>NW_026516665.1:600000-1016589 GCF_025766255.1 Zychaea mexicana | reverse complement strand
ATATCTCTTTAACACAACTGTATCTCGAACAAGTGACCGCATGCTCATAGGCATCGGTCCAATTATCCTCTATATTGAGACATAAAACTTTAAACCTAAACTGATGAAAAATACTTACCTAATTTTGGCTCTATCGGCATAGTTTTTTCTGACAAGCTGATCTCAAACAATGATGTCAAAAAAATAAACAAATTGATATTTATATTTCTTGATGAGTTGCTACTACAACAATGGAAGAAATTTGACAACAATGGCATACCGTATGGTGTATTTCATCTATAACCGCCAATGTTTCAATTTTGAGATTTCAAATGCCGCTTCTTTATTTGGTAATATTCAAATAATAGTAGGGAAATCGTCACGACGGTGTGAGCTGTAAGTTCGGGAAGTATATCTTTCCACAAGAGTGATAGCTTCGGGAGTTGGTAGTTCTTGGGAATAAGCGTCTATAAAACGCCACACCCTTCCATAAAATCGTCTAATTAGTGTAGGTGCTTCGTCTGGGGGCGAAACAGTATCCAGGAACTTTGGTAAGTTTTCTTTCAAAGCTTTAAAACTGTAATCACAATTGATTCGTGCATGGTACTTTGCTTGGCCCCAATATCGTTCGATCCAATTGCACTCGCAATGGAATTTTGGATATAGCTCAAAAATGTGACCCGCGTTCTCCACAGCTTCACAAAGGGCTGTCTTTTGATCTCGAAAGTCGGGCTGGGCACCAAGAAAATGTCTAGCACAACACTTGCTATCGTCCGCTTCTTCTTTTTTGCAATCCATTCGCCAAACTTTTCCAGGTCTATACGGGTCTTCCTCAAACCAAAGTCCACGCTCATTCAAAATGATTTTTATCCCCTTGAAATGGCATACTTGCTGTTTGTCGGCCGTGACTATCGTGACACCTCGCTTGCGTTTCTTAATGTTTTCTTCGATGTTCATGTACATCCTTTGTGTTTTCTTTTCTTTGGTTGCTTCATCGATAAAGTAGCTGTCCCGATACACGTGCATGCTGCAGTCATGCTCTGCGTTATCCACTCCACACCGCTTTGGATCCTTGCACATAGTTCTCGCCAGTAATGCATCACTTGGGTAAGCGTTATGATTACTACTTTGATCGAATATAAATAATGCTTGACAACCAGGGTGCAAAAGGTCAAATAGTGGGATCGCATCTTCTTCTAACTGCTTAACCATGTCTTTGCTGGTCCAATACTGTTCTCGGTTAGCCCCTGCATAGAAGTATGTACGCGAGGTCCATATTCCAGATCGCATTGTGCCATGACACGCGCATTGGAACTCGGATATCATAATGGATTGTCCAGGGCTTTTGTTGCGTAGGATACTCTCGCCGTCTGCCAGCCATAGCTTTTGTTTACCGTCGTTTGCATAGAAGGTTGACTCATCATGGGTAACCATAACAATTTTCTTTTGATCAGGCGCTAAAGATGGCTCAATGATGATTTCTGCACGTTGTCCTTCGTACGAGTCCATCCGCTTCTTGTACTCCACCATTCGTTTAGCCCATTTTAATCGGTATGCTACCACGTCATCTCGTTCGTGCCCGTCGTAATATATATCCTTGCTGTTTTTGCGGTATCGATAACCCCACTCAGACATATATCGCCATAATGTCGTCTGTGATACTGAGCCTGGAACACCAAGTATCTCAGGGATGATACTTTCATTGATAACTTTAACAAAAGCAGGGAGGTTACGCAGTTCGAGTTTTTGACCGCCTATCAATAGACGGATTCGTTCTTCCACGGACTCGTCACTGAGGAGTGATTCTCTTTTTACATGCTTCCCTTGTTGATGTGTTGAGATGGACCCAGAATCACGGAATTCGCGCGCCCAGTAGCGGATGGCCTTTGCCCTGTACTCTTTTGATGGGGTGGTCCAGATATCGACAGCAGCTCTTTGAGAACTATCAATCCCTGTGACCGATAGTGATAGTACCGGTATACAGCTTGTGTTTTTGCCATTTGAAAAGCACCCATAGTATTGAGCGTGCTTCCTTTGTTCGCTACCGGCTTTATAAGTGCTTTTAAAGATGCTAAAAGCTGTGAGAGTTGCTCCTCACCATCAATATTGGCGACGCTGTGGTTTTTGTGGAGAGCTTTAGAAGAGTTCTCTGAATGTATACACGGCGTTTGCGTCACCTTCGTGAAATAACTATCGACCTTTTTGCAACCTTCTGCAGCAGCTCTTGCTTCTGTTCGTCTTCGCCAGTTGGTCGTACGGGAGTCTTTGTTATATACTACACGCATGGATTTATCTGCATCGTCTTTCCAAGCCAGCGATAGTTTTGCAGCCTGTTGTAATATATTGTGCGTCAGGTCAAGGAGTTCCCAATCGTTGATATTATCGTCGTCGTTGTTGTCACTTAGTTCAGATCCTGCATCGACATGTGTGATAGTCGCTGGACTTTCCGAAGCTATGAATCTTCCATATTCATCGTGTTGTTTTCTCTTTGCGTTCTCTCTAGCGCTCTTCTGGCGCTTCCTAAGTGGTGGCATCTGGTAGAAGGAACAGGGTGTGGCCACATCTCAGCTCTTGCGAATAACAGTGTAAGGCATTAGATACTAACCAAATTAGGAAATTTCACGTGAGTATTATTTACCCGAATATGCATGAGTGCGTTTCAATTTTCCCCTTCGTCTGCAAAATTTTCCTAAACCGGCAGACTTTGACGACTATCCTCTCCTTCCCAAAACATTTTTTTAAGAAGTTAGCCAAATAGAAATAGACTAAAGATGCTTAAGAAACAATTTATTTGGTTGCTTTTGTGGTAAACTTGTTTTTGGGGGTGCTGATAGCTTTCAATTTTGGGGAAAATTTTGGCGGTTATAGATGAAATACACCATAGTTGCACATGTCATGTTACGAAATTAGACAGATACAGAGAAGATATCAGCATGGACACTGCAAGAGAATGAATTTTGATATAAAAAGATGGAAAGTTGCTTGGGGCGCGCAAGCTTTCCATGCAGGATTAATTAGATATAACAACTAATGATGCTAACCGTCCAGGGATGGAAGGCTCCATAAAAAAATCATTTGATACATAGTGTACAGAAGTTGAGATAATATAACAGAAAAGGCTACAGTACATAGCGTGCTATTTTATAAAGTGCGCGTGCGGACATGGCAGTGGATATTTATCAATAGAGCTTGATTAGCAGTTTATTCTGGAAAACGGATTTTGGTTCGGTTACATGATTAACCGCTCGGAGAAATTAATTTCCCGAAATCCGTTTCCGTGAGTTTTTTGAAACGGCTAGGGCTAGTGTATGTACCACAGGGCGCAGTGTTCACACCAGCATATAAAGATATGCATAAACAATAACGCAGTCGCCCTACCGTGTTTCATTTCTCACCTTCTTTTTTTTGCACATCTATTTCTTTCAATTTATACTTTTACCGCTGTATACGTCCAAAATATGGCCACTACTTGCACTGCTACTAACAACGACGGTCAACATATAGAAAATCGAGTTGATGTTTTTATATCAGGAGCAGGTCCTGTCGGTCTGTTCTTTGCCTACCAGGTAATTCTCTTATTTGAGAGTGCATACCTTTTCACACGCGAGGTCCATCGTACTTTCCCAGCACGTTTACGTAAACCATTATATGATTATACTAAGCGATGGTTTTTCGATATCATGTGTATAAAAGATGGCGAAGCTTGGTCATTCAGTCTACATTTGTGATCCAAAAAATGGACCTACCACACAAAGTAGAGCTGTATTGTTGACACCACGAACAATGGAAGTCATGGCAAATCATAATATTGCGCACCATCTTCTAAAGGAAGCTATTGTTGTCCAGGGCGTTCAAATACACGTCCAAGGATCCAAAGTATGTATGGAATCATTTATGACATCGGTGTACGTAAAATGGATTAGCGTGAGAAGAGACAGGAAGAAAATAGAACTAGATGAACTAAAGAACGACAGAATTGACATCATTACTCCGTATCTACGTATAGGTCGGCACGATGGATGTGACAGGTGATACGAGCTTTCCTCAAATGACATGTCTTGCACAAGACATAACAGAAACAGTATTGATTCGATTGGTGGGTTCGGATTGCATTGCCTGGCACACTCAGTTGATCGATTATTCACAAGACGAGGACCACATCGAAGCCATCGTCAGGCATACAGGGACAGGTTTTGAAACGAAAGTACTCGCAAGGTACATTATTGGCGCCGATGGATCTCATTCAGTGGTTCGCAAAAAGACAGAGAATTGGAATTTCGTCGGATATTCTATGGCTACTCGATTTGGCATGGGCGACGTAGCTCTGACAGGAAAAGATGCATCCAAACTACCGTATACCCGAGCGAATGGATTTGTGCATTCGAATGGTACGTATAGAAATATCGAGAAAGAAGAAGAAACCGGAAAAGCATCCGGATTGTGAGATCCTTGATGAAAAGATGTTTTTGGTCTCGATATTTAATACGGAACTCCATATAACCCTGTTGGCCACACATAGGCATGTGCGGTGCTATTCCCATCGGCAAAAGAAACGGCAAACAGTATTTCCGAGTGGTTGGAAATCTGGGACCTTACGAAGTAGATGAGAGCGATAGAACAACACACGGCGTTGTCCAGGAAGAGCATGGTTTTACGCTTGAACAACTACAAAATATAATGACCGAACGGCTTCACCCATTAGAAGTCGTGGCTCAAGAACCTTTGTGGTTGACCGAGTTTCGCATCAATGAGCGTAAGGCGAATGGGTTTCGTCGTAAGCGTGCATTTTTAATAGGAGGTATAACTTACATGATAAAAATTCGCTGTCACCCAGTTAATGTAACGCATGGCTCTACATGCGCATGTGCATATATACATACCACTATGTTAGACGCTGCTCATTGTCATTCACCAGTGGGCGGTCAAGGTTTGAACCTTGGTCTCCAGGATGGTAAGTGTCCTGAGGGAGAGAAAGTTTCTAATCGTGTAGACTTGTAGCTGATCATGATATATTGTCTATCATTACTATTTTGTCAGCTGACAACCTTGCTTGGAAGCTGTCAATTGTCCTGAGAGGTCTGTCTTCTGACGATGAGAAAATACTTGACTCTTATGTTGTCGAGGTAAGCTACTGTAGAAGAAGGATACGGTGTGACCCAGTAACGACAAAATGCTAAAGATCATCATGCTTGTTGGGCACTGTAGCGTGAGCCTATCGTTGCGGCAACTTTGCAAACCACAGGGTCTGCAACACGATTTGCACTTACAAAGGGGCCAATCTTGTGTAAGTTTCTTGAATTGAAGTTCTAGGTTGAATAACACTTTGCACGCATACAAGCTGATGTTTATATCATATTTTTGATGACAGCGGCTGTAGGATACTTACTTTCTGGAGCACTGTCGTTCGATAGAATCAAGAACTACTTCATTGTACAAATGATGCAGGTTTGTTTCTACACGCTTCTCCTAAATTTTTGTAGAGCTTGATTGTCGTATAGAAATCCGGTTACATTATGTGCATTTTGTAACGTGGCCAAACAAAATATATCTTCCAGGTTCATGTGCGGCTCCCAAAGGAATCTCAGTTGTTACACTCTGCCAACTCAAGCAGTAACAAACACAATAGTACCGACCTGATTGAACCTGGAAATTTCATGCCTGATACTTCTGTCCTCCGCAAACGTGTGCTGACCAGCAAGCTCGAGCGATGCACATTGCACCAAATTCTTGCAACGGATACAACCACACAACACGCTGTCATGTGGATCAGTAGCCGTCCATCACGTTTCCCATCGAATCCGTTGACACAAGAGTTCTGGACAAAGTTTTTCGATTCCAAATACCCGTCAGCTACTGTTCGGCCGATGGTGATCGAGTCTACATGGCATGTGCATGAATCTAAAGCACCAGAATTTGTACAAGAACATGGCGAACAAGCATCAGTCGCAGAGACTGCTTTTTGGTCCGAGGATCATTGGGATACGGATGGTTCGATATCGAAACGTGTTAATTTGGGGACACACATGTACGACAAGCCAGATGTTCCAGCTGCCATTGTCATTCTTCGACCCGATTTATACGTAGCATACAGTAATCTGGTCCGTTCATCGAGCGATATTGACAAAGCATTTGAGTTTCTTGGCGCGTATCTGAAAAAGGAAGATGGTATGTAGTAGTAGCCACAGCTAGGATGCTCGATGTAGTAGTACTATCAGGAACTACAGCACATTTCAGAAAGCATCTTAATAAAAATATGGGCACCAATATATCCCTTGCACGCATGTACCAATATCAAGTAGTTTAAAATTACTGGTTAATAGGTGGCTTTCTTTTATTTTACAGTTGTAGAAGATGATGTGAATTGCAAAATGAATGATATGAATGTCTTTTGTGATAGTCTTTTAAGAAATTATAATAGTTTTTGCTGCATTTCTTTGATAAACTTGTCCACGTCTACCTGATCAGTAGGACTAAAGTCAATCTTGGAACGTTGCGTCAAGATGTATTTGGATTTAATATCGAGCTGATACAATAAAAACCATAGACAAGTCAATATAAGTTTCTGCTATTCTCAAAACACCGAACAAAATAGTGTATTACCTTGGATGCCAGATCATGAAGCTTTTTGGATTGTTTCGATGGTTTGGATTTTTTGAGGAAACGTTTGATCTATATTGTGCATAGCGGCAGGTAGAAAAAAAACCAAACAGATCAGCATGAATTAACAGAACTCTTCGCATTTTGTACAAGTCTAGAATTGTAAACTTACCGCAACAATGCCAGGTATAACCATTTCGGGATAAGCGATATGGTAAAAGTAACCCTTATAGTAGTTCAAAATGCATTCATTCAGCTGCTCCAGAACGCCATCCTTTAAAAAGATAGAGGGTACGAGTAAGCGTTCGAACAAAAGTGCAATCGTATGTTTCTAATATTTACCTGGAAGACACGGCCACGGAGATAGTTTTGAGGTGTTTTTAAATGAATATCCCATTGCAATGGTTTGAGAGTAGAAGGCTTTGCTTGTTTTGTCAATGCCGGGCTCTCGAACAGCTCAAACATGTATGGTGCCAAGGGGATAAACACCTTTGTGGAAACACCCAAGGTTGTCATAGATCGCAACACGTGGAAACGAAGAGGATAATATTGGGCATCGGGGACCAATCTGACAAAATATTCTTGCATTAATCATCCCTTCTGTCTACGTGTCTCTCTTTTCAATCATCATAAAATATACATATCCACTCACTTGATGGTACCGAGAGCAACCTGCGCCAATGGGTAGATCAAAGGCCGTAATTCAGACGATTCATCTTGGCAATTTGCAGCTAGTACATTTGCCCAGAAATCGATACAGTGGATAAATTGCCAGTTGTAAACAGACGTGTAACTTTCCTATAAGTACAAGATATAAGGATGATCAGCCTTACGCTCAGCCGTTTCCGTGAATTATGTATTCTTCTCCAGCCTTCCTACCTTTGTTTTGGTCTGCATAGCGTTTCGTAAAGTGATTGCGAGCTGACGGATATATACGAATGCTTGTTGATAGCTCAATTCTTGATCGATTCCATAAAGCTGGACGGCCAGATTCCGCATCAAATTGATGGCAGGTAAAGTGTGAGCATTTGTGTTTTTGCAGTTACGCACAAAGGTCAGATAGATGTTTTTGAGGGCCAAATCCAAGTATGTAGACTGCTTTGTTGCTTTGGGAACAGGTGCAGTAGTGAGCGATCGGATTGCCAAGAAACTTTGGATACGGACATTATCAGACGATGTGAAATTAGACCACATGTTCAAAAGAATCTACATAGAAAATACCGCAATACTTTTATGTCAATTCGTCTGTTCTCATTCTCCCCATTATCTCTACATTTTTCTATCTTACCTTGAGATATTCCTTGGCATATTTATCATAGCACGCCCAATAAGCTGAGCACTTTTCTGCCTCCCGTACAGCGACATACAGCATATCTGAATCGGTAAGACCAGACATCAAGTGGATCAAATTGGATAAATATAACTTCACCATGCCCTGATGGTATTGCCAGCGAGTAGCTGTAGCTGGAGACTTGTTTCCTTGACCGCACTTGAAAACACGGTTGAAAATAATTGGAGCGTTTCGCATTGTAGCAACAACGAGCTGATTGAACACTAATGGAACAGTTATATATGCGCGTAAGTTACACGTTTCACAAGTTAAGCCCACAATATACTATAAAAGCTTACCATTGGGATTAACAATGCGATACACCAAGCTGACGCGTTCAAGCTTTTCTTCGTCCGACATTCTAGCAGCAGACTTGAATGCAACCAAAAGCTTCTTCATAGCATTGACGCTCTGCTTTGTTTCGACTTCTTCGATCCATTCATTCAACATGCTCTTGGTCAGGACTTCCAATCCGCTTTCATCATCCTCGTCGCCATCCATTTCTGCTTCGCTGTCGCTCTCTTGCTCTAAATTCTCGTCGTCCATATCGACATCCATTCCGTCGAGATCCTCGCTACCCAGTTCCTCATCACTTCCTTCATTCTCATCTTCATCTTCATCGTCTTCCTTTTCTGATTCGTCGAATTCCAACAGGGCATTTTCCTCTTTTTGAAGATACTTGAAGAATTCTGGATCTTGCTTCTTCAATTGCTCGAGCTCTTTCTTGTGTCGCTTGATATCTTTGTTGAGCTTTTTGCTGTTATCGATGTCCTCATCATCATCATCTTTGTCGTCGTTACCGTTTTCTTCATCGCTAGAATCGTCGTCGTCTTCTGATGATTGTTTGGCGTCATCGCTAGCTTCTAAATCGTCCTGGTTTTCATCATCGTCTTCGTCCTCGTCGATCGCATCCGATACGTCTTCTTTGTCGTTAACCAAGTTTTCTGACATGACCAAATCTTCGACCATGTCTTCTTCGTCGTCGTCGTCGTCGTCGGAATCGTCAACTACAGCGTCGTCTTCAACTTTCTCCATAGCTTCAAGTTCCTGGATTTCAATTATTTGTTAATATAGCCAATCTACTTTCGAAACAGCCCCGCAATTCTCCTTTCACGAAATCACACGTACCTTGTCGAGATCATCGTCCGAACCGCTAGCATCGAAACCGCCCGCGAAAAAGTCCTCAACCGACATTCTATGAAAAAGGAGAAGTTAAGTGTTGGACCGTGTTGGATAAAATAGATAGGCGTTTATGTAACGTACTTGGTATTGTCACTTTTTTTCTCTAGTAAAGTCAATCGTTGAATCCTATTAGTATGCTTCTTTCAATCTTGTACACTTCTTTGTGAAAGGTGTTTACCTGCTTTTTTGCTTGACGATCCTTTACCGGCAGGTTTTGTCACAGAGGGCTTTTCCTTTTTCATGACTTTGCCTGGCTTGCCATTCTTAGGAGCCTTGGACACGCCAGCTTTTGATTTCCCCTTTTGGTTGAGTTTCTTTGAACCGTTTTGATTCTTATGTGATTTAGCCATTGCAATCGATTAGGTTTTTTTTTGTGAGGCACACACACTTGCACTGTCAAATATAGTAGTCAATCCTGCTCAAACTGAGATTGTCGAAATTTGTGACGGCTTCGCATGTTTCGATGGCTTATGCTGCTGGTTATCGGCATGGATACGCCGCCAGCTCCGATGGATCCGAACGCTTGCTTTTTTTAACGAAACAGTTTCTGAAGCAGTGAAGGCCTCAATTGTATGATTAACGAAAGGCAAAGACAAGCAGCGGAGGTTGAGGATAAGTGTTTGAGTATATCGTGCTTTCTAAAGGATACGACAGCGGCTTTAGTCCCATTATATCAGAAACTGTATCTGTTTCCTTTTTTTAAAAAAAAGTGGTATATAAGCAGGACTCCTTTGGCCGAGTGAATAAAGTGTACTTCAGATGATTCTGCCCTTTCCCTTCCAAAAATACAGTCAAGTATCTATTTGCAAACAGGAGGATCAAACTGCAGCATGGCAGCCGATTGCTGTTATATGTATATGACATCGACTTATTATCGTGTTAAGAACCTAGCATCACATTAAAGAAAAAGATGCCACTAGTGTCACACGCACTGCTGCCATTAATGTTGAATCACACGAGCCAGCATGTGACACAGTCCAGGAACAGCATGGATACGCCAGAGTGAAGGATGATGGACATTTGGCAGGAAATCATTCGCGAATAGCATCGGGTATTACGCTCGCTAAACTCTTCAAGAAGCCTAACACCAGACACTCGAATCTATATCTCAAAGACCATTATCGTATATTTTATGTCTGCTGTATCGAAGGTAATAATCAGCATGTATTCTACATTACGAAGTTACCAGTAACTTGCGCAACGTAACGCTAACGCGTGTTCCACGTTTAATCAATTCTCCGTCTATACTATCCACCATCCTTTCCTCTATCCCATGTTCCCATTGATAACGCGCTTCGCCCGAGAGTGCCAGGACATCACCAGGACGTAGCAGCACAGGAATTTTTCGGCTATCTTTTTGCATTGTCATGACACAGGAAGAAAGAAGCGAAACGACCAGTATTCCATCATCAAACCTATTGGATCACTTAGAAAAAGTACACTTGCGTATCAATAAGCAGGCAATAGAGAAGGGACGAATGCTTACCGTAATAAATCTATATGTGATTTGATACCCTTTCCTAGTTTTGATTTGAAGATATTAGTTAACCTCTTCTTACCCTGCAAGGGTGGGTTGATGGTGATGATATATACCTTTTTGATACAAGTTGATAATGGCTTGATCAAATAAGGGTGTCCGGCTTACGATATTCTCGGGAAATAACTCAGAGCACATGGTTTTCACCCAGGGTTCCAACCAAGCGAAATGCGCAGGTAACGTACCAAAGCACATACCCTGGTCAACGTCGTCATGAAAGTAGCGATGGTCTGTAATGGCTTGCAGCAGAGTCATTTGTTCCTCATGTGTTATTGCTTCTCTTGCTAACTTAAGTCCAGGGATGGCAGGACATGTTTCCACTGTAATTTCAACCGCAGGTCCAAAAAGCTCTTCCCAGTCAACGTCACTGCCAGTGTCACTCATTCGGGTTTCTGCCTAAGAAGTCTTCTGGCAGTTGACCTGTCGCTCGTGCAAAAATAATTTTGTGGTAACTGAACGAAAAGAGACAAGTTTCAAAAAATAAAAAGAGAAACCCAGCAACTTTCCCTTCTTTTCTTTTTTTTGTATTTCCTGCACAACTCGCTGCTGTAGTTATGGAGGTGTGAACGAGCTTCTCGTTATAAACACATACTGTTCTGTTTGCTGAACCATTATTAAACATACAAGCACTTTATTCTTATAGCAATACTTGGCAGGTCTTGACGATTTGCTAACCAAGTTAGCCAGCGCTCAAGATTCTGAGACGCTTCGCAATGTAAAAAAAAATTATACAAAAAAAACAGATCGCGGCGGAATCAGGAAAGGAACAAAAGAACAAAAAGTGTTTTAACCAGGCTACTCTATCTTTCAATAGGCTACGTCGACTTTGAATACTCAATATTATACGACCGAGAATTGTGTACCGGGTTTAGTGGAGATCATTGGCCGATCAGCTCATTTCCAAGTGCGTCAACTCGCTGCTGTGGAGCTGCGCAAACGTATCAACAAGTGGTGGCCCGAACTTCAAGAGGCTAGCCGAGCATCGATTCGAGGCCAACTCTTACAGATTGTTTTGAACGAAGAAAAGTAAATATCGTTGCAAAAAGGGATCATATACGAGGTGTTACGATAGAAGAAGTAAATCTGATGGCTGTTAACAACAGAGAACTTGTACGGCACTCAATTGCTCGCGTGATCTCGTCTGTGGCCCGACTCGATGTCCCTAACGAATCTTGGCCCGAGCTACTGACGTTCCTCAACCAAGCCTGTTCGAGTGCAAACGCTGGTCATCGAGAGGTTGGAACGTACATCTTGTTCACCTTGTTTGAAGTTATTGCCGAGTTCTTCATGAACAACATGACTCCATTATACGAGTTGTTCAACAAAACCTTGGTCGATCCTGAAAGTCTCAAAGTCAGAGTTACTACTGTTTTGTAAGTACGCTTTTTCATTGTTGATATGCGAATAGTGCGATTTTTCTTTTTTTGGGACGAGGCTGTATCCTGATGGACGACGATTTAATAGAATCCTTGGCAAGTTGGCGGAATTCATCGATATGGAAGACAAAGAAAACATTGTAATGTGGCTACTTTATATTTCTATCTTTCATCATGTCTTTGGGCTGTATTATTAAGTTTGGGGACCGTGTTTTTCTCTACGTGGGGCGGGCTGTGTGCAATATAGAAAGCATTCCGCGACATGATTCCAGCCATGGTTAACGTCTTGGAGGAATGCCTGAAGAACGACGATGAAGAAAGTGCTGGCGAAATTTTTGAAGTGCTCGATACGCTCCTTATGCTGGTATGTTCCATATGTCGTTTAGTAGTTATGCAGTCAATTTTATCCCACTAATTATCATGCAGGATACCCCGCTATTGTCAAACCATCTGGTCGATCTCATTCGATTTTTCTTGAGCATTGGAACAAATCGGGAGGTGAACGAATCTGTTCGTGTCATGGCCCTGTCATTCCTCATGTGGGCTGCTGTCTAGTAAGTGAAACGAATGGGGAGGGGGTTAGCCTGGGGAATTGACGGAACATGTGTCACTTACTTTGTATGTTTTATAGCAAACAGAACAAGATCAGAAGTCTCAAGTTGGTTGGATTTTTGATCGAAGGCTTGATGCCTATCGGTGCTGAAGAAGATCCAGAGGATGTTGATGAGGATTCCCCATCTCGTTTGGCATACAAGGTGCTCAACGCGCTCGCAACCAACATGCCACCGCAGCAGGTGTTCCCCGTGATTATGCCTATTGTTGTCGGCTACTTGCAGAACCAAGATCCTGCGTTTCGCAAGGCAGGTATGATGGCTTTTGCTGTGATTGTCGAAGGATGCGCAGATTTCATGAGCCCCAAGTTGGAGGAGTTGCTGCCGTTGGTATGCACAGGTCTGGGCGATCCCGAAATTGTTGTACGACGAGCAGCATGCATGGCTTTGGGTTGTCTGGCCGAAGAACTTCAAACAGAGATCTCCAAGCATCATCGCGAGTTGTTGCCCTTGGTTTTCAACTTGATGAACGACACCAACCCCGAAGTGACAAAGCATGCTTGCAATGCACTGGATGCCATCCTCGAAGGTCTTGGTCAGGAAGTTGTGCAGTATCTCCCCTTGTTGATGGAGAAACTCTTGTTGTTGCTCGATAACGCTTCGCAAACCGAAACCAAGGCTACAGTGATTGCTGCGATCGGCAGTGCAGCACACGCAGCAGGCGAGGATTTCGACCCTTACTTTGGCCAGGTGATGCCTCGTATCCGTGCCTTGATGACCGTCAAGGAAACCCCTGATCAGCTCTTGCTTCGTGGTGTTGCCACCGATACAGCTGGTACGATTGCTCAAGCCGTGGGTGCTGAAAAGTTCCGCCACTGCGCTCAAGACCTGATGCATTTGGCCGTCGACCAGCTTCAACTCGACTCGAACCGTCTCCGCGAATGCTCGTATGCCTTCTTTTCCATTCTTGCCCGCGTCTTTGGTGAAGAGTTTGCTCCCTATCTCCCTACAGTGATGCCTCCAATCCTTGCTTCTTGTAAGGCTGAAGAAAAGGATGATGGCATTCTTCTTGGCGAGGTTGACCTGACGACCGGTAGCATGGATGGCGAGGATGAGGAGGACGATTTGAATGCCTTTGGGTTCAACTCGGCACTTGCAGACGAAAAGGAGTTTGCAGCTGATGCGCTCGGCGAGATGTTTGAGAACACACGCTCTCACTTTTTGCCCTATGTCGAAGCATCCGTTCAAGAACTGTCGCAACTTTCCTTTCACATTTTCGATGGCGTCCGCAAGTCTGTGGTTGGAAGTTTGTTTGCATTCCTCCGAACATTCTATACCATTTCCAGTCCTGGCGAATGGGCACCCGGTCTTCCGCTCAAGTACTCTGTGCATGAAAATGTGCAAAACATGATTGGCGTTGTCATGCCAGCAATCTTGACTATGTGGAAGGACGAGGATGACCGAACTGTTGTGGTTCAGGTTTGTCAAGAACTTGTGCAAGCACTCAAATTGATGGGTCCTGTTGTCGTTGCTGACAGTAAGTGTTAAGTGATCCAAGTAGATATAACAATTAATCAAGTGCAAGCTTCTCCCTAACTCAAACACCTTTATCTGCTAGACGTGGAGGAATTAGCCCGCAATCTTTTGGAGATTTTCGAGAAGCGATCTGTTTGCCAACAAGCCTATGATGATGAGGACTTTGTTGACGAGGATGAAGAAGCTGAGTCAGAGTCTCTCCTCATTGGTTCTGCTGCAGACCTTGTTGCCGCACTCTGTGGAGCAATTGGTGAAGGTTTCTCTTCCTATTTTGACATCTTTTTGCCTCTCATCTCCAAATACTATGTAAGTTTTGCTGTTGAACCTTTTGATTGTCCATCCATGAAGCCTTGAGTGTTTATGGTGTGTGCATAATTTGTAGAAAAAGACCAAGACAGCTTCCGAGAGATCGATGGCCGTTGGCTGTTTGGGCGAATGCATCAGCGGTGTCAAGTCTGCAGTGACTCCTCATACTCAACGCCTGCTCCAACTCTTCATCAAGGGAACCAGCGACGAAGATCAAACTGTCCGAAGTAACGCTGCATATGCTCTGGGTGTCTTGACTCTGTATTCGCAACTCGACCTTTCCTCGTAAGTGCTTTTTTAAGAACAATGACGATAGTCATTGGTGATGACTAAAATGGTTTATTACTAGACAATACCCTGCCATTTTAACTGCATTGCATCCTTTGTTCCAAGACCAAACACTCCTCAACACGACTGACAATGCTGCTGGTGCTGTTGCTCGGTTGATTCTTAAGCACCCAAATGCCGTGCCCTTAGATCAAGTTTTACCTGTCTTTACGACAGCGTTACCTCTGAAAGCCGATTATGAAGAAAACGAGCCAGTGTTTGAGTGCTTGTTTAACTTGTTCCAATCCAACAATGCTTTTGTAAGTATGGTGTTTGAACACACGGTGTACCTTACTAGATACTGATAATACCTTCTCCCCGTATTTATATGATATATTGTTAGGTTTTGAGCCATCTTGCCGAATTCCTCCAAGTGTTCACACATGTGCTTTCCGACGAAGAGCAGATCAAGGAAGCAACGCGTGCCCACTTGATCGAACTGATTCGCGCCATCAACGCCCAGTCACCAAATCTGAACATTGCATCTTCTGAACTCGCCCGTTTCTTATAGACTTATCCATCACACATTGCAACATTGTGAGAGAAATCCAAGGCCATTAAAAATATACATCTACACCTTCACACACCTTCACACGCATCAGCATCCTTTTTCTCTCTCTGTACTATCATCATTTTCTTTGTTTTAGAAACAAGCCTGTCTCATTTTTTTATTATATCTTCTTCTCTAATTATACTAACAATATCTGATGATCTACAAGTGTACGTATTACATGGATTGCTTGCATTTATAAACGTGCCCGCAATGGTTCCAGTCTAAACTTGATTTCACGTAACTTTGCACTTGCCGGAACCCATTGCTCAAACAGCGTGCGGAGTTTTTGGAGTTCTTGCCGTAAAATCTGGTCACTCAGCACAGCTGCATCATCACAGATACCACGCATAGCCCATGGTAAGTAAAACGGATTTTGGCGAACTCTGGCTTGGAATCTGTCTAATAGTACGTCCACAGCTGTGTCCGTTGTCCTTGTTGTTCGTCCAAAAGACGCACTTTCAAACAGGTATTGAACTGCCATGATGAAAACGTCGCGTTCTTCGTAAATGGTGGAATGGCCTCCTTCCCATGAATACAAGTCGCCTGCAAGCACCTCACTGATATGTGTCAATAATCCATGATCCGATAAGCCGGCGTTCCGTAACCGTAGTGCAAATGTCACCAAGTTGATCAAAAAGTCGTCGTCGGAATAGATGTGCCCGTCAATGTACACTGCCCGAAGGATGTTGGGATGCGAGGCGCCTGTCATTATAGCTGAATAGAGTGGAACAACCTGGTCTTGCATAGATCCAACTAACACGGTCTTAATTCCGCTGCGCAGTAAATAGTTGAGTGATTCTCGGTATTTCTGAGATATCTCGGATGACGAGTCCATAAAGTGGAACAGCTCTCGAGCAGCATCTGCTTCAAAGTACTGAAGGACACACAAGCGCATTGGTCAATCAAATTATGCCTCTCGATCCACTGATTCATAGGGAAAAAGAGACTAGGTTCTTACCTTGACGATGAGATTGCCTTTTAATGATGGAAATGGTCCGTGCGAGATACCAGCCATTGCTAGCAGACATACGGATTGTGATCGCAGATTAATGTGCTTTTCTTCAAGCAAGCGATGGAGCATCATGGTCGATACAGGCGTTCCTTGTGAATGCGTGGTCCAAAGAACTATGTCGGCAGTAGTCAACGCATCCATCCAGCCAGGGTGTCCAAGCAAAGCTTTATGTAATCGATCCACTCGTTCTTCAACCTTGCCTTCGCCTTCGAGTGGAATACTCGTGATAGCATGATGCGGAATTACTAAACCATGATTCTCTTGAAAATAATGTCGGACACCAGACACCATCTGCTCGCAGAATTTGATGGATGTTCCAGTTGGCTCACCAAGAACACTTCGTACCAGCTTTTTTACAACACAGAAAAAGAAGATCAATTAGAATAATGCAAAGCAGGCGTTTCAAGCTGTGCCTGTCATACCTTGGTTGGGAACCAGCCATGAACGCCAACAATTACAAATTTTTTGCCTGCAATATCTTCTGGATGAGCCTTCATGTCGCGCACGAACTGAGAAAACTTTGTATTGACATGTTGTGGTGATTTTTGTGCAAACATATGATTAATTGCTCGCAGAGCTTTGTTCAAGAGTGACGTTGAATTATTAGGTGTTTCAGGTGGCGGGTAGAGCTGTGATTCGATCGTTGGGACAACGACGTTCTTTTTGTTGGATTGGGGTATTATGGGAGCTGCTGGCGATGGGGCGTCAGTGCGTGTTTCGGTCGAAGATAATTTTTCGATGACAACGCTGTCTTGGTTGTTGTTGTTACTACTACTGCCACTGTTGCTGCCGTTGTAGCTAGGGTCAGGTTCGCTAGACCAGAAAAATGATTTCCAGTATGTGCGATTTTCGGTATTATTGGTGTTATTGTTGTGTTGTGCATCAGTTTGTGCCGAAGGTAATGTTGATGTTTCGGCCGATTCCTTCTGTTGTGGTGGTGGTGGCGCTGTAGTTGTTTCTTCCGTTTTAAAAGCGGGTGGCAATGCTACATTATCGTCATCTTTAACGTCCGGTTTCTGTTCTACAGGTCCATTTGTATTTGAATAGCCTAACCAAGACCATATACCCGATACCGCTGCTCCTCCAGGTTGCTGTGATGATGATTCTTTTGGTTCGTTGTCTTTCTCTTTATTATCCTCGTTATTGTTACTGTTATCATTATCATCATTGCCACCGTTATTATTGCTGTCACCACCACCACCACCACTGCTGCTGCTGCCAAGATTCGTGCTGGCATTGTTATTAGAATCAGAAGGTCCGGCATTCGAGTTGTTATCGCTTTGCAATTGCTCTTGTATGGTCGGTTGCTGTTGCTGCTGTGTAGACGATCGCCAGAACCACGACTTCGATGCTTTGCTGTCAATAGAAGCCGATCGGGCTTTCTTTTTCTTGGCTGTAGTTGCTGTTGCTGTTGACCCATTCGCTGGTGCATTGCTTTTGTCATTGGTATTCTTGCTGTTATGGCTATGCAAGCTGCTTTTGTCGCCATTTTCATCAGCAGTGGACACCTTTCGTTTCAACGAAATAGTAGTAGCAGCATGGTGCTCACTCGTCTGTTGTGCAGACATTGTGTCGTCTAGGGAAAAAAGCAAGCGGCCCCTAGTGTTGGAAACCGAGAAGTTTGAAAACAGGCAAGATGCATGTGATATTACTTAATGTGAAATGTGCCTCATAAAGTCACTCTGTTGCATTTTTGTTTTTCCAGGAACGATGAGAGTTTGAACCCGACACATGCAGGGTTTTGTAGTCTTCTTCCTTCTTGATATGATATGCAAAGGTGACTATGGGCCTATGAAAATGAAAAACATTTTGACGATAGATGTCAAGGTGCCCCTCTTTTATCGTTCCTTATAGTAACTATTTATTGGATGCCTTTCTGTCCCACGAGTTCGCATAAAAGCGAATGAGTCTAATGTATTTAGTGTATGATATGACGTTATGCACATATAGCCTACCCTTCATCCCATTTGGTTCATCCTTCTTTACTTGCAGTATTTACTTGAATTGAGCTTCACTCTGGCTGTTGGAAATTCCAATGGCAACCAAAACTGAAAGTATTATCATTGCTCACATTAAGACCGTCGATGATAATTTGGCTGTATCATAGAAGAGGAACAATTCTTCTCACGCCTGGCATGAGCTAGCTATGTAACAAGAGCCAAAAAAGGCTGAATTAGAAATATACTAGACTATATATCAGGAGTATTTTAAGCAATCATCATACGACGATACAAGAAAAGATTCTTTAATAAGAGAAAGTAATATAGAAGGCTAAAGAGGGAGAGAAGAAGAGAGTAAAAGGGGGAGAAGAGGTACAAGTATCAGTAAATTCAAACCAGAGAGAGAGAGAGAGAGAGAGAGAGAGAGAGAGAGAGAGAGAGAGAGAGAGAGAGAGAGAGAGAGAGAGAGAGAGAGAGAGAGAGAGAGATAAGGTACAGTTTACTCCTGGCGGTTGCGATGCAGCGATTCTTGGGTGACTTGAATTTCATCCAACTCTGGAGCAAGCTCGGTCAAGAGCTCATGTGCTTCTTTGTAAAAGGCTGCCTGAGCAGCAATAAGGTCGGCCAAATTACGGAAAGGCTCGGGCTAGAGCAGATATAACACCCAACCATTTTAGCACCACGGAAAATAGAAAAGAAATAGGACCTCTTATTGTCACACACACACACACACACATTCTCTGATTAGAGCACAACTTACGTTTTCCAATGCAGCCTTCATCAGGCTTGTAGCTTCTTCCACAGCAGCAACGAACTGGTCCTCTGCCTGCTCCACTTCCAAACGAGCTGCATCCTGTCGCTCAGGACGAGCAGCACGATATCTACCCTTGCAAGCATCCAAACCCAAGCGAACGGATTGAACATTACGTCGTGCTTTTAAAGCCTGTTCGATGGCTGTGTTGAGAGTCGTCAGCATGGGCTGGTTGAACTTTGTGACAATAGCCTGGTCCATGTTGACACGCGCATCGCCAACCTTTTCGGACACAGTGGCAACCTTGAAGAGGGCAGTGCCAAGAGCATCTTCGACACCGACTGTCTGCGCACCAGTGGCGGCGACACGAGAGAGAGCGTGCGACAAGGTCTTGGGATGCTGCTTCTCAACACCTTGAGTGTGTTGCTGTTCGGCTTGAGCTCGTTCAGCAGGTGACAAGGCCAAGTTTTGGAACTGCGTCGTAAATGTGTTGCCGATACCTGCCAAGGATTCCTGCAGTTGCACTGGGTAGTCGTACGAAGGGTTGTTGAATGTACGTGATACCTTGAGCAAGTTCACATAGACTGAACGAAGTGCGTCTACACGCTGGTAGTGTTGTCGTATTTCATTAGTGGTCGAGCAATAGATTAAACATTCGGTGATGACTATTCAAAGTTTTCACTCCTTGCATAATTCTCTTCCTTCTTCTCCCTTCCTTTTCCAAATCTACATCACCCATGTCGTACCTTTTCCAGTTCCTTATACTCGTCTGGCAATTCTGTTATATCTTCGGCAGTACCAAGACGCTCTTGAGCATACTATATATATATAAGAGCAGACACATAATTTATTTTATTGCATTTGATCAAGGAAAATGCACTTTGTTAAATGTCCTGTTCTCTTATCGTAATATATCTTATGTAAACCTTACCTGTCTCACTTGACCAATTCCTTTGCCAAGTCTTTGGGCAAAAGGGTTAAACTTGGAACTTAAATTGGCAAAACCATCCAAGGTATTGTTTAACAAAACATTGGGGTTAATTCCTTGGTTGTCTGAGCCGGAGCCAGCGCCAGCAGGTGCCTGAGGTTCAGCATCAAGAACCTTGATGTTATCAGTAGGTTGGGCCATATTTGCAATAAAGAGGAAAAAAGCGCGCGCTTGCTTTGTTGTGCTGTAATATATATCTCGCCGAAGGTGCGTGATTTGCCAACATACTCAGCGCATGAACATTTTGCCGTGCATGCTGCTTTTTGGTTTGATGGGCTGCTGCCGATCACTTTTTCACGTCTTGGTTTGGAATTTGCCACTTTGAGAGAAGGATGATATAAATATGCTCACATTGAATTAATATAATAACGGATATTAGTGTTTGCTCACTGAAAACTATAGAAATGATTGTGGTACAACTTACAGAAAACTGCTGAGATCATTGATGATGGTCTTTGAGCTCATACATAAGTGTTATGATCAAAGTAGCCCAAGTGAAAGCCACTACTGTATAAACAGTTTTATTAAAGGATGCTCAGCTGTTAGATGGAGTTTTGGAGAGTGTGCAAAGGCGCATGTTTCTGTCAATGCTGTTTTTGCGGTATCACTTTTACTGCTGGAAGGTAATGTTAAGTTGTCTTCTGGATGAGTTGGGTTTAGCAATTCATGCGATGACGAAGAAGGAATATTTTTTATGGTTCCGTACATGGCACTAAGCCTCTCTATTCGTGCATTTTGTTAAGGTTGGAAATATACATCAATCATTGTTATTTACATATTACAGTCATTATGCTGTGCCGTGATAAATAAAAAATATATACTTCCACCGAAGTTCATCATGCAATATGTAACACGGAAAGGCTATCGATATGTATCATGCTCATCAAGGGGAGAAACTATCGAAGCCTACTTACATAATACACTTTTGCTACTGTTAAGCATTGAGTGAAAAGAACAAGCACAATAACCCCGTTTTTTAACAGTGATGCACACATCACATTGTGAGACATACCATCGCAGCACCACAGACCATGTAATATCAAGAAAGGTCTGACACATAGCCTCACTGAGATAAAAATAAAACTACATGTTGCCGTCAAATTATTACAAACTACTGTATATTTGTGTGAGAAGATGAACAGCTGTATATATTACACCATCAAGATCAACCCCGAAGGGGTATTGTAAAAGGCTGACTTATCAGGGCTGAAATAAAGTGGCGATCGGCTGAAAGTTTAATAATGATCTCGAGGCGACATCTCGAGAATATGAATAACATCCTTTGGCAAAACGCACGGTATATTAAAGTATTATAAAAGGTTTTCTTTTAACATTATCGCTCTCTTGCTCTCTACTTTGAACCTTTCGTAGCCAGATAGCTGATGCATAGACAACGCAACATACCTCGTTTAAAATCAAGCAACGAGGACTCGTATGTCCAAATAAACATTGCAAAACCAAGGATAACCCACGCTGAGCTTACTGCACATGATACAGAGGAAAAGCTTACAACTATCACCATATTACTCGAGATTCTGGACGCTGAATTTGAGCTGGAACTGCCATTCTTGCGACTATAAGGAGCCTTGAAAAAGTGTACTATTCATATTACTACAAAGGAACTTTTCCGGACACTCAAAACTTAGCATAGCAGTTCTCTTATTAGTACTTAATACAAGTAGTAAAGATAGAAATCATCGGAGTGGTATGGTAAATATACGCATGTATTTTGTCATGTTTTACCCCACTTCACATCTCAACTACAGTACCGCAAGACATAATTATCAGCGTACAGGATGAAATTGAACTTCCACCTACAGTAACAGCATTGAGCGGCGTGTATGATCGATGAGATGATGGTGCAAAGACGGGAAGCACCGCATTTAGGTATGTAGATGATAGCTGCCACGGTTTTCTTCCCCAAATATGATACACGACGTTTTTTTTCCAATGGTTGTTCAAGATATTTAATGATTACCCTCATTACATTTGAAAAACGATTCAACGCAAGTTTGGATGTTGACCAACGTCGGCAGATCACGTTGTGATTACCTTATTTCCACCGCCCATCTTGTTCCTTTGATTATGTATTTGATGATATGCTACTGTCCACACATTTATGGTATATGACCAAAGGATTCCCCAAACATCATAATCCACTGCTGGAAAAACTTCCATTGAAATCTAAGAATTATGAGTATTTCTGTTTAAGCGACGATCCCTATTGGAGGGACAGATAGTCATTTCGGCGCTCATTATCAGTCGTCGCCCACGGTATGCAATGTCTTTGAAAGCGATCCAAAGACGAAGTCCTTCTTGACCTATTGGTAAAGGTGACATGGCTTCGTGAACATTTCCGTACACTGACCGAATCAGTGGCTCAAACCAAAAACGTAGCCTTGGAGCGTCCATTGTACGGCAAGCCCTACATAAAGACGCATGTAGTCCAAGAGCAAACACATATTACTATCCCTGCCAACTTTAATTGATATGCCACCTTGCCACCAGTCAATGCACCAGTCGTGCATGGAATTGCTGCTTGAAGAAGTCTTGTAGTGAAGAAGCTGCTCGTCCCCAGCACACTTTTCTGTGGCATTTAAAGACAAGACATGGTAAAAATTAAGCGGATCGTAATTTATACCAAAAGGGACTATATGTTAAGCTGAGTGGGACGTAATGCACAGTAAACGGTGCTCTTAGCGTATATAAAAAGCAACTACAAAAGAGCAGGAGGTTTCTCTCGGGCTTTATTATAACAACATTAATTCGGCAACGACAAGTAGTCTACAAAAAGACGATCAGAGACACAATGTGTATTTTGCTTTGGAAATAGGCAACAATAGGGGAAAGTTCGCTACGTCTCTCTGTTTTTTTATTACATAACAAAGGCTATGAACGCGTGGGCACAAATCCACACCAACGACAAGCATAATGGACGTAAATCAGCAGGAAGCAAAGGTAGTCTAGGAATGAGGAATTTAGGAAGAGCGCAACACAAATCTTTCTCTTTTGGATAGTGACAAATTTACGCGTCTGTGTCAAACCTTGAACGTCCCAAAAGCTTTCCCCTGAAACGAAAACTATGTAGAGTGAAAGCGCATTGTGACGCAACGATTTGGCCAATTGACTTTGCACTCGAAACGCACAAAGGGATGGCGAGTGAACAAGGTGATAAAGGGAGCAACGAATCACGCGCAAAAGTGTCAAAAGTTGTAGGAAGTCATCGTGTATAGTGTTATTCTTCTGATCGTCCCAATGGATCTTGAACGCTGCTTAAAAGGAAGGTAGAATCGCACAAAAACAAACGAACCTATTTACTTTATCGGCAGCAATGAAAAACAATGAAGGATGAGTCGAATTCACTAGCGGCAGCGTATACTCATCATGAGCGGGCCAACTTGTCTGCAGCAGCACATACTTGGGATGAGGATGTAATTTTTGCAGCAGCAGCATAAACTGAGATGGAGGGTGGGCACCTCCTCACCAGCAGCAGTATAAATTCGAGACGGAGGGAAGAGGTTACACGGCGTAGTTCAAAGAACTGTTCTTGCACAGTTTAAGATAAAAGGCAACGGGTCTTTTTCATTTAGTGCAGCGTTGGGGTCAAGTGTGTGTTGTATCTATGCCCGCACACGCACAACATTATGCACCACACATACAATCAAAAGATGCTAATAAAATGGAATGGTTCGTGGACTACGCTCTATACTGTTTACCTTGTTGGGTGAAGAATAGAAACTGGCTGCTGGGAGGATCGTGTCCTTGATATTTACTAAACAGCTAATGCCGGAGAGCCTTTTAGGTTGTTTACCCTTGTCAGTCATTACCATATTGCCATTTTATTGCTCGCAGAAAAGCGCCTTTTCCGTGAATCTACACGCTCATTCGCATTCGTGTCTTTGTTTTTGCTTGACACGGTGCCGTGCACGGCCCACTCACAAACAAGCGCCGATACCATCGGAGGGTACAGCTCCGCATGGTGAGAGACACGTACCACTACCGCCGAAGCACGCTAGTCTACTTGACCATCGGGTATACCATTCCTTTCATTTCCTTTGGTGCTGTATGTTTTGTTATGTCATAGTAGGCAACCCACAAGTTGACTCGCAATCCGTTATCCGGGCCAATGAGAATTCACGGGGATTTGAAGTCCCGAACGAGAAAAAATGTCTATATAAAGCGAGCAATTTCGCCTTTCTTTTTTCTCTTCTCTTCAGTTCGTTTTGGTACAGCTTTGATCTGTAGTACAGATGCACTGTTTAGTGCCCTGATCGGGTCATATGCTTGTGCTGGGGATTGTCAAGAGGATTCTGAGGATTGGCTGGATTCAGTGGTCCGCCCGGAGGAAATCTTTTGCAATGTACCAGTGGGAATGTGGACACGTACCTTCGGGTATGTGGTGGGATAATTAAAACGAACTTTTTATTTTTTATTAAACACAAATAAACAAAATGATAAACAAAATAAAACAATCTTTTTCTTTTCGCACTCTTCTCATAAACGTTTTGCCGCTTTATTTTTTTTGCTTTGCCTTTTTTTCATGTGCTTGACAAGTTCCTTATTTTTTTGCCCACCCACAGTTCCGTGCTAAACAAAGCGGGGAACAATGACAGACGACAGTAACACGATCACAGCGCGCTTTATCACACTTTGACACTCCTTTTCACCTTCTGTGTTCGCCTAAATTGCTTGTTACCACGGATATGGTGCGACCCTCCTTGTAAAAAGGGGTTATTTTATAAGAGGCAACACCAGAGCATACGCCAACAGACATGTATAACTGCCGGATTTTCAAATTGGAAAGTCTGTATTCAGCTGCTCGTCTCTCTTAGTACCGGCTATGTCGTGCGGCTGATGATTTTTTTAATTGTTATGATGTTATTATTGCGTTTCTGCTATCCATGCTGTGGAGAAAAAGATCTTGTACGAGAATATATTTTCAAAGCTAGTACTAAATGGCGGTTAAACGATATATAAGAAGCTTTAATATACAAAGTAACGATGAGGATGTAGGAAATACATTGTGGAGCTGATAATAGGCTTTTTGACATTATATTCAGTTTGATACGTATCAAATTGAAATCGTTAAGATTTTATATTACTTTTCTTTCCTGTTGTGCCTGCAGGTGCAATTTATACAGCCGAGCTATTCAGTGATTTCCAAACATTCGTTGCTGTACTAATTACCTCAGGAGGTAGGCCTAGTATAACAAATTAACATTAGATTATCTTCAGAGTATTTAAGGATGCGAAGGAATGGGAGGAATAAACAAGAGCGGTTAGATGGGAAGACAAAATACTGTACCAGCTAACTGTGCTACTTTAAGGCCATGAGATTGATGGCACACACCAGGTTGAATCTTGTGTAAAAATACAAAGCGTCCAGTACTGTCCTCGGAAAGGTCAGTTTTATAGAGCTGAATCGTCGACAAGTCTTGTCTTCGCTTAACCATGTCCGAGAGCTCGTGATAATGGGTCGCAAAGAGCAAGCGAGACTTTGAATGTGTGTGCAGATAAGCCAAAATAGCATAGGCTAGCGAGACACCATCTGTGGTAGCAGTACCACGACCCACCTCATCCATTATCACCAAGGATCGTGGTGTCGCATAAGTCAAAATATTGGCCGTTTCCATCATTTCCACCATGAAAGTTGACAAGTCCTGAGCAAGGTCATCCGCCGTACCGATTCGGCTCATGACTCTGTCCGCCACACCAATTTCTGCGCTTAGTGCGGGTACGAACGAGCCCATATGTGCAAGAATGACGATGATGGCATTTTGCCTTAAAAATGTGCTCTTGCCACCCATGTTAGGCCCGGTCAGTAACCAGCTACGATGCTTGTCACCAGCAAGAATACAGTCGTTCTTGATAAAAGATCGACCTTTTTGCGCCAAGTTTGATTCGACAACAGGATGTCGTCCACCAATGATACGCATGTCGGTATTGTGATCTGCGTACATTGTGGGCCGCACATATTTAAGTCGTCGTGCCATCCAAGCAAAAGAGCAAAACACATCCAGTTGTGCAATGATTGCGCTTGTAGCAATGATGGATGCAGAATGCGTAAGCACATGGTCTACGGCCTTGTCCCATATCTGATTTTCAAGCTCGACAATCTGAGCGTGCGTGTTTTGGATAAGGATCGATAGATCGGTCCATTCTGACAGCTGGAAGCGATGTTTGATTTTTGTTTGATTGACGAGCGATGCTTGTGGATAGTGGCTGAGAAGCTTGCTGGCTTGTGATGCATTGATTTCCACGACGTGTTTGTATAGCGTATTCACTAGCAGGGATGCTGAGTTGCCGCAAATCGCTCGTAATGATTCTTGAAAAGCGTCCTTTTTTCGGTGTAACGCGTTAAGCGTTTGATGAAGGTTTCGTAGCTGCGGATCGAAATCAGCGTTAATGAACCCATAGCTCGCGTCTTTGGTCTCGTCGGACAAGATCCGCTCCGGATCAATAACCGACGCGATATAATCAGCAAGGCTCTCGTGCGGATCAAGCGACATCGCCAGATCCACTATCGCTGCTGTTGGTGATGACAGCGACGATGATGCTGTTTCTGAACGCACGCTTCGCAGTATGTCTTTGGTTATTTTGATAGCATTCAAGGTCGACCCTATTTCGATCAAATCTGAGTACTGTCCACGACGGAGCGCCAATCGTTGCAAAGCTCGTTGTGCGTCCGCGCTATCTCTAAGAACTGTACGAACGTCATCCAAAATGAAATTATCGGATACAAAAAACTCGACAATATCGTGGCGGCGTTGGATTGTGCTGATGGAGGAAGACGGTGCTAATAGCCACTGAGTGAGCTGTCGCGATCCAGCATTTGTCACAGTGTGATTGAGGCAGCTTAGCAAACTGTTTGTTTTCCCTCCATCACGTAAACTTTTCACGAGCTCTAACGATGCGACTGTAGCACTGTCGATCTGTAAAGTTTCGTCAATGCTCATACGGATAGGCTTGAGGAGCCGAGGCTTTCCGTGCGGATGGGTGTCGCCAATGTAATTCAATAGTGCATTGCTAGCTGCAAGTTCAGGGCTGCTAAAAGCGTCGTCTGCCACGGATCCGAACATGGTTTCAATGACACGCTGACCCGCGTTACTATCGAATCGATCTTCTGGCACGAACGTCACAGAAATACCCGGGTTACTGGAAACGATGCGGACGACAGGGTGGTTGAGATCTTGGTCTTCAATCACCGATTTTAGTGTTTTCGGTAAAATGATCTCTCGAGGCCGGATACGTGCAATATCGTCCTTGAGTACATTGACTTTAGAAGACTGGACCATGAATTCGCCTATCGATACGTCAATCCACGCTAATCCGGATTCACCGCTGTCGTGTGCTGTCGGTAGGATGGCCAAAAGGTAGTTGTAAGCATGCGAATCCAGAAACCGTTCTTCGATCACAGTGCCAGGCGTGATAACGCGCGAGACTTGACGTTGAATACCGACAACAGATGCATCGCTTTCGCGTTTGACCGGGGCGTATTGCTCACACAGGGCAACACGGCATCCGAGTTGATTCACCAGCATATCCAGATACCGATCCAGCGAGCGCGAGGGAAATCCAGCAAAGTCAACAATCACGCCGGACGTCATTTCTTTTCGCGTCAATTTCAGGTCCAATCGCGTAGCATACTGAGTAGCATGAGACTCGTACAGCTAAAGTGCATATATCGGTTTAAACCATCGTTGTCTGACACACACACTCTCTCTCTTATATATATTATATATGGCTCTAAAAGCAGCTTTCATCTGTAGATACATACTCACCTCGTAAAAGTCGCCTACTTGTACGAGCAGGACGCAGTCCGGATGCTTTTTGGTATATTTTCTAACCGTATCCAAAACAATTGAGCCGGTGGAATCAGGCTTGGGTTCGAGATTTCCGTCATTTGCTTCCACTTGTTTTCGTTTCTGCTGCTGTTTTTTCCGTGGCGCTGTCTGTTTTTCGGTTACAGTAGCAGGAGCAGGTTCCACTTCTTTAAAAACGTCGTCAAGACTCCCTCGTGTGACCCGCTTAGATAAAAAGGGTGTGTTGGAGATGGATCGCTTCGATAATGCAGCAGCGCGGATCAAGGTCGGGCGACGCAATGCAACTCGAAGCATGGCCGAGATCCAACGCTGTTGTAGGTATGGAAAACGCGCACGGGTGCCTGCAAAAGGGCGGGTTTTTGGAAGAGCGAGACAGCTCGTCATTGTTACACAAAAGACAGTAGGTCCACAAGTTACAGTTGTCCCAGTTTGATATTAAATAAATAGAAAGGTGGTTTTTCTTTATAAGAATTACAATACGAGATGGGGGTTTCTTTTTATACACAGTCGCTACATTAAAAAAAAGGGTTTACATAATAACGCATGTTTCTCTTGCTTATATAAAAGCTGCATATCTTCACGTTGAGGGGTACATGCCTTCATAGAAAGGTTTCAGACGACTCCTGTCGACGGTTGCAATGTAATAGGTGCCTCCGTTATTGGTCCAGCTTACAGCCTCCGAGAAATACTCAAACTCTTCCACACGCAGAATCGACTCTGGCTTGTCGAATGTCCGTTGGTTGATCTTGTGAGTTTTTGGTACGAACGACTTGAGTGAGATGATTTTAGTGCCTTCCTTCAAGTCCAAGAACAGCTGCGCAAGCTTATGGTTGGTCTCCATATCGAACGCATAGTTGTTGACCAACAGCACGTCTGCCCGCTTCAACGTTTGGTACATGTCACTCGATCCAACGTCCAGAAAGTCACCGTGTCGGAAATGGATTTTGCCTGTGGGTAGACGCCATGCTCTAGAAAACGCCCAATCATGAGTATGACAAGGTATATTCATCACACAGGTTACCTTATTTACCAGCCCCAAAAAAACAGACACACAACTTACTTCATCCGTGCAGCATATTCCTTCAGTTGTCGCTTTGCACACTTGCAAGGTACCTCCATGATCTCGATACCATAAGCTTCGCATCCCGTCTGTGCTGCAACTTGCAATACCACATTGCCAATCCCACATCCCATATCCATAAAAACACTATGTGAATTCACTTTTGTCTTGCTGATGAAATCCTTGACCAGAACTGGGTTGATTTCTCCGTATACGTTATTTGAGAATGCTACCATAACAATCGATGCGGGATGGCATTGAGCTCACAACATATCGGCCCGTGCTTGTTTAACCAGTCATTAAACTTACCTTGATAATTGTTGAGTGCATCCGCCTGCGGCGCAACAGTTCGACTATACACTTGGTACAGAATGTGACAAGCCAAATCATAGCTCGGATGGCGCATAGCCTTTGCATTTTTGCTCAGCTCGCCCTTGGCCTTCAAATCACGAATGACTCGATTGAAATCATTGACAGCCTCGATAAAGCCAGCAGCGTTGCGTCGGTTACGATGCTTGTTGAGGTTGCGCATGATACCCTGTGATTCGTCGCCAAGAAGTTCCTGCTGCTCTGGGGTCAGATAACTTTCGTAGATAAAGTATGCCGATCGGATCAAATCTGTGATGGGGTTATATTCGTCCTTGTCCTCCACATCCTCCACCGCCTGCGGCGTTCGGTTGCTGCTCGTATTCTTCAACACAGGTCGAAGCAATAGAAAGCTAATCACCACAAGAGCCACGTTAATACTCTCCCTCACTGTGTCATCTTTTTGCATGCAAAGATAGATAAAGAAGCGAGCACTCACTTTTCACTATCGCCAGGATACTCTAATACCGTTTGCAGATTGGGATCACCAGTAGGTGAGCCTCGAGAATCAATTGAATCTTCCCCAACTTCTGCTGTGAAATCTTTGGACAGAATGACCAAGAAAAAAACAAGAGAGAGAGAATGGATTAGAAAGGAACAAGGAGATCTTGAACACACACCCTGGCATTAGTGTTCAAAAACAAGCGT
The DNA here is from genome assembly GCF_025766255.1 of Zychaea mexicana. Classification (NCBI taxonomy): domain Eukaryota; kingdom Fungi; phylum Mucoromycota; class Mucoromycetes; order Mucorales; family Lichtheimiaceae; genus Zychaea; species Zychaea mexicana. The sequence continues at coordinate 986,727 of NW_026516665.1, read as the reverse complement.
TGTACATACATGGTCGATACTTTGACTGAGAGGCTCGTACAATGCGGTCAGAGGTGACCATTTTAGGTCTTGCTGATGCATTGGGCTTTGTTGGTGCTGCTAATGATCCATTAGTAGTGGTGGTAGTAGTAGCATTGGTGGTTGTTGACGGCTTCTTCTTGTCTTCCCGTAGTCTTTTCTCCGGAGCATGGTCACTACTCGATTTTGAAAGACGTCGTTTAAGGGCACTTGCTCCACCGGCGTCAATTGTGGTCCTTTTGTTCATATGGTTTTCTTCTGTACACGCAATGGCCGTATTCATTGTTGAAACAGTTTTGCACAGAGAAAAAAAAGGGGGGGGAGGAGGAGAAGGGGGGAGTGGAAAGAAAGGGAGGGAGTTAAAGTGGAGGAAAAGTGTGTGGCACTTGAAAAAAACCGCTTGACGGAACTTTGTATTACCGAATTTCGAAGAGAGAGCAAGCTTAACCCGTCTTCTTTATTCTTAATGTGCAGAGCCTTTGGTATGAATAGCAATAGACGGTAGCAAACTTTGGTTATTCTGTGCTTCGCAGGAAGGAAAAACATATCGAGAGCAGACTGGCATCGTCAGCGTTTGCTGCGTGATGATAATGATGTTGATGGTAGTAAAATTTGTATAGCCTATACTATTAAAAGTAATAGAATGAAGAAAGAAAAATCTTTGATCCGAGTACTATTTGGATGGCAGTGGCATGCAGTCTCTGCTGTATGAACCAGGCACTGTCACCATCATCAGCAGTAGCAGCAGCAGCAGTCAAAGCAACAACAGGAGGGGAACAAACATCGCCATGCTAAAATCAAAATGATTATGTAACTACTGCTGAAGCGCATGGCAAACCGTCACGTAAACGTGTTACGACAGCCGACGAACCACACCAGAATTCAAACGTGTTCGGAACAGGTTTTTTCACTCGTTTCTTCTTTTTCATTATTTTGTTTCGATCGACATCCCCTCTGCCCCCCATCAACAACCACACACACACACACACTCGTCTACGCATATCACTCATAACCACACGCATACAACTACTAAACCACCCGCTCTATTTATTACGCATTCCAACGACTCAGACTCAATAAGCACACACACCCAAAAAAAGAAAAACTCGACATAAGAATAACATGGCAGAAGCTTTTCTTGGACTTGTTATTGCAGTACAATTGCATTCTGGCTTAAAGCTCAGTGGCACTGTGGCACATATCGAACCTGCCTCTCAACAGATGACTCTTAAAGATGGTGTGTTTTGTGTCGTTGTTTTCTGGACCTTATATATATTTACGAGAAAAAAAAGAAAAACCGTAAAACCTGACTCAATCCTACTTCTTGGTTACAATAGTGGAACTTGAGTTTCCCGGGCAACCTCCTCATTTCACTTCGGTTTATGGCGTTAATGGAAACGAGATTGTTGATTTGCAAGTTATTCAGAAAAAAACAGCCGACAAGAGAAAGACAGCAACAAGTACGACGACCACCGCAACAGCAAAAACAACCACCACCATCGTGCCAAAGACGTCCAAGAGCTGCAATGTACAAAGCACAGTCAGCAGTAGTCGAAAGAAGACAGTCGAAAAGAAAAGCAGTAATGATCGAGTGAAGAGTATCCAGCATAAAAAGGTGTGTTTTTCGCTCTCATGATTCTCTTTTGCTACCCAATGGAAGTCTGCATAAAGAAAGCTATTCTAAGATGCTGCTTATTCCATATGACTGTAGAATAATATGCCAGTCAAGTCCTTATCTTCTTGTACAGGTTGGATATCGTATATGCGATGGATGGAGATCGAGGGAGGGTTGCGGAAAGAATGAATGTAACTGAATACCGAGAGTAAAAATTAGGCCGAAAACAGCAACAACAGCAACAGCAACAGCAGCAACGCATACCAGGAATAACGCCCAAAGAAAATGGATGGGCAAATGAAGATGTGAATGGGTTCAGAGAAAAGGAGTTTGATTTCCAAGCAAACTTGGACATGTTTGATAAGGCAAAGGTGTTTGCAGAGATACGTGTAAGGTTTCTGCCTCTTTCTGGATCTGTTCATGATGCCGATAGTAACTTTTATTTTTCCATTTACGACATTAGGAGCTGGATGACACCACGTCAGATACGCTGTTGGTGACACTGAATCGCCTTCCACAGAAGCAACAGCCTCCTCGGAAAAATTTGTTGCCCACCGAGAATGTGTTGGATGACGAAAGCGAAGCCGATGAAAGCATCGGAGATGAGAGTGATACAGAATCACGGACCACGTCGGACGAAAGCACACGAGGCCGTCGTCGGCATAAAAAAAGAACCGTCGTTGTCGCGTCCACCACGCCTTCGCCTGTGCCATCAAGCAGCAGGCTACGCACCTTGGATAGTCATATCGACTGTGTCGTCGTGTCGCCGTTACAGATGGCCCACGCTGAACATGAATGTGGTGAGCATCTCTTTTTTTTTTTTCTTTCATGTACCGTTCTTAAAACAAGCATGCATCTCTAAATATGCGTGGTACGTGTAAAGTGAAAATGACAGGCCCTTCAGAAGATCAGCTTATAGAGAATGGTGGTCGATGTATCAGCTTGAAGGCACTCCAGATTCTCGGTATGTGTATAATCCCATGTTTGTGCATGTATGTGTGTCACCAATGGAAATCGTGGAAAAAAATCGTACAGAGGGCAGGACATTCACATTCTTAATGTGAATATCAAAGGAGATATTCGGCGGAGAAAGGACGACCAAGTAGTACCTGTGGTCATCGTCTTGGCAGGTAACAATAAGATTGGTGCGAACGGTTTATCTGCTGCGCGGCATTTAATCAACCGTGGGTATCACGTTGCCGTTTGCATGAATGAGGAACGAACAGCATTGTGTGACACGGTTGCACAGCAACAAACCATGATTGAGCAAGCTGGTGGCAAGCTTATTAACGATCCAAAAGGTACCTGCTCCCTTTTCCTCTCAGACCTGTACTACTACTACTACTACTACTACTACTACTGCGACGAAAAACGAGTGACTGACTCTACGAACTTTTTCAAATCAGTACTACAACACTGGACGGCTGATCTAATTATCGATGCCATGACCGGTACTCAGCAATTCAAAAGCGATGGTGATGACGATGACGACGGGGAAGAGGCGGGTGGCAATCAAGCGCTGCGTGAAATGATCCATTGGGCATCTGAACAAGCAACACCGGTTCTGAGCATTGATTTCCCTAGTGCAGTAGGAGACCCTCACACCGGTAAGTCTTTCTCTTTCTCAATGTGTGTCTGATTTCTGGGCGTGCAAACATAGATTCATTTAAACAACGAGTAGACGCCATCCATCCTCAGTGGACCGTATGCTTGGGAGCACCCAAGTCTGGATGTGTTTCGCAGGATGTGACTGGAGAATTGTACATGGCGGATATCGGTATTCCCAAGATATGTTGGAAACGAGCAGGTGTCAAGGGGTGGACCGCACCGTGGGGTGCCGATTTCCTGGTCGCTTTAGAGTATGTAATATAAAATACATGTCTTCTAATTCACACTATTCCTTCTCCTCCTCCTCCTTCTTCTTCTTCTCCAAAGTTGTGTATGATAAAAGAGGCAAAAGGTATTATTAACAGATTGTGAAGGGGGGGGGGGTTTAGAGAGAGAGAGAGAGAGAGAGAGACAGATGTTCTTGAGAGGGGTATGTATATATATATATAATATGTATATCTTCTAAGGCTTTGCTGTTACACGTCAAGGGAGGATGGGATGGATGAATTACAGCACACTATTACATGTATTTTGGGAAAGGGGAGGACTAGGGTAAAACCATAATAAATCATAGCTTTTTCTTTTTGCTTTTTTTAAGCACTAAAGGAGCTCATCTTTGCCCGAGCCTGTCTGTCTGCTTGTCTCTTGACAAGGTAGCTCAACTTGTCCATGACGTCTTCTAGCTTGTTCTTGCGTTCTTGCAAATCCAAGTGCTTTTGGATCGGAGGGTTCTCACGTGCAAACTGTAAGATCTGTCGACGGTTCATCTGGTACACCAGACGATTGTCAACCTCACGAGGGAATTGGAAAAAGAACTCGTTCAGCAACTCCACTTGTATAAACATCACCGCCTAGAGGAGAAAAAGAGAAATCAATTGTCTGTGCATCCGTGCGTAAGCGAGCAAAAATGCCTTACCGTATATGTCAGCTTTTCTGCAATAACGTTGAGGAATGCCTCGGGACAATACTGCTTGTTGTCTGCCGATTTACACTGTCGGCTTTTGAGGGCTGCAATTCGATATTTCAGAATCATGGCACGGTCGCGCAAGAAGAGCGCATCTTTCGCCTTTTCCAAAATCTTGGCGTTGTAGAAAGGCTTGATAGCGTCTTCGTCATCAAGTCCAAAAAGTTGTTCCTCGGTTGCTTGGCCACCCTCTTCTGCTATCTGCCGAAGACGTTCTTGCCGTCGACCATCCTCGCGCTCCTGGTCCAGCAGATACTTGATAGCACTTTTGAGCTTCTTTTTACCGACCGCATTCTTGAGCGAGTTGGTCATCTGATCACACATGTCTAGCTCCTGTTCCAGCAACGTAACTGCTCGCTTAACGCCGTCGCTCCATTCCATGTCTGTCACCTCAACCTCGTACTTGTACGGCTTAATCGTGTTCTCGACCTGATCACTCGTCGTCAGAAACTTGGAGCGAAGAATTTCGCTCGTGAAGCTCATGACCTGCTTGCGGGTTTCCGGATGGTACGAGAACGGGTCAGCGTTGGCGAGTCGCTCCATATTGCTCATCAAAACATCTACCACGAGCTGCGTCGTTGAGCGCCCAATCCCGCTCTTGGTCAACGCAGAGGATGCCAAATCAACCTTGTAGAGCCAGTAAATATCATCCAGCGATGCCTTGGGCAATTCTGCAATCTTGGGATCGGACCAATAGTGTTCGGCGCAGATATCCAAAACCCGCTGCTCCAGCATGGTCCGCACTTCATGCCGCACCTGCGGCTTGCCAAAGCGTGTTGCAAAGTCCTTGAAATTATGCTTGAGTGAGTCGATCGTCTCGGCCACATACGATTCTGCTGTAACCCGTCGATCGTTGTATTGCACCTTGAACTGGTACCGTGCCTCCTCGAGCTCTTGCTGAACCGCATCCACAATGCTGTACAAGGACCGGCCCATGCTCTGCTCCAACACATTCATCAGCTTATGTCGCAACGTGGCGGTGCCCACTTGGATGTCGCGCTGGTTATAAATCAGATGGTTCTGGAAAAAGGCTTCTTCGTTCCGGATCAGCGCGCTCGTCATGTTGCCGGTGACATTTTCGGGCGAGCGACAGACGACGCCAATGTAGCCGAGATGCAAGGGATAGTCTGCGTTCCGCAGGACACCTGCACCGTGCTCTGGTGGCACCAAATCCATCTTGGTGATTACGCCAATCGTTCGCAAACCCAGGGGATCGCACTTGCGACTTGCACGCAGGGCTGGCGAGTTGGCCAGATCGACGTTGGCTGCACAGACGGCAAGGATGATGTTGGGACCGCGAATGTACTTTTCACACAAATCCTCAATCTTGGTCTTGAGCGTCTCGGGCTGGTTCTTGTTGCTGATCTGGATATAGCCTGGCAAGTCGATCAGCGTCAGGTCGGGCACGTTTGGCGAGTAGACACGGAGTTCGATCGGTTGCTCGGAAACGCACTCGGTGTCTGAGACGGCCATGTTCATGTCCACAAGCGTCTTTTGGATCTTTTTAAAGTCGTTCATTTTGCCCAATCCGAGTTGCGGGAATTCGCCATACTCCTCGTCCTCGCCCGGCGTGTGTATCAACGTCAGTTCAATCGGTCGTCGTGTTACCATATTCGAGCCCCTAAATACCGTGGTTAGGTCAATATCCCTCAGCCGATCCTTTTTTTCACAGTAGATAGAGCGAAGGATAACTTACTTTGGAAGGAATTCATGGCCAACAATGGCTTCCAACACAGAGCTCTTGCCGGAACTTTGTGAGCCGACGACTACGATACTAGGCAGTTTGAGTGTTTCGTTATGGTCGATCGAGAGCAGAATGCTGCGAATTTCAATCAATTTTTTCGTGAGCATCATGAGCTGTTCGTCTTGGTGCGTCGAAACGTCGTGCTGTTGCTTTCGTTTCTTCTTTGGCTTTTCTTCTTCCTCGTCGTCGTTGAGGTATGCAGCTACGGCTGCTGCTGCTGCTGCAGCCGTGCCTTTGTTATCGCCTCCACCGTCGCCACCGCCGCCGCCATCGTTCTTGTTGTTGCTCTCTTTCTCTGTCTCCTGCTCAGTCTTGGAAAATGTGTGGTTTGTGGTATGCGGCTCTTCTTCGGTCGCTGCCATCGAAGCTAAAAAATCCTTGATGACGCTAGGTACTTGTAGGTGAATTTCGGGAATGGATACGTCGAGTTCCTCTGCCTGTTCCTGCAGCGCGCCGAGAAACTTTTTCGCTCCCTTGACACCGTCCAACACAAACTCTGTTCCTTTATCCGTCCAGTCTGTTCATATTCACAATAGGGGGAAAAAAGGGAACATGCCGGCTTTTTAGAATATTATCCTTGTTTTGTTTTCCAATCTTGTAAAAGAAAAAAAAACGAGCTCTTTCTTCACCTGTAATCTTGTTGTTGGCAAGTGTGACACCTGCAACGGTTGTCCCGGCAACAAGTGTAGGTAATCGAAGTGCAGATAATGCCATACGAGGCACTGAAGAAAACGCAATCGATCGCACTTGATGATTGTGCAGCACCATGGTAGGAGCGACGTGCGAGAAGAAACGAACTCGAGGCGAATGCTGCAGTAGCGGTATCATACGCTGGCCACTGTAGCTGTAGCTGGAGGCTGTAGTGGTAGTGGTGGTAGTAGTGCTGCCGCTGTTAGCGCCCAAGTGATGGTAGGCATTCCGATGAGTTGCTGGCACAAGTCTTACAGAACGTGCAGAACGTTGCAATCGGCTACCCTGTGTTCTTAACACTTGGGTTATCATGACATATAACAGATAGTAAACAACGTTCAACAAAAGTAGAAGAAATAATAATAAAAAGTATTAAGACCAAGCAACATGCTGAGACACACACAGCGACACAGAGTATTCAGTGCAAGTAATATGATTGGTTGCGGCAACTGGAAATCGATTTTGAGCGGTGAGGAACGTCACCACCATCACTGAACAGAGGGTTAATTTGGGTAACTTTGCTCTCTCTCGCCTACTATTTTTTGGGCGCACCAAAAAAACCAACAGAAAAAAGACGATCTATATTATTTTTTTGTCTGCGTGATCAAATGGCAAGCGGTCCGATGGCTTCGCCTGCCACAATGATGGCTCCTGGCAATTTTACAAAAGAAAAACTCAACGGTCTGCTACAAGTGCGTATACAATATATTTTTTTAACGAAAGGAAGATTTTCCAAGTTTGAGGGAGTGAAAAAGAGTAAAGAAAGAGTACGCGAGAGAAAGAGAGAGAGAGAGAGAGAGGGCAGGAAAAAAAAAAGAGAAGGAGGAGGAAATCAAACTCAAGAAAGTGCTAATCGTTTCTTTTTGAAAATAATGTAGCGTGCAAAGTTTCTGCAGATGCAAGGGGCCAACGAGAACAATAACGCCGAATTGGCACACATTATGCAGTTTTTGAAATCGCTCCAGCAACGGCAGCACAAGATGAACTCTGGGGTGCCCTCCATGCCCATGGGCAGTCCAGTGGGCCCCAATGATGGCGTTTCTGCAGTGCCAAATGGTAAAGTTGAAGGGGAAAAGGAAGAAGGAGAAGGGAAAGAGTGAGAGTGAGAGACGGAGGGAAAGTGGAAAAGGAAGGAAGTGTCGCCTTATTTTTCAACAAGCGTATTTAATTTTTGGGTATTCTCTTCTGTTGCTGGTGCTGGTGGTGGTTGTGTTTGTGCGTGCATCGTGTGTGGGTGATTGTGTGTCTTATTAATTGTTGCCCGTTGGTTGGCGTGGTCATAATCGCAAATCATAGTAGACTCGAATCTTACCCCGAACCAGCTTACCGCCTTGCGCTATCAAATTTTGGCCTATAAGCTTATATCCAAGAACGTCCCCCTCCCGCCTCACTTGCAGCAAGCCGTGCTGTCTTCGTTAAACGATCCATCACAACAGCAACAGCTCCAGCAAGACGTTGGCGCCTTATCACGCTCCACCACCGGTGTCGCATTAACTCCCACTGCCGATAGCAGCGTGCCAACAACACCCGCCTCACCAGCTACTGTTCCTGGCGCAAACACCCCACAACCGAAGCTGACCGAAGCACCCACAGATCCAACAGATCCGCAATACAATGCTTACGCTTCGCCTTACAACTTGCTCAAGAAACCAATCTCGTCTTATGCTCATGCATCACGACAGCAACGATTGCTCATTCCTAGCATCACTCCTACCGGCATGGATCCACACAGCATGATCACTGAACGCGAACGACGGATCCGCACCCGCATCCAGTACCGCATTGCCGAATTGGAAAAGATGCCGAGCAACTTGTCGATGAATCTGCCAAACACGCTTGCCGTGGGCAGAAACGCCAAGGACAATGCACCTAGCACAAAGCTAAAGGCAGTCATCGAACTGAAGGCGTTGCGCTTACTTAATCGACAAAAACGAGTAAGATACAGACACACTTCTAATGTAATATTTATAAATGTGGATTCTCAACGCTGTTGTTTCTTTATACAGTTACGTCAAGAGATCACTGGAGGCATGATCCGCTCCACAACACTCGCCACATCAGCCGATCGTCTATCCTACCGTCGCATGAAGAAACAGTCCTTGCGTGAAGCACGAATGACCGAGAAAGTCGAACGTCAACAGCGTCTCGACCGCGATCGGCGCGAAAAGCAAAAGCAACTCGATTATCTGCAAACCATCTGCGACCATGGCCGGAACCTGGTTGCTGCGCACAAGGGATGGCAGGCCAAGCAATCCAAGCTGGGTCGTGCTGTTATTCAATTCCATCAACACGTCGAAAAGGAAGAACAAAAGAAGGCCGAGCGTTTGTCCAAGGAGCGTATCCGTGCTTTGAAGGCAGATGATGAAGAGGCGTACATGAAGCTGATTGATGAGGCCAAGGATACTCGCTTGACCCAACTTTTGCGTCAAACCGGCATGTTTTTGGAATCCCTCACTCGATCTGTTGCCGACCAGCAAGCCGATGCCGCCTACTTTAACGAAATACCGGCTCAACAACCTGAGGATGATAATGTGCGTATTATATGATCGTCCCCCTTTTTTTGTATTCTGCCTACTGATCTGTAGTACTTTCTTCCTATAGGATGCTGATGCTAAGCAGCAAGCCGACTATTTCCAAGTCACTCACCGTATCAAAGAAGAGGTGTGCCAGCCATCCATCCTTGTCGGTGGTACACTGAAAGAATATCAGGTAAAAATCTAGTTTTAAGGAATTTTATTAAGCGTGTGTGAGGCTAACGGCAATTGGGTAGCTCAAGGGCTTACAATGGATGGTATCGCTATACAACAACCACCTCAACGGCATTCTTGCAGACGAAATGGGTCTTGGTAAAACCATCCAGACAATCAGTTTAATCACATACCTGATCGAAAAGAAACGCCAGAATGGCCCTTACCTCATCATCGTGCCATTATCGTAAGTACACCTTTTAAACAGAATAGACTTTATATCAAAAAATTTCTACTTACTAATGGCTCGGATAATTAGAACATTGACTAACTGGGCTTTGGAATTCGACAAATGGGCACCTGCAATCAAGATTATCGTATACAAAGGACATCCAACTGCACGAAAAGTGCTACAAGCGGATATTAGACAGGGCGACTTCCAGGTTCTGCTTACCACTTTCGAATATATTATCAAGGATCGCCCCTTGCTGAGCAAAGTCCGCTGGCTCCACATGATCATTGATGAAGGACATCGTATGAAGAACGCCAATTCTAAGCTTGTCCAAGTATTGCGCCAATATTACCACACTCGATATCGACTGATTTTGACGGGCACGCCTTTACAGGTAAAAAAAATTGGATGGCGAAACACCCATCGTTCTATAAAAGTTCAATTAACCCGATATTCACATTACCTTGTTATTTAGAACAATTTGCCAGAATTATGGGCGTTACTGAACTTTGTCTTGCCCAAGATTTTCAAGAGCGTCAAGAGTTTCGAAGAGTGGTTCAATACACCTTTCAACAACCAAGGCGTGTCAGACAAGGTTGGTCTGAACGAAGAAGAGCAACTTTTGATTATCAAGCGTCTGCATAAAGTTCTGCGTCCATTCTTGCTCCGACGTTTGAAGAAAGATGTCGAATCCGAATTACCTGACAAGGTAGAGCGTGTCATCAAGTGCAAGTTCTCTGCCCTCCAGCTCAAGCTTTACTCGCAAATGAAAAAAAGCGGTATTCTGTACACTTCTTCTGGCGAAAAGGGGTATGTGCTGTGTATATGTTATTTTGCTATAACAACGCTTTCTTTTTACTTAAAATCTACCTCCTTATCTTTTTTTGTAGTCGTACTGGTATCAAGGGCTTGAACAACACGATTATGCAGCTTCGAAAAATTTGTAACCATCCCTTCGTTTTTGAAGAGGTTGAAAATACAATCAACCCCTTGCGACAATCGAATGAAGTCTTGTATCGCACTGCGGGCAAGTTTGAATTACTGGACCGTATGCTTCCAAAACTCAAGAAAACTGGCCATAGGGTAAGTGATAATCAGTGCTATTTGGACGTGGGCTCTCAAGCAAGAAGACATTGACGGGTTTATTATCTGTTGTAGGTGCTTATCTTCTTCCAAATGACACAAATTATGACGATCATGGAAGACTTTTTGAACTATCGTGGCTTCCAATATCTTCGACTCGATGGTTCCACAAAGGTACACATAACGTTGCTTTTGATATCTCTAGTCAACAATGTCGCTGATGGTTTCTTTTTATCAAACATAGTCTGATGATCGATCTGATTTGCTCAAACGATTCAACTCTCCTGATTCCCCTTACTTTGTATTTTTACTGAGTACTCGTGCTGGTGGTCTTGGTCTGAACTTGCAGGCTGCTGATACTGTTATTATCTTTGATTCTGACTGGTAATTGATTTATAAAGCAATAGGAGGTGTCGAGCACCTGGCATCTCACATATCTACATTCTAGGAACCCGCATCAAGATCTTCAAGCTCAGGATCGTGCACATCGTATCGGTCAAACCAAAGAAGTCCGTATTTTCCGTCTGATCTCTGCCAACTCAATCGAAGAGAACATCTTAGCTAGAGCCAACTACAAGCTGGATATTGATGGCAAGGTCATTCAGGCCGGTAAATTCGATAATCGAAGTACAGAAGAAGATCGTGAAGCATTCCTGGTAATGTTAACTTGACTCTATCATTCTCACATAATCTTCCTCTCTATGATCAAGGTATACTAACCACAGCAGCAATATTTATAGCGTTCTTTGCTCGAAGACAAAAGCAACGAACAAGATGAGGAAGAAGATGACGACATTGATGACGAGGAACTCAACGCGATGCTACAACGCTCGGATCAAGAACTAGTTACATTTAACCAGCTGGATAGCGAACGTCGCCGTGAAGAAAACGAGATGCGAAGACGCGTGGGCAACCGCAACAAGAAATACGAGCGTCTAATGCAAGAAGACGAATTACCAGATATTTATCGATACGAAGAGCTGCCAGAAGATCAAATGGCTTCCGAGCTTGAGTACGGTCGTGGTCAACGTTCAAGAGATGCTATTCATTATGATGATGGTTTGACTGAAGAACAATGGCTTAATGTAAGTAAAAAAAAAATTACAGTATTCTCAAATTCGCCTATATCACGTGGATGTCTCCATTTTTTCCAATGCTAAATATGATATTTTTCTATTTGCTGTGTTCAGGCACTTGAAGACGACGATGTGGATCTAGACGAGCTGATTGCTAAGAAAGCTGCACGACGACAAAAGCGCTTGGAGAAACAAGCAGCTCTTGAACGTGGTGAGGAAGATGTAGCCAGTGATTCCGGTGGACGTCGTAAACGCCGTGGTACAGCCTCAGCTGCCGAAGATGAAGGAAACGCAAAGAAACGAGGTCGTCCAAAGAAACTAGATGAGATCATTCCTGAACGGCGGAAGAAGCAAAGGCCTTCAGCTACTGGAGTAGAAGAGACCCTTGAACCCCACGTACGACAAGAAGTGACACGCGTTTTTGAAGGATGTTACAAGGCAGTTGAAGATTCAGTAGAAGAAGATGAGGATGGGTAAATATCTTTGTTTTTTCAAATCTTAAAGTGAAAGTGGGAACGCAAGATTTTTTGTTTCTAACAAAAGGTATTGCCTTTTTTTTAGCACGGTCCGCGAACGATGTGAACTGTTTATGGATTTGGTCAGCAAAAGAGATTATCCTTTATACTACAAGCTGATCAAGCGACCCATATCCATGAACATGATCAAAAAACGTATTCGCTCCCCTTACTACAAGACTATATATCAGTTCCGCGATGACTTTAAACTGATGTTTGACAACGCGCGAACGTTTAATGAAGAAGGCTCTATTGTGTATGAAGATGCGAATGAATTGGAGGTAGGACTCTCTCTCTTCTCTCTCTCTCTATGCTAAGCAGTGATTTCTAGAAGTATATGATTTTGAGACATATAGAGCTCACCTATCTTTGACTTACGCTTATAGAAAATCTTTAACGAAAAATTTGAGCAGCTTTGCTTAAATGGCGGTGCACAAGGCTTACCAAGAGACGCAGATGCTCCAGGCGTGAATGGACATCGATAAAGAATCCAAGATTGAAGATTATAAACAGACACAAACAAACACACAAACCATAAATTGAAAGTTGTAAATAGCTAGTATTGATATTCATCGCACACACACCCTTTATAAATCAGAGTTGTTTTCCCTCCATCCCAAATGCCTAAACGTATTATTAAAGCTGGTGCCCTTTTTTCTCATATCATATCAAACGCACATCGTATAGCTAAAGTAATAACATCAACAATATGAATTTCCATTCATGTTTGACGTGTCCGCATTCGATAATAAAGCCGGCTGATTTACAAAGTGCTTTATAACGTAGAGCGCGTTCTATAGTATATATGCATACTGTAAATAAGGCTAATGATGGTACCCATGAGCATCAATCCTTCTAACAAACCAGATGACCAAATCTTCAATATTCTCTACGCCGCCACCATGGTTTTCTTCCTATTCTTCCTTTAGCAAAATAGTGCATACGATCATCTTGCTACTGACAATACTGTACGTCGTAGAAAGATTGCAGAAAGTCCCCATTCATCTCTTGAGACACTTTTCCTAGAGCTTCACTTTGAATCTGAATCAATCATATCCATTCTCTACTGATATCTCAAAGATCTAGCTTGCATACATATTGAAAGTGAACCCTTCGGTAACACAAAGCGTGAGTAACAACCCGGCCAGAGTAATGTCGAAAGATATAAAACCAACATCGGATAGAAAGAAAGCGATTAATGAATACAAATTGAGTGCGTTTGGATCTTGTGACACCACAGCAGTAGTTGATCAGCAGAAAGACTAGAAGAAGCACCTGTCAAATTGGGGCCTTTTTTATATGTGTAGCAACTAAACCGCAATGGTCATGACTTTTTTTTTCAAAATGTTGATTGTAAGGTAGAGCACACAAGACAAAATCCTATTATATGACAATATAGTAAATCACCAGTGCACTTTGTTTATAATGCAATTGTATATCTTTCCAGCTCTGCAAAAACAGTCAGAGCATACTATAAGCATCATAGCAATCTTAAAACTGCGACCAACTGGATGACGAGCATGGACAGCCTCGATAACGTTGGTAGTCATTGTTCTCGCAGCTAATATTCACATATGATACGATAAAGAAGTTGCAAAATGCCCAGCTTTTGTCATATTAATCCAGCATGAATATCTAGAGCCTTGAAGCATACAGCAGCACGAACATTAGCGGTATAGATAGAAATGTTAAGTCTCTTACTCTTCGACACATCCAGGATCTCTCTTACTTTTCGAGGCTCAAATTGTCTTGATCAGATCCGACCACACACCTAATCATTAGTACTACTATTGTATTAGGTAGACACGCCACCCATAGAGTAAACCCTACCAATCCATGTCGAATGGGTAGTTCAATTTGGAGCTAATACGTTACTAACCAACAACTTCCTTGTGAGAATTGTTAATCCGTCACTCTTAAGTTCAACCGCACAAAATCTTTTGATATTCGTTCTATTACCTGGATATGTATTTTCCTGTTAGTACGGGCAAATAATCTGTCAGCACGTAACATAGTCGTACTCATCATATGTCGCGGTGCAGAGAATATACGTAGTATATCCAGTAACCACCCATCCATCCTCAACCACGCTTCAATCTCTCTTAATCTTTTTTTCTTTTCACGCGATCCCACAACACAACATCACTCCATCATACAGAAACCTATGACAACCTTCACCTCACTATTCAAAAGATCCCATCATTCAAAAATCTAGGTATCAAACTTGAGTGCTTTATTGTCATTAATAACAACCGGTTTTCTATATTAGCCATACAACATTAGATGGAACTTCTTACCTTCTTCGATATGGATCGTAGCTGTAGTGTTTTATCTAATAGCCTAAATGTCATTAGCCATTCATTACGCGTATAATAATATGATACCGCGTGCCACGCCAATTCTTACCAACAAAAGTAAGCTGACTAATAGTCCTAACTTTGTCATACTGTCATTGCCATGGGCAACTCATTGACGCATGTGGCAATCTGCTATGTATATGTGTATATGTGTATAGCATGATGTGCCACATAAATTATTCATGGAGGTTACGCGACAGAGATAATGCGAGGATGCTAACTAAAATGATAAAAGTGTTATTTTTCGCCTGTAAGCACGAGGGAGAAGTAACGCAAGCTCAAACGCCAAAGACAAGGTGGAATCCGTTTACGAAAAACGAATGGTCAAGAGAAAAGTAGTACTTTTTGAAACCGGAGAATGCGGGAAAAAAGGCATCCTACTTGCAATACCAGCGCGTTATAAAATATCGTAAAGCCTTTTTAAACCAAGCTTTGACAATGCGAATCCGCAGCAGTCGGTCAGGTCAAGCTTGACTTGAAGTCAAGCGTGTCTCAATTGCTGCCGTTGATGGACATTCGTTTCAAACGGATCTTGCATCACAGAAAAGAAAAACACGGACGCAACCTCGTTTCTTTCTTTTAAGAACAATGGCAGGGTCCGTGCGTAGAGAGCACGGTGTCAAAGAGTTGCCACCGCTTTATATGCACTTGAAAAAGATCCTAAATCTCAATCAGTATATTCACAAACAAAGTACAAAAGTACTTCACAAGGTCGATCAGTACGCGAGAGATCTTTCTTTGTGAATTGGGATGTCATTACCCAACGAAAGATTAAATTTCCGTTATAATAATAATCAAACATAGAAAGCTTCTCTTGTTGGTTATTTCTTTTTGTCATTTTCTTATTGTATTTTAAAGAGAAACCCTCTTTTCTAGGAAGTTCCAATAGAAAAAGAGGGGAAAAACTCCTGCTGTCTCTTTTTTCCAGGAAGACAACAAACCTGATCGAAGACGCAGGTAGTGAATGGTCGCTACGCAATGAGAGACCTTCGCCATTCACTAGTGGCGCCCGTGCCGTGTGTGCCCACAACGTCAACTAAGCACAAAGATGCCTCAAGGTTGTTGTACTACGTTGGTGCAGCCCTAGGGCATGCTTCCAACAACCTTGCTACCGTTGAAGCATCTTTCGGGTGAAAATATCCACCTCGACTCGGCGGATAGCTTTCCAAGTCAAGGATTCACACAACACTTTGCGCTTCATAAAGTTTGTGTAAATGGAACTGAAGAAGAAAAAAAAATGGGAGGGGTGGGGGGGTTTTTGGTATTCTTATTCAGACAATTTTTTTTGCCGTCACGCTCGGGTCTTCAATGAAAATCCATCATTTTGATTGGCTCTCATTTTTAAGGCTTAGGTTGGCTCATTTTATGGACCGCTTATAGCACATGACGCAACTTGGCCCAAAAGCAAAGTGAAGGGGAAGGAGATGTGTAAGTGATAGTCGTCGTCAAGAAGTCAAATACGCCAGCAGCAGTGATCGACATGTATCACCCTTCACTATATATGTTTCACCATGCCGATATACCCTCCGCTATTGTCGCCGCTTGTTTTGGGAGAAGAAGTGTCAGTGCACGCGCCGAGGCTCGCGTCACAAATAGGTACATGAAGAAGTATTGATTCCCAACTGGTTCAATGAGTACACGAACTGCAAGAAAAAAAAAGATGCGACTGAACAACGCAATCAAAAATGACAAGGAAGAAATACAGATTGCCAACGATGATTAAGAACGACGGATGAGTGCTCGTGTGCGATCTGGGAAGCAGTAACTGCTAAATTGCCAAAGACTCGCCTCATTTTCCC
Organism: Zychaea mexicana; assembly: GCF_025766255.1. Lineage (NCBI taxonomy): Eukaryota > Fungi > Mucoromycota > Mucoromycetes > Mucorales > Lichtheimiaceae > Zychaea > Zychaea mexicana. The sequence continues at coordinate 970,339 of NW_026516665.1, read as the reverse complement.
TGGCTGACAAGATATCTACAAGTGATAATGTAAATTTTGTTCAACCCATGTAATATCCTGCTGAACATTTACTCAACCCAATCCATATGACTTTTTAATAGGTTGCTAATTTGTTATGTATACGGTGGCGGAGGTGTGGCAAGTGCCTTTTGCGAAGCATGCGGAGACGACCGGAGCAAGCAAATCAGGGCAGGAATAGTACGTATGAGGCTGGGCGAGCCAATGAAATTAGACCTTAATATCCAATAAAGCTGAGCTTTGACTAATTATGTCATATGCTTTTTGAGTGCAGACAATGACATATCGAAGATACTCGTTCAGTAAATGAATGACAATGAAGCACATGCAGGCACTAAGTTTGAAACGTGCTTATTTGTCTTTATCCCACTCCCAGTACTATAATAACAGAAGACTTTTATTCATCCAAATTCATAGATTTTTGTGACAGGACTAATCTAACTCTTTTCACTTGTTGGTCTTGCTTGTTGGGTGTTCCTCTTTTTGTTGGTAGCTGTTTCAAAAACAAGAGAAGCGGCTTTAGCTTTTTTCAAAAGACTTTTTAACAAAATGGACACGTCTTTCTTTGGACGTACGGGTCGATGGGCTGGAGCTGGTGGTATTTTGGAATCAACTGGCAAGCCATTTGTTTGTAGTTCGACTGCTTGTCTGGCCGCTGATGTTGATGTCACTTGGCTTCGCGTTTTCCAGGACAGAACGTTTTAGATCATCATACTCTTAGTTTATCGAAACCCCCGGTAAACAACAGTAGAAAAGGAGTACCTCTTTCCATGCGATTGCTGATAAATGCAGTCGATGTGGTTCTCGAGTTGTCGTGTTTCCTGGGTTCCCCACGATTCGGATAATTCAGTGTCAGGCAGTGCCGCAGTAGTTATGGATGAACATTTGTTTGAACTGCTTGTATACCCTTCCTTGACCATGTTTTTGTAGCGTTCGCGGCACTGTACTCCAGTCCTGCCTGGTATTGAAAGAGAAAATGCCCCCCACGCAGAACTCTGGACGAGATTTCTCTCCTCCCATTCGTGAAGCCTTTCTTGAAATTGTTCCTTTTCTGCAACATTAAATTGTCCAATGTTAATCATCGTGCCTGGATCCACATGGTGAAGATAATACTGTTCCGCATTCTAGAAGAGATGTATGAGTGAGCACAAGTTTTTGTGATTTCCTTTATCTTACTCGTACCATATGCCGTTGCTCCCAGGCGCGAGCCTTTTGCGACTTCCATGCAGTCACTTCTTGATCAGCGAAAGGATCTTTGATAGTTGACTTGGTCATCTGGGGAAAAAATACAGAGGGTTACTGTCTACTACTTGGGAAGTCCTCATTTGCTTCTATTGTAACTTACCATGCATTCTTTTTGAGCAAAACGAAGCTGGCGTGCGGTGGGCGATTGGGAAAGAGTAAGGAGCAACACTCGGCATGACTTGATATAAACTCGGATTGAAGTTGACCTATTTATCACTGAAAGAATAACAACTTGTTCTTATTCTATTTGCCATCACGGATGATAAAAGGCATTCGTCGAAGCTCATCCCAGTGTGGATACATTTCTTTATTGTTTGATGGTTTTCTGTCTTAACAGCCGAACCCTCGTGGATGACAATGAGGACACTTTGTGTACCAAATCATTCATGCGCGCTGCACTTCCTGCTCTGTATGGTAAGCCGATAACATGAATATTCAAATCATGCCTCTGAGCTAAATTAACACGTCATATGATATACATATACAATGGTCCCATGAGAATGACAACTTTGCATGAAACCATCACCTCACCGTATAAAACCATCAGTTTCTTTTTCTTTCTTTCTTTTTCGGCTCATTCCAAATCTCTCCCATTCTTAAAATACGCATGTCATCAGTTGTTGAAGAGCCTCCACAGATCCCTGAAGAACCCCCTCCTCCCGCTGTCCAAGAGCCTGTTCCCGCTATCCCAGAGCCGTTTGTAGAGTTCAACGGCTTTGGCGAGAGAACGCGGGTCGTAACTCGACCTTGCTCGGTTAGAGCATTTCTTCATGGTGAATACCACTTTTTCCGAGTACGTTCACTTTTAACTTCCTTAGCTTATTATTATCCTTCCTGAATGTTGAGGCTGATGATTGTACATCTTTTTTGTAGACGATCCTAAGACAAACATCAGAACTGGTTTCTTTCCGAAAACAAGATGTTTACAATCTTGTTTCTTTGCACCTCAGGCGTCACTTTGAGGGTTATTATCATAATGCACCTCCGTTGTTTTTGCAAGGCTTTTGGGTCATTGCGTTCAAAGTGCTTCCGTACGGATTACACGACGAATTACCAGGATTCTTTTTGAACGTGAGTTCCTCCTGTATGTTCAATATATATCTTCATATTTATTCCAAAATTCGTGCTAACATCCGATAATCCAATAGCTACCATGGAAAGAAGACCTAATGCGCACGGCAGCAATCTTTGTCGCAGAAAGAACTAACCCACACAATAATGAACGTAAGTGATTGCAACATTTCAATTTAAAAACTAACAGAGCAGTATATCAGTGACAATGGTTTAAACGTTGTTTTATTTGATGCATGTGTACTGTATGATATATTAGAATATTTCGAGCCAGAGGATATTGCTCCTGGGTCATTGAGAGATTCGCTAGCAAACAATTTTGCTGTCATGGCGCTGCAAAGTATGGCTCAAGTACAGAATATAAAAGCACTATGAAGCTAAGGAAAATAGATATGATAGCTCATCGTTTTTATTTTATGCCAGATATGAGAGAGCATGTCCTAAATATCAAGGATTACATGAATCGAGTTTGGAAGGGTGCTTTACAACAACTCCTACACAACCGAAATCAACTGGAAAGAGCAGGTAGAAAGAATCCTACATATGCATATTATTGTGCTTACTAGTCAATATGATACATTACGAAACTCGTTGTCCTAATATCATGTCGGAACAGCACGAGTATTAACAAGTAACTTTTTGAACCATGAAGCCGACTATCCCAACAATGTAGTTCATGATCAATCATTGGGAAGATTGTATCGGTAAGCTTATATTAAACAGGATAACAGTTTGCGATATATATGCTGATTCTTTGTTGTGAACTGGTTGATAGCTTCATTCATGGTCGCTTTCAAGAGCTGCTCCATGACACAGGCATAACTCGTGTGCGGTCTCGCAACATGGGAGAAGATTTATGCATCTCCCTTCTGCATTTGTCGTACGACCTGCTTCAATATTCCGAACGAACTTATCCACGAGCACGCCCTTGGCCACTATTGCCATTAGGTTCCCATCAAACGGGGTTCTTTCGGTTGGATACTCGTACTTTGTATTTGTTGGTGAGAAGAGCACGAATGGAGAATCGAAATAATCCGGCACCGCTCATATTGCTCGCAGAGGTATTGGTCAGCTTTTGTATCTTTGCTTCTCCCATACATTAGTGTTTGTAATCTTACTCTTATATTTCTGTGTGTGTATAGGGCGGGTCACCGTTGTCGATTTCAAGATGCAGACAGCTCGAAAGCAATCGGCTCTGGTGCCAGGAGCTATGGGAAACGGTTTTCGATATTGATCACATAAAACCAAACCGCCGCCGATACGGTCAAGATTGTGAGTGCTTTTAGTGGTGGCTAGCGAATAATATTATACATTCTACAGTATGTATATGCGCATCCTGATCCTTTTTATACAATTTTTTATAGATCAAAACCCCTTTGCACACAACGCGCTAAGCTTCAAGCATACAGCGACTACGGATGGATGTATGGTACACGTCCAGTTCGAAAAGTTTATCGGGAATAGTCCAGGCAAGCATAAATCCTGCTTTAGTAATTTGGAGTTTGTGAGCTAAAGCTGAATGTCACGCTGACGACAAAACAATACTATGTACACGCCATGAAGAATTATTTCCTAGTACACACGATGAAATTAGACGCCTTCCCGAAGGTCAAGACTTAACAAATTGGAGCCATGGTGTATACAGACTCGAGTTGAATCCGGATGGCCTAACTCAGCAGCGTGCCGAAGAAAGTCGAATTGTTGGAGCCGATCCTGGTATGGCGTACTACGGAGAGTACAATAGTTTGCGGGCTTGTTGCATCATTTCTTTCCCACTGATTTTTACGTTTGTAATTGGTGATATAGGTGTGTCGTCGATGATCACAGGAGTATCGACTGCTGAAGAACCTGTACACAACCCAATTGAAGTTACCACGCGAAAGTACCAGTAAGTTGTCTTGAAAAAGAGTATATAATAGATAAGCCTCACACTACATTGAGCTCTTGACTAAAAAAAATCAATGCAAAGTGCGGAGACGGGTGTCTTTTGGGAATATAAATTAGAAAACAAAAATCGGCAGAAAGCCGAAATCCAAGAGGATTATGACTCCATCGCAGAGAACTCGCCCTATGTCTCACGTTCGGAAGATTTTCTTTTCTATATCGCTAATTTGAATCGAATTCGACTTCGGTAAGTAGCAGGAAGGAGAAGGAAGGAGAAGAAGGGCTAATCAATGCTAGGCGAGTTGGTGACAAGGGCATATAATAACGGCAAGAATATAGAATGCGTCGTTTCTCGTCTAGGTTCAAACACAGAGAAATCAGAAGCTTGTTATTCTCAAGCCGGCAGAGAAAACAAGATCTTGTCAAAGATGAGCTGCTAGGTGTCACTCCTCCTCACCCAGCTGTAAGCGATTCCCTTTTTCCATTTTTCTGGCGTGATATCTGATAATACGCTGATGATCATTTTTGAAAAACTGAAACATAGGGAGAGCCTATCAAATGGATACACAAATCGTCGCACCGATCTCGCAAAAGAGCTGCCCGCTTGAGGCGAGAACGCGAGCGTTGGCACCCAAATCAACAACCAACGATTGTGTTCTATGGCTCCAGCAGAATGCCGCATTTCCCGGGATGGGCCCCGATCCCCCATTTGGTTAGTATATTTACAAGAGAGAATGCGCAAAGAGGTTGCCATACACTTATGAGTAATGTATATTTTAGGGACTTATTAAAAAATTGGCTTCACACATGCTGCTGATACTGACGGACGAGTACAAGACTTCTCAAGCTCACGCAGGGTGTCAGCAACGGCTAACAAGTATTCCATATGACGAGGAGGTTTGCGGACACAGGTACGTAATAATATAATATCTGATTGCTATACATAATTCCCGCTTTAAGAAGCCCACTTACAACGACTGACGGGATCATTTTTACCAATGTATCCATGCAGAAAAACAAGAGAACGTGCAACGTACCGGGTCGAAGGACCTCAAGGCGGCTTCATTCCAAAGAGGGGAAGGAAAATATAGTACTGTCGAGACCAGGATGGCAATTTGCTGAATCCGGCAAGTGACTGTATACAGGCACGCCCACCACCGCCAGGTAAAGGCAAATTTCTACTAATAAGGTATATAATCAATAGTTGTGTTCTGCTAAACTAAATTGGCATGGAATACCATAATAGATTGGGTGATGTGGAAGATTAAAGCTTGTAATAACCATCCAGAGCTTTATCCAGAGGCTGTGGTATGTTTTAACCCTTTAAACCCACGAAGGATTCTGCCTATCATATGCTAAAAGAGTTTTGTTTTCTCATCTAGATTGTAGACCGGGATAAAAATGCGGCATTGAACATAAGAAGCATAGGCATAGCCTATATGAATAATGATGGACATCCAGACTTTCGACCAGAGGCATTCCTACCACCAGGTGGACAGCTCCCTCAACAAGCGCAACTTCAAGAAGATCAAGAAGAACAGGAGGAACCGGAAAACAATATTTTAGCCTTAGAAAATGATAGGAATTAGTCGAAAATTCCACTACGATTGTATCTTGGGGCCAAGAGGACAGTGCTTTTACTCAGCGCGGAAGCCACGGACTCTGGAGTAAGTATTAAATCTATTTTCTATGACTGTTTTGAAACATTTGAAATCATCACTAATACACTGTCTACATTTGTGGAAAAATTATTTTGACCAACCTCATTCATGTTACCCAAGCCCAAATCAGACGGACACTTTGTTATGGCGATTGGTTAAGTAGCGCTGGGGGTGTATCATTCTATCAGGACCTTTCAAGTGTACTATGTTTAGTTTCCCTGTTGGACTTTGCACTGCGTTCTCTTTAAAACCGCCTCCTTACTATACTCTTGGGGCTTCGAAGAACAAATATATATGAAAACAAACTCCTAGTTGAAGTTTCTGAAATTACTGTATTGGGGTTAGATAATGGTCAAGAGCTTTACATTTACTATATGCGATATATTACCAAAGTTATTAAATAAACTCTTCTTTATGCAAATACACAAAGTTGTCTGTTTTATCTCAAATTGTAAAACACAACTGAATGCTTAAAAAAGGGCGCAGCCGAGGGTCGCGACTGTATTTCTGCTCACTGATTATTCCCTAGATTGCCATCGCCCAATATGGTGCTCCCGGCAATTATGCTATATAAGTCCTGGGATACTCCCGTTAAAAGGGAAGGGGCGTTTTCACTTCTTTTACAGACTTTCAATTAAGGTTTTTCTTCATATTATTTACGACGCAAAACATACAGTTGATTAGGTTCAGCAACTGCAAGTAGTACAATTAACAAGCGATCAGTGTGTGGAAATAGATATATCAGCAGATACATCACCAGGCTTCCTAGCTTTACGCCATTGCAAAAAGTAGTTCCTGACAATTCGCGTCGGAGCTCAAAAACAGTATGGAAAACTCGACGGATCCCTGAAGAGCGCTAGTCGCCATATGTGTCGCTAGTGTTTTTTTAAAAGGAAACAACCTGAACGAAGCGGTCGAAACATTTGATGATTTCCCTTTCCCCTTTCGACGTTCATAAGGTTGATTGATAATGATTACTATTGCAGTAATAGAACCGGGAAACATGACACAAATTGTTGTTATTACTACCAATCTTTATTTAGTTGTTGCTTCGTTCGCTGGATGCTTTAGGGCATGTGTAATATCGTATCGTCGCTGGTTCGTATTCGTATGTATTAATTTGGGTTGATGCCAAAGCCATGTCCCTGCCAATGAATGGAATCTTAAGACTTTTGAGCCAGCAAGCCAATACAGCTGCTGACGTGTTTCACTTTTTCCCCTCCTCAAATACATAGTGCGTATTCCTAGATATCAAAACTGCTGTACATACTTTTGCTATAGGCGTGTTGTAGAGCTGATAGGATGCTGGTGTTGTTGCGTTATTGACGGAGTCTCGATTACGGTACATTGTCAGGGTGCCAACGGTATCCGAGGTCAAGTGAATGTTGCTCGGCAACACGAAGCAACTGCATCATATCGTCCGGTGATCACAGCAAGGCGACATCCTCAGCATAAAGCAGAGCTGAAATTATAAGGCGGTGTGTGTCTGGCTAGATGGTGATCACCGTCTCTTGGCGCAAGGTACTTCCATACCTCTGCTTGTGTGTCTGCTGCTGATATTCATTTAACTGGTAAGCGTGATCGTCTCTTCCTGCTCTATCATACTATTATATGCTAATTTCTGACCGTCACTTAATCACTTAATAGTTCGATAACTGTCAGAAATCTGTTACCACTAACGACTACAAATTGTAAGATGGCCTTTTAATTATGCTGTGCTTTTTCCGCTATTTATGACTGGCTGTTCATCATCTTTTATATAGTATCATATCGCTTTTCACTATTGCCCGTAATCTGTCTAGTATTCTAACCATTAGATTTTTATCTCAAGCTGTTACTGTATGTATATTAATATGGTGGTAAGTAAAACATGAGAAGCGGTGTACTGGATCGCATGGACTCATATTGCATCCATATAGTATGTAGTTATTTCAATGAACCACCGTTTCCCAATCGAGTTTTATTAACCTTTCTTCCTGTTGGATTTTATCAGAGTGATAAGCTTTAGTATAGCAATTTACTCGGATATAGCCAGAAACGCCTGTTGAATACTAGGGATTCTGTTTGAAGCTATATTTGTTGATACCATTACCATTACGATATGTACCTGAAAAACTAAATGTTAATATCCCAAGAACCAAAAGTTGATATCTCAGAAATCAAAATGTTGATATCCAAAAAATCACAATGTTTTGATTTCCGACAACTCAACATTTGATACCCTTCAATTACGATGGTATCAATGCAGATCTCCTGGTTTACCAGCGCACTGCAAAAGCGACAGGCAACATGGATATACTACGGCAGTTAGGCATCTATCAGTATGACATCGGTCTCTGGCCAGCGTTGCGCGCATATCGTACCTTCATCCGCCCGGTGCTGGAGTACGGCCTTGTCATTACAGCATTTTCGTCCAAGCAGATGGAGATGTTACACAACGCCCAGAAAGGTTGCATAAAAATGGCGCTAAACCGTCATATCAAGACATTATTTCCGACGATCGTCCCATGGTCCTGGTCGATATACCATTGAAGCAACTGCGCACAAGTGCACCACAACCCAAGTTTGCAGCCCCACTACGCGAGCTCCCGGTCACAACTATGGTCCGCGCAGTTGAACTGACGCTCTTATGGAACAAAGACCGCGACAACAATGGAAATACCTGACCTCGCACAATCCAATATTTCAGCTCTTCAATAAGCTAAAATATGGAAACGTCTCCATAGCCGAACCTATTAAGCAGGCGATCAAGGAAAAGCGCGACGACGAATTATATAATCGTGGGGCCAAGAAATACAAAACGATCAGCTGCCTCCGATCCACACGCAGAATTGACCCCATCCTCTATCTAGCTACCTAGTCAAATAGCGTATGCATTGGCTTCCATCATATTCAGTTCAAAATTGTCGCTGTGGGGTAGCGGAAGCGAAACGTGAACATTTCGCTAGATGCCCTCTGCTACAACTAAAACTGAAAGAGCTCACTGAAGCATTCCGCAAGATACCAGAGCTGTCTATCAACAAGCAGACAAAAGATCACATCATGAATAGTCTCCCTCGCTCTGACATCGGGCTCTCCGGTAGCAATTAAATGAGGCCTGGGCTGCGCTAATTCATGTCCTCAGGGAAATAGACCGGTCAAGTCATCCTGAAAACACCTATAAAGACGATGACAGACCAGCTCCAGAAGCCGCATTAACACTTCTTCCATTGGCTACTTACACCCAAGAACACAAATAACTCTCATATCTGTACTTCAAGTCTTTCGTGTGTACCTCTCTACTCTCTTTCTATCCTCCGTCCACCACACATACTGTACCATTCTCCCTTCACTAGCATAACTTTTTCCCCACAGGTAGGGGGTTTTTTCAGTTATTGCACCCCCTCATATTGCATACATATGTATAAATCTCACATCATCCTGTACCGCAAGGAAGCGACCACATGCCCGTCGGCGCCGGTTCATTCAATGTTTTACTATAAAACATAAATTTTAACCTAATCACCATCTATGTTGCACAACTCTACGGAAAGAAGCCGAGCATGAGAATTACCAACATGGGCGCTTCAAGTAGCTTTTAGCAACAAAATCAGCGTATAAAGCAGCGAATCCAAGAGTAAATGCAAACAGGAAGTAGAATCTGAAAAAAACAGAAAATGGAAAGAAAGAGTGTTTTGGTTCGCTCACCATATTCAGAGTTAAATAATGAGAACCGGGTCCCGATCCGTTTTACCAAAGTCGTATCCCCGATGGTAGTATATATACTTCGTGGATCAGCAAGTGTGCGAAATCCTTCTTCATTTTTGTTTATAAAGATTTTCACTCACGCAAGGTGTGATCCAATTAATCCATCCTTTCATTTACCAAGTCAAAATATTGCATCATTATACTAACTATAAATCGCATATCACTCTTGTAGATGAACATCGTTAGCGACAGCATAAACAATCAAGCAGCAACATCGGACGATGGCTTCATCGAATGTGATTCGGTCCCCGTTGGACGTATCAATGCCTTGAACGTAAGTAGTAAAAGATATTTCTGATAGAAAGCACAATTCCATGTTACTAACTACAGTTAAGCAAAATCTCAAGGATACATACAGAAAACGGGGGTCAACTGTACGAAGACGTCGTTTCACGTAACGGCATTAGCTTCGATTTCGAATTGAAGGCTTCAGAGGGTGTCAATAAAGTCATCCTTTCCAAGCTGCGTTTTGCTCTGTTGGCTTACAGGGAAGAGTTCTCGGAAATTGCAAACTACCCTCAGCGAGTGCGTGAAATGGTCAAAAACCATGTGACGCCTGAGGAGGTCCGAGCAGACGTTGCCAGATGCAGCCTCTTCACGCGTCACTATTTTTGATAAAAGTTACTATTTCTCTTTTACTTGGTTTTAAAAGCACTTTACAATATGAAATGGAATGCTTAAAAATACTTTTGTTGTATTTTTAACTTTCAAAATACAAAGATGATTTGTAGTTGACTCAAATTGATCATCATATAAAGTGTTGATATTGCCGGTCGATTTTGAAAAGAGATCTGAACGTTTGAGAGTATACCGGTGACCATTAGAGAGATTGCTTTTATTGCACCGAGTGTTCTGTCTTTTACTAATGAGCTGACCACTTAAAAGATAATTGAGAATATATCAAGTAATGGAAACCCGAATGATGCTATTCCTCTCTCTCCCTTCCCCTTCCCTATTTTTTCCATCATCTTTTCAGACCACCTACTGTATTATGGATTACAGCAATCAAAAACAAGAAGACATACATTAGGATCTTATATAATATTCTTAAATACCCCTTTACCCTCTTGTATAATGGATTAAGTTATAACAAAATTCGGCTTCTCATAATAGAATATGTGGTATACCGTGATATAGCATCAAAACGACCTCCTTCCTCCTCCTCCTCCTCCTCCTCCTTTTCCTCCCTCCTCCTCGATAAATAATCTATCATCTTATCATTTACAGTATATGATTCTTTTCATCTCATACTGTATCTTTAAAAAATCAGCCAATAACTATCATCAACAACAAAGGTGAACTCATTCTACGTACACGACTGTGCCGATCTGTTTCCATGAGGGATCCATTTAACTTACTCCGTTTATTTGGGATACCATGTTAGCATCTTGCTCGACATAGCTCAAATTTAAAATTATGGCTCATTTTCATTCAGTTGGCCCAATTTCACATCATGGCGCATTTCGTTTCTGGTGGCCAAATCCGACTTCCAACGCTGTATGTACAGTAGTAAAGCAATCTATATACTCTTACTGTATATTTATTACCAGCTTTAAATGGCAATTCTCAAATTTAATGATTGAACGCTGGGTGAGGCCAAGAATTAGTATTAAATGTATAACATCTGGTTTATTTGCAATCATGTAATGTATGACAAAAATACGCACGCATGAATAACGAAATCTGAAAGCTACGCTGTCATCTTTTGTATAAACAACACTTTAAAGTTTGCTGCTAAGATTAATCTTGATCGATTTAACTTGGGTATAGTTATCCAGAGCATAATTGCTATTCTCGCGCCCGAATCCACTCTGTTTATAACCACCGAATGGATTTCTCTCATTGACAACGCTAGTGCAGTTAACCCCTTTTTTTTTCAAACAAAACAAAAAGATCGACAGCAACGATGACGACAGTTAGTAAATATACATTGCTATAGATAATAGAAAAGCCAAAACCAAAGGTTAGATAACTTACACACTGAGCCAGCTTCAAGTGCATTCGATACCGTAACAGCACGTGTGATATTCGACGTGAAGACAGCGGCTGCAAGGCCAAAAGGTGTATCATTCGCTTGTCTTATTACGTCGCTTGTATCCTTGAATTTACAAATGGCAACCACTGGGCCAAAAATCTCTTCTTTCATGATAGTCGCATCTGGCTTAACATCTTAAAGTGCCAAAAACAGAATCAGTTTGGATTAAAATTATTTTTCTTTAATCACTTTACCTGTAAAAACAGTAGGTTCAAGGAAGTATCCAGTGTTGCCCACACGGTTACCACCAAGAGAGCAGGTCGCGCCTTCCTTCTTTCCAGTATCAATATAGCCCATAATTTTCTTGAGATGCGCTTCAGAGATTTGAGGTCCTTGGAAAGTAGCTTTATCGAATGGGCATCCCACTTTGCCGGCTTGTGCCATTTTCTTGAAATTTTCCACGAACTTGTCATATATGCCTTCTTGCTGGAAATATTTAAGTTTTTTTTTTGGCATTAGCATCATTTCATAATAAACAAACCAGAAGGTGCATGTCACGTTGCTAAAGGTGCTCGTAAATGTATCAGTTTTGTAGTTAGCGTATACATACCACGTAAATACGACTGGTTGCAAAACACATTTGTCCAGCATTGTAATAAATGCCAAAGGTTGAATAAAATACAGCTTCATCCATATTCTCAACGTCATCAAAGACAATATTGGGTGATTTGCCACCAAGTTCAAGGGTAATTTTCTTCAAGTTGCTCTCGGCAGCCGCCTTCATAATAGCTCTACCTGTGGCGACGGAACCAGTAAACGCAATCTTGTCTACCTTCATGTGACGTGCCAACGCGTCTCCAGCAAGGTGACCATAACCTGTGATGATGTTGATGACTCCAGGAGCTACAACAGGTTATGATAGAGTACGATTCATGTATTAAGTATTAAGCACAAAGCCCAAAAGGGAACATGTTGCTACTGCTACTACTTACGGAATCCGGCTTCTTTGACCAAGGCAGCAAATTTCAAAGCTGACAATGGCGTCATTTCTGATGTTTTGAGAACTACACAGTTGCCTGTGCATACAGCCGGCGCGATTTTCCAGGACAACATCACAATCTATCGTTATTGAAGGAAAGAGAGACATAAACAATGGATACTGACTATGTCGATCACTCATATGATACACTGTTGGTGAAGCTTATATGGAAGAGACAATACATACAGGAAAATTCCATGGAATGATAGCACCACAAACACCAATTGGTTCATGAACAGTGTATGACAATTTTCCTTGTGCGTCAATCACTTTTCCATGAAGCTTATCAGCAAAACCTGCAAAATATCGGCTAATTGTGATATGTGCAATTGTTAGGGGTACAATGGTGCTCATATACTCGACCTATGAATATGCTGCTAAATCTTACAAGTAGTTGGCAACCTCCGCTACATCTCTTTGAGCGTTCTTCAGCGGCTTGCCGTTATCCAAAGTTTCCAAGTGAGCGAGATCATCCGAATCACGGTCAACAAGATCTGCCAGCTTATGCATGAGTCGAGCACGTTTGCGACCGTCACTTTGTTTCCATCCACCATAAAAAGCTTTGTGGGCTGCCTGAACAGCGAGATCGACTTGTTTGGATTCAGCTATTCATGATGACAGACGCAATTTCAAATAAAGTAAGCTCCGGTGTGCGTGGATAAACTGCTGTGATTCATGAATAGGCATACCCGCCTGAACCGAGGCAATTACTTTTCCAGTAGACGGATTAATGGTATCAGTTGTATTTGCACCGACAACAAAGTCGTTGTTAATAAACAAGCCGGTGTTTACTAAAATAAAATTGTCGTAGCAATGGTTGTTTCAGCAGCTGTTGTTTATTTATGCAACTATGAACGGTTCTGTCGTTGTTTGCTATTGTTGTTATTACTGCCATTGTCGACCACATAAGATGTTAACCATCGATACTAACGAGTAACCTTATAGCCATCTGGGGCTGTAATATTTGCCACGAGCGTCGTCATAATGAAGATCCAATCCTGGCGTTTGATATGATAAGAAAAGCAAGAGGTTAAAATTTAAATGGGGTTCTAGATGAGGGGAAAATAAAACCTCAGAAGCAGTCCACGAAAGGTCCAAATTTAGAAAGGTGGGAAATCAGGTATGTAATTTTTTATTGCTTTAACATCCTTCCAAAACAAACTATATGCAGTGTTTCTTTTTCATTTGTCTTTATCTTTGAAGCTTCCCAAGTGAATATCAAAGACAAGGCGGGAAAAAAGGTAGTCTAGGTTATGTGTCACACCATGATGCTATGCTCTTTCAACTTGTATCCAACAAGTTGTATGGATAAGTTCTTTTGCCGTGAATCTCATCGATACAAAGAAATCCGGCTCGCATACTTGCCTGCTGGCTGCTGCAATATATTTGTGTGACATGTTAAAGAGTTAAAGAAAGCCGCTCAAGCGTTGGTCGGCCATAAAGTCATGTACTGGAGACCTGCTGCTGCTGCTGCTGCTGCTGCTGCTAGATATGTAAAATGAAAACAGCCCGTCAATCCATTAGTAGCGTTATATTAGCACCAATACTTACGTCGAAAAGCGAATTGTTACAGTAGATATGACAATATCATAATTTGCAGACTCTTGTTCGTAAATAGTATTAAGGTTTAGGCAGGCGCAATAAACACAAGGATCTTGTGGTGAGCGATGAAACTTGATTGACCAGCAACCTTACCAAGCGATTTCATTGCTGATTGGCGATCTACTTTACGTAACAACTAGGTGTATGTAGTAACCGTGTTCCATCAGTGCGACAGCTGCGCATGCACTTCGCCATTGTGTATAATGATTTGTTACAAACAATAAAATGATACAATTTACCTAGTACCGCCTTTTTCTATATTTCGACAAAGCTCCACAAGAGATCCATTGGGATCGACTATATATGGCACTTAACTTTCGTCTCAATACATGATTCGTATCTATCAGCTTTTAAGGCTGATGGCAGACAAACTCACGATTATGAGTTTTGCTGATAGTCCACTTTCAGGCCCTTTCAAAACCATATGTATGTACTATGTAAGCGACAATGGCATCATGGCATATAGCTAACTCAGGACCATATATTTTTTGATGCGAAAATGGAAACTTTATACATATCAAACACACAAAATAGAAACTATAATGAATGACTCTGTTTTTGCCATATGCGCGCTATTTATATCACAAGTAGTGAACGACATGTGTAATTTAACCCAGTTTAAGTTTTTCCAGCGCCCTACATGGACCGGTTAGAAAAAAACAACAACGATAATGACAATTCATCAATGCGCTCTTTGCTGCATGAATCATCAACGCGGTTGGTACGACCATAAGATACAGTAACATTAGATATGACGATGATGATATATGCTATCGAGCACGGGACAGCTCGCATATTCCCTCATTAAAAATTTAAACGTTGCACAGACATGATAACGATCACAGCAATTATAGGAGCGATAATCCGTTTGCTGCAAATTTAAAAGACTTTTTTAAAAAATGTATACAACTGCCATTGATAGGAGGGGTTAGGTGGGGGAAGACAAAATGATGAGAGAAAAGGTAAAACTTTTTTTGAATATGAAAAGGAAAAGTATGAAAGAGAGAAAAGAAGATAGAAGTGTATGATGTTTTGCTGTTGCTGCTGTTGCTGTTGTAGAGGTTGAGAAGCGAATTCAAGTAAAATAATTATAGGAAAGAAAACGGAAAAAGCAGAAAATCTATTCGGGGACATGCGAAAACAGATACGAAACTGATTCACCATTGTGGGTTCTATATTGCCGATAAAGCACACTCAGTAAGATGTACTTGACACCACTTTGTCCCCCCCCTACTACTACTATTAATAATAGCAAAGTAAGTCTTACCTTCGGATGGCCTCAGCCAACGTGGGTGAGATATCAATGACGTCGAGCTTGGGGCAAATAGCCTGTATAATCACGCATGGAATGAGTCATTGTAGTATATAATCCATCTCTCAGCAGAGATACACATATAATAACTTTATTCCATCCTCCCTCGTCCCCTTGGACTTACCATTTTATCTTCATGCGGAATGGTGTTTGTAACCACAAGCTTCTCGATCACCGATTCGTTAATCACCTTGATAGCCTTACCCGATAAGATACCATGGGCTACAATGGCATACACCTTCTCGGCGCCATTCTCGACCAAAGTCTTGGCTGCCAGACCCAAGGTACCACACGTATCTGCCATATCATCCACAAGAATAGCAATCTTTCCGCGAACATCACCGACCAAAACCATGCGCGATACTTCGTTGGCTCGCTTACGTTCCTTGTGGATCAGAGCAAAGTCAAGGTTTAAGCGGTCTGCAATCGACGTAGCACTACCCAATTGCGAATATGAGTTCCAACACTGTACAGATGCGCATATTCTCCCTTTCTCTATTTCTATATAATAAATATCCTTACCGTTTAGCACCACCAGCGTCGGGCGAGACAATCAATGCATTCTTCCAGTTAGGAATCTGGGTGGAGATGTACTTGATCATGGAAGGCTCGCAATACAAGTTATCGACGGGGACGTTAAAGAAACCTTGGATCTGAGAAGCGTGCAAATCCATGGTAATGACATGGTTAGCGCCAGCAACGGTCAACATGTTTGCGGTCAATTTGGCCGTGATGGGTGCACGGCTCTTGTCCTTTTTGTCCTGACGGGCGTAAGGGAAGCAGGGGATGACAGCCGTAATACGACGAGCCGAGGCAGTCTTGCATGCATTGATCATGATCAAAAGTTCCATAAGGTTGTCGTTGATCTCACCACAGCCGGATTGGATAATAAACACATCCTCGTCACGCACTGACTCGCCAATAGTGACAGACGTTTCTTGGTTCGAGTATTTCATGACGGCGGCCTTGGCCAAGTCAATGCCAATGCGGCTAGCAACGAGCTTGGCAAGTTCTGGGTGCGAATTGCCAGTAAAGACCTTGATGGAGTTGTCGGCCATGCTTATTGTTGTGTTCTTTTTTTATGAAATGAAGGGGGGTATGCGAAAGAATATATATATACAAATGTCTAGAACAGAATGTTAATAACTTGTTGTCGTTGTCGTTGTTTACTGCTTCTTTCGAAAGGATCAGCCGTGGAAAGGTTTTCCTTGCTTTAAAAAGTTTAAAGTAGTGGGTGGGGGATTGTTGAGAAGAAGAGAGGGGTGGGCAAAAGAAAAAAGAAGTTGTTTCGTTTGTCAAGTCTTTTTTTTTTTTTGCCGTGGAAAAAAAAAGTCCGCTGTTTTATGGCGGTGGGTGGCTCGTCGCCTCCGTCACATGGACCCCGCACTCAAAAAAAAATTATATATCGGTTCGGATTCATCTTTGGAGAAGCCCCCGTGAGTGAGTGTGTGTGTGTGCGTGTGTGTGCACCGAAACGTGTACATGCTATCGGGTTCACCGGAACTGCCTATCTGCTAAACTGATTAATAGAACAATAAGTGCTCTTGTATTGTTAGCCTACACCTGCTCTGTGCAGGTATACAGCACGAACGGAGAACATATATTCCAGATCAAAAGAGCAAGTGGATGATTCGGTAGAACAAGAAAAAAAAAATTTTTTTTTCTGCGGATGCCATATTCGTTCGGTCGGTGGGAAATCGAGCTGCCGAAATAGACGCATATTCGTAGCAGCAGTGCATACTACCTAACAGCGACAATCAGCCTAATATCCGAGGAGAGAAAGGGAGAGGATCAAATGACCATTTATTACTTGCTATAATTACTACAAACACCAACAATAACATCAAGAGCCGTGCGCAAATGCCACTCTGCCATTCGACGTCGATTGGAGACGCGTCGTTGGTATGTATCACAGACTGGGTAGCGTGGTATCTTGACCATTCTCCACAGCATAAACATATAAACAACAAATCAAATTTGGAGCGTGCGCGGGACGTCTTTTTGTTCGCGTATCGTATCACGTGGAAATGGTAGCCTCCATTTGCATTCTCCCGAAACCGTCCGCTCATAGCCCCGGGCTCCTTCATATTGCGTTTGAGAAGGAGGAGGAGGATAAGATATTATGCCTCTCCTGCGGTGGCGAACAACCTGTAATCTCATCATTCATTGTTACGTTCTCTTGAGGAACATAGACCGTAGTATCGGTCAGCATGGCGTGCAAATGAAGGGGCTGTTCGCGACACTCGAGCGCACCACGGCTCACAGACGTCTCGTTTGCTATGGCAACATTGGTTGTTGTTATGCAATGTAAAGATCGTATCGTGGAAGCGATGACCCGTTTCCATGGAGACGTAGGAGTACGTATTGCAAGCATTTTATAAAAAATAGTAAAGGAAAAAAAAACGATTCATACAAAGGACAGAGACCGCAACGCTTTTATAAAGTACGCCAATGATGCGTATGATTATCACGCTCCTTGCTTCCCTTTACTATGAAAATGGACTTCATGTGATAAATCAACTTGTTTGTATGATTCTGTTGTATGGACAAGAGAGGAAGGGTATTAGATTAGCTGTATGTGTCTTTACATGATGTTGCAGCACAAAAACTTGTTTCCCATAGGCGCAAACGGATCATCCTGGCGCTCGACTGGACCCCATACAGATGGAACGAGAGGATCACGCGTGTTGTTGCAATAATCTATCAAGCTAGTTTTCCAACCCGCATTGTTAGTGGGTATGGGTAGGAGCTTATCGAACTTTCTTTCGTTGACTTGCCTTTCTGATGCTTTGC
Source organism: Zychaea mexicana (assembly GCF_025766255.1). Classification (NCBI taxonomy): domain Eukaryota; kingdom Fungi; phylum Mucoromycota; class Mucoromycetes; order Mucorales; family Lichtheimiaceae; genus Zychaea; species Zychaea mexicana. The sequence goes on along the minus strand of NW_026516665.1, from coordinate 951,992 downwards.
TGACTGGTATCCGCGGCATTTCCAACTGCTCTTTGAGTCGGTTGCTGTATTCATTGATGCGTTTAAGCTTTGATTCAGAAAGATGATGGTGTGTGCGTTTAGTTTTCATAGTAGTGTTTTCGATGAACTCAGTGACACCATCAAGAACAAAATAAACTAAAAGTAAAAAAGAAAGGGAAAAGATTACACGATGCGACCCAAAGTACCCCAAAATTATTGTTTTTTCCACACCCAAACACGGTTTACAAAGACCTTTTGTAAGCAAACATGAATTATATTTTGCGCCACCCGGGATTGACAGTAATGGTAATGACAATGACAAGTAATATCAAAAGAACACACGAACAGCACCCGAAAAACGTCCCTCGTCCTTCTCGTAGCACTGTTCTCCAGCTTGAAGGGCAGCATCCTCCTTGCCGCCGTCGCAGTTCTCGTCGATCTTCTTCTTCTTCTTCTTCCTGGTGCGACAATGTAGGATAGACTGGCGACTCGTTGAATGTCTCACCATAGTGTGATTCGAGCAGTGTCAAAGGGGGCGGTGGTCGAACAATGCTTCTGTATGGCGGCGGCGGAGGTGGTCGTGCTAGTGGCGGCATGTGTTGTTGTGCAAAATGCTGACGCTGTACATTGTAGTAGGTGTATGCTGGCGGCGGCGGTAGTGGTGGCGATGGTGTATGAGCCTTTTCTTCATCGTACATTATTAATTGTTGAGTCAAACAAAAAAGCGCAAGTTGATAAATGCGAGGAAAATAAAAAAAGGAAAGAGAGATAATCATCACACGTCGAGGTGTACAGTGTTATTTATTCCATCATCGTTGATGATGATCCGTTTGTTCGCTCTCTAACGATAGTGGTGATGATTTGTAGCAACAGCAAAAGGAGGATCCAATGCGTACACAAGTGCCCCGGTACCCGAAAGTGATGGCATGAAAATTGATGCTGCATCATGATCTGTCTATTGTTTGCTTTCCATCCGAAAAGATCACTTGCCTATCATCGATATCACTGCTTGTCCATTCAAAGCAAAACATTCCAGTCCCTTTAGAGCAGTAGCGTAATCCTCTTTTCTTTTGCATTCAGCGGGTTATCGAAACAGATGCATAATGACAGCAGCAAACTAACCAACAGAAAGTGTATGTCTGTCTTTTGTGCTGTATTGGTTGGCTATGCAATTCGACACAACTCCGCTTTCCTTACGAAACGGCGAAGGCTTATTCCTACATTTTGCGGGTCAAGAAAAAAAACTCTTTTTTTCTTTTGCTGTTGCCCCCCTTCACCCTCATCGATCATGGCTGAAAAAACTGGAGAACCCGGAATGACGAGCAAGGACTACTACTTTGACTCGTATGCCCACTTTGGTATGTTTCAATTTGAAATCATTGAATGAGGCGACTGTAGATCTAACCCTTCTCGTTTCTTTTCAAATCAGGCATTCACGAAGTAAACTATTATCTTTTCTTGTCGTTGCTTCTTTCTTTAAGATATATATCACGTACTTATCGATTTACGCGTCAATCATAGGAAATGTTAAAGGACGAAGTGCGAACGCTGTCGTACCGATCGGCGATCTACAACAACAAGCACTTGTTCAAGGACAAGATCGTACTTGACGTCGGATGCGGCACCGGTATTCTCTCAATGTTTGCAGCCAAGGCAGGAGCCAAGCATGTCTATGGTGTAAGTGGGAGTTTATATTCTGAAAGAGAAAACGCCGAGAGAGAAAAGGAGCAGAAAAATTGATAAAATATTGTTTATAGATTGACATGTCCAACATTATCATCCAAGCCCGCGAAATTGTCAAGGACAACCACCTTTCAGACAAGGTTACTTTGATCCAGGGAAAGATGGAGGAAGTCAAGCTGCCGGTTGATAAGGTCGATATCATTATCTCGGAATGGATGGGCTACTTTTTGTTGTACGAGTCCATGTTGGATACTGTGTTGGCAGCTCGAGACAAGTTCTTGGTAAGTATCAGAGAAAGTATCTTGTGTGACCTTGTGTACGCGTACTCTTCGTGTCAATCTTGTGTATGGCGTAATCTAAATCAAAAATGCGTGTGTAGGCTCCTGGCGGTGCTTTGTTCCCTGACAAAGCTACCATGTTCCTTGCTGCTATCGAAGATGGTGAATACAAGGAGGAAAAGATCGACTACTGGGATAATGTGTACGGATTCGACTATTCGTCAATCAAGAAGCTTGCCATCAAGGAACCTTTAGTGGACACCGTTGAAGCCCGTGCCGTTGTGTCGAGCCCCTGCGCTTTCAAGGAAATCGATCTCAACACGGTGCAAAAGGACGATTTGACATTCGAAGCACCCTTCAAGCTGACCGCTGCTCGTGATGACTTTGTGCACGCCTTTATTGCTTGGTTCGATGTCGGATTTACCCAGTGCCACAAGCCTATCTGGTTCTCCACCGGCCCACAAGCAAGATACACCCATTGGAAGCAGACCGTATTCTATACACCCGACTCTTTGACCGTCAAGACGGGTGATTCAATCGAAGGACGGTTATCCTGCGCACCCAACAAGCGAAACCCAAGAGATCTCGATATCCATATCGATTATGAGTTTGAAGGTCAACACGGCCATGTTTCGCAGTCTTGCGATTTCAAATTGTAAGTATATATAGGAGTTGGGGAAAGGGTATGATACACATTGTCTAGTGGAATGTGGGTTGAGTATAATTTTAACAATGACTCTTTTTTCATCAGGTCGTAAACAAGAAAACAAAATCATTTTCTGTCTATTTATTTCATCTGTTGTGTTTTTTTTTCATTCTTTCATCCATGCACTGTATAAAAAAAAGGAGTAAATCATATTTTGCATCAAAACACTATTATGCTACAATGCTATACCACTAGAAATTTTATATGCAAGAAAGATGGATCAAGAAGGTTGGATTTGTTACTATTTACAGAGTGGAGAGGTTCTTTTATGAGAGGGATAGATGCAAAATGGTATATAATGTAGGGAGGCATGTGCGCATGAATATAAAGATCAGTTTGGATTGGGGAATGACAAGGTGTTGTGCATTTCATTAAACCAGTCAGGACATTCAACGTCGCCGTTCGATCTTTGCCAGTCCACCTGGCCTTCTCGTTTCCCGCTGATTGCCCGTTGCCATCCCTCAGGTACACCATTGGCACCTGCCGAAGGCTCGCCAACATACACCTTGTAATCCGACGACCACACCGCTTTGTTATGCAGAGTCTTCTGGATAGTTTTGTATGCTTCGAGATTGGCATAGGGCACCATTGTTTTTGGATCGAGATAGCGTGCTGGTAAACCGGTTATTGGACACATTGTTGGTTTTGCAGGTCGTGTGGGCCGTTCTGCCCAAGCTGCCAGCTCTGGTACCAGATCTGTTCGATCCATGTCACGATCCGATAATCCTGTCAGATTCACTAGCCTTCTACTACTCTGTTGTTCCTCGTCTCCAGTCTGCATGAACGAAATTAGGTTGCGTCCCACTGCCTCGCTCTGTTCCATATCCCGTTTCTCCTGCCACGCCAATGTTAATGGATCTGTGATTTCTGTATGCACATTGTTCTCGCCGTTTTCGTCCGAGACCGAAATCATGATGATCTTACGACGTTTAGGGCGTTTGTCTGGATCTTCCGTGAATGACGCGTATCGTACAAACGGACCCACGATCCGCTTTTTATCCTTCTTCTTCATTTTGGCTCTCCTTTCAGTTTCCTTTTGCTGCCATAGCTCTAACGATTCTCGGTTTTCGCGTTCGGTGATGACTGCTTCTGCAAGGAGCTCTTCTTGTGTTAATTGTTTGACGGCCGGTCTGTCGCGTTTCGGAAGTTGTGCACGTCGGCTTTTGTATTCACGTATCTGCTCTTCGACCTGAAGTCGGTTGCGAACTGTATTGGCTCGGGATGATTGGCGTACGGCATCGACTTCGCTTCGCCGTCGACGTTGTTGTTGCTGTTGTTGTTGTTCTGTTGCTGCCGGTTTGGTTTTTGGTTGTCGTCGTTTTGGAGCGCGTGATTGAATGGCTGCAGGTGGAGGTGGTGCTCGTCGTGCCTTAATTTCTTCGTATCAGCCTTTCCATTCATAGTATACGCACTTGACGTAGTCTACAATATCTCAAAGTATCCAATATAAATACCTGACGTTCTTCTATTGCGATTTGTTTGTCGACTTGTCGTCCTAGCTCTTCCTGCTCACGTTCTTCATCGGACGATTCAGTGTCAAAATCAGAATCAACGGTATCCTGTACTTCGTCTTCGGCTATAATCAACATCCACTTGGATTAGTATCGATTCCAACATCAACCAGATTGATGGGTAGATTCGTTGTGCTGAGCTTACGTTTAGTGATAAATTCTTCGTCGTCGCTCACAGATTCCTCAAAAAGTTCTTCCATTTCCTCCTCTTGATCGAGTAGCGCACGCATGCTACAAAAAACAGGGTATGAATTTCCAGGTTCTTCCTACTTTTTTCTTGTTCATTAGGTATCGATAACTAGGTACAAAAGATATTACCGGCTACCCGCATTGGCACGTCGCTCTCGCTTCTGTGCAAAAGACATTTGGTAAGAAAGGTAACAGAGAGAAAGGTGAGAAAGCGGATACTGGGACTGAAAACGTGTGGAAATAAGATAGTGTCCGACTACCGAGCGACTGCTTCCAAGTAGATATTAATTATGCTTCCCGCTGATATATATGTGGAAGTCGAACCCTTAATTTATCAAGTCTTGCAAAGTTAGTTCACTTCAATCAAAGAATATACTATGGTACCGTCAATCAAAGATTTTTATTTCCAAAGAAAAAGAAGTAGGAACGAGAGCCTGCTCAACTAGATTACATAGGCTTTCCAGTGTTAAACTTCATAGCCTTGACTTGGGTATATTTATCCAGAGCGTACTCGCCGCACTTCCGAGCTATGCCTGACTGTTTGTAACCACCAAATGGCTCGGCCGGGCTGGCACTGTAATAGTTATTGACCCCTAATTTAAATCATGTATGTTAGTCTATTATTTTACCAACGATTATGGTTATAATTTACAGTTTGTGCCTGCTTCCAACGCGTTAGACACGGCACCAGCAACGAACTCATTGTTTATGTAAAGACCGGCTTTAACTGAAAGTGTTAAGTAAGAAATTTTACGAGAATAGGATGTAAAATATGCAAAGGATATCTATATACAGTAGTACATTAAACCATTTGTGGTTGCGACATAAGATATATGATATCAGTAACTTTATGACCATCTGGGGCGGTGATCTCGGTGATAAATGACGACGACATATTTCCTTATGTGAGCTCTGTTGCTTAAAAGGAAAAGAAACGAGAGGGACCTCGAGAAGAATCTTGTTCATATTTATACGAGCCCATATTGACTATCACTGAGGTAAGCTGTAGCCACTATATTGCCATAGCAAGCTAAGCGTTTCTTTCACTGTCTTAACTTGGGTGTTGTTGTCCAACGTTGATTAAGGTTTTTGTCGGTGTTGCCACGCAGCATTTTCAGAATCGAGAACATGCATAACTTGAACAAAACATGGCGGGAAACGAAGGTTGTAATGCTGTTACTACTATAGAGTAAAGTAACTCGATAACATGAACAGCTCAATACGGTAACAACCACACTTTTGCCTCAAAACTCTTTCTGCACCACGAAAACCTATCATAAAGGTGAGTAATATTAGGGACGAGATTACGAAACCTACTTTAAGAATTCGGGAAACGTACAATGTCTGACAAAAGAAGGTTGTGGTTCAATTTTCTGAGCGGGTTTCTTAAAGATTGGTTGTATAATCCATGTCAACTAGTCGACATCATAAACAGTGAGCTCGAAGAAACGGTGCCATCACCATCTATATATATATATATATATATATATCTATAGGTAAAATTACCAAACTTCAATAAAGACCCTAAGATATCATATCATATTGACTTGGCATGATGGCCTTGCATAATCGAAACAAAGTAGCGCGAAGCAGATTCGCTTTGGTACAAAAATAGAAAGGGATGTGACGTGTGCAGCAAGGATGGATACTCGTATGCGGATGAATATTCTTGCTGGAGAACATGCCATTTGATCCAAAAAGCCGTAAATATGGATGTAATGTAGTCATCGCATCATGATATAGTTACATGAATTATCACGATATCTACAGACCTTCGGAGAGCTTACAAAGGTGAGCTTGACAAATATGGCCTGTATAAGGAAGCTTTTACATGCATGATGGAGAGAGGAGGCTGACATGTTGATGCACATGATTTAAACTACACACATTCTCACATTGATGATACACGTAGCAATGTAAAATGCTCAGTCCCCAGTCGGCCCGCCGAGTGCCGATGTTCAAAAAAGCAGAAAGGCTGCCAAAGATATCCATATTACACAAACCTTTTTTCCCTATGCACTATATCGTTCTCGAATCCCTACGTTTTGCTTTTCGTCCTGGCAACATCTGTGCGACCTCAGCTTGGGCGGCTCGCTAAATTACGTACGTCGTAGAAGCACTATGTATCACTGCTATTGAGTTAAAAGAAGCTTGATACTTTTCACCGAAACAAACGAACGGTTACAGTAATAACAGTACTTTCTCCATGTAGTACAAAAGAAGAATCCAAACTACTGATTGTTGCATGCATTCGACGGATACTACTTAAAAAAGGACATAAAAGCATACAGATAGAAGCAGTTAAACCTGATGCCGATTGTTATAATCTCTAATACTGTATGCAAGTATGTTTGCTGCATATAGCATTTTCAGCATCCATTGAATTTTACTATTGGCTGTGAATGGCTCACTGATTCAAGGAGATCATGTGGGTGGCATAAAAAGAGGGGAGGGCTGCAAACTTTAGATAAACAATGAAATTAACAACATGGTAAAAAGAAGCTACTACTATTACTAAGAAGGTACACTCAGCAAAAATCACCACATAAAATATGTTGTCCTCGCTATAAGAGTATTAGTAGGAAAAATCATCACGAAGAGGATGCAAATTTGTCTCGCTTGTTAATGCTCGGAAAAAATCACTCGTTGATTTTTCAGTTTATACGTTCGATGACAAAGAATTGGTATATGCAAAGGAGTTTTATTATTTTAGAGATTGTACAGTTCTGGCAAGGGGTCAAAATTTCGTAAGATTGATCAGCCTTACAGGCACAACCACATATAAAAAGGACAAACACCGGTGAAAATGGTAAAAACAAAAGGCGTACTCGAAAATGGTGGATACAAACGAAAGCACTCCGTAAGTTATGCATAGCACAAACCCGCACAATACACCAGCAGTCATAAACTTAGCATCGACTGAACTCGCTTATTTCGTTTGAACTCTCGTAGCGAAAAAGAACTTCTGGCCCTCATCCAATCGGGCAATCCAGTCAAGGAAATTGAAATCGCAGCCCTTTTTGAAAAGTTAAAGCCGCTTGATGCCGAGTCGTTGACGGGTTCTTGGAGACCAGGTCCATATGTCGAAACAGGTCATCCAGGCGTCCAGCAACTCAAGGAAGCAAAGTTTGATGGGAAAGACTTTTATTCAGAAGATAACGTGCAGCCGGTCATGTGTCTCAATGACAAGGGAGAGCGAGTATTTAACGAGCAATACGGTTATGCTTCGGTGAGTCGTCTTGAATGGTCTAAAATATGCCATGAAGAAAAGTGTGGAAGCTATTTTGTAGAACTTCTGGCGACAGTCTACTAATGGGCAGGTTTTTTTTCTCTTTGTTGCTGTTTTTTGAACAAAAAAGCTACGAAAGGTCGAATATCGCGGCGTGCTCTCTACTGCCATGATTTACGATACGCATCCCATCATCGATCACTTCCGGTACCTCACTGATGATTATGTATTTGGAGCCATGGATACCAAAATGTTTCCCAAAGAAGCAGGCATGCTTTATTTCTGCCTTAAGAAAGCAAAACTTTGAATGAGCCATACTATACATTTTGCAATAATTACAATAAACAAGATTATACCTTATCCAGTTATACGCAGCGCTGAAGGAAGGATACGTCGTGTGCTTTTTCTGTTCGCATAATACTACTACGTCACCAAGGTAAAGCATCGTCTTATTGAAGCTGCATAGTATAGGATGGTGGGGCTTTTTCGCTCTCCCTCAAACATCATAATATATCCTTCACACTCTGAGAAGCATCGTATTTGGGCAACACCGGCGATGCGTATCCGTATTTTGGCCTTAACTAGAATGACTGGGCGATTCGCCGAACATGTACTTGCACGCAAAGCTATAAACTCAAGATCGAAATTATACAAGGTTACACGGCTTTATCATGATCAGACAGTACATAATAAGAGTGAGACCAGCATGCTATTGAAACTTACAGTGCATATAGGCTGTCCACAGATTGCAAATTGCTACACAGAGCAATATGTTGGTATAGCTCCGATTTATGCTTAATCAATGGTTCCTGGTAGTGCATCCAAGCGGCGACGAAAGAGAAAGGCTCATTGGCGACATTTCTCAAGAACATGGTGAAGCAGCCGTGCAAGATATGTATCAATGAAAAATAAGTAGAAACGACAAATAGCGTGCTACTAAACGGAACAAAACAAACTTCATAACACGATAATAACACAATACCAATCACTCAGAGTCGGTAAATCTACCGCAATTTTCCAACAAACAAACCAATGTCTCCAAGTACAAGAATAACATTGCCTTATTCCAACGCGCCGTGAAAGAGTTTGGCGGTGTAGACATGATTAATTCTTGGAGGAAAAGGGAGAAAAAGCACAGGAGAGATACTAGGGTAAGTTTTCACTATTTAGAGTAGTGTCTCCTAATAGGACTGCGCTGTTAATCATATTAGAATAATGATAGTGCTAATAGTTCTCTCCCTCGCTGGGGAAATATTCAAACTTACCCATAAAATATGAGGACAGAGCACAGAAGTCGAAATAAATCTTTTATAACAAGTGGTTTTTATTGCCATTATTATTACTACCAGCATAGCTTCACTGTTTGCTGTAATAAGTTACTGCAGCTACATATCTGTCATCGTATCCTATGTATAAGAGAAAGCACGGCTGTGATCACTTTATGTGCAGCTTAATTTTTCATATTTCTCCAGTGCTGTCTTTAGCATGTCCTTATAAAAGCTGACGCTATCTTTGTTAACTTTTGCCGTGACCTCAAGGTACTTGGGTGTGATACATTCCGCTATTTGACACACACAACAATCAGTTGTTTTTTGAAAAAATGGATGTGTCATAGAAGCGTTTAATAACTAAACTTACGTAGCTGTTCTGGCCGTGGTTGGGAGCGGATTACGTCTCCCGGAAGTGCTAAAAGTGTTTCACCTAAGGAATATAAATCGCACATAACGAGTTCAGTTGGTTGGTAGAAGAGTAACGCTGCCGTGCAAATAATCGAATCGCTATGCATGTTGTAAAGCCTTGAATTTTTTGTTACCATTAAGTGTTTCGTCTTCAATTAAGGTCAGCACTGCTTTTATCACTGTTTCTAATTTTGCTTTCGGCGTCGCATCGTGGGTGGCATACATTGGCGTGCTACGCGTTTCATCCTTAGCCGCTGACATAAAATTAGTTTCAACGAACGCGGGACAGACTGTTATTTATAGCAAAACGGTTAGCAAACAGGGAATCTTATTGTGTAAAAGGAGAATATCATAGAGAAAATATACACCTGCATTAACACGCACGTTTGCAATTTCAGGCAAAAGGTCGAAACCTCTCGTCCATCCGACAACAGCGTGCTTGGAAGCACAATAAGCGTTTGCACCTCTGTGTAATAGTTTTGTACAGAAAAGCAAGAATACATACAGTAGTTAGTATCAGGCAACGCTTATTTGTATCAAATGACAGGATGTTGACTTATCAAGCACGTTATACTGACATATTTGATGAAAAGGCACCAATTGATGCTGTACTTATGATAACACCTCCGCCCCTTTTTGCGAGGTGCAAAAGTGCAACCTTGGTTCCTGAATTGTTTCAATTTTAAGTTACAAACGCATAAAGGCATGAGCTAACATAAAAAAAAAGTATCAAGGTTAATTCACCTTTGACGACACCCATAACGTTGACGTTGAATAGATTTTCGTCGGCTTCATCTATCAAAACAGTCAAATCTTTAGTTGAACTTATTACTAGACGATCTATTCAATGCAGATGTAACATACCATCAAGCTCTGTGAAAGCACTATCCCAACCTCTTCCAATACCAGCGTTCAGAAAAGCAATCTTATAAGATTCCACTTTTGCTGTCAGCGTTTGACCCTATGCTGTATATATTATAAGCAGCTACTCACATCCACACCGCCAAACTCTTTTTCAGCCAGCTGAAAAAGTGCAATATTATCTTGGTATTTGGCAACATTGGTCTTTAAAAAAGATGCCACCTTAGATCCGCCCTCTCTATTACGCGACAATGACTTAGACTTTCTACTACAATCAAGCACAGCCAGGCCGGAAATTAAGACACGATGACGTACTTTGCGTTGAGCTCTTGAACGGTCGCTTCCCCTAGTTTCTCTGATATGTCACCGATCACGACCTTGACGCCGCGCGAGACAAGCGCACTAGCAGTCGCTTTGCCCAATCCACTGCCGCCCCCGGTAACGACAGCCACCTTTCCTGATAAATCTTTCTGAGTCATTTCCTTGGGAAGTTTGGGTGTGAGCAATTATACAGGCGCTCGTTATTTTTATAAGCGATTTATGTTGTACGATTGTTTGTACTAATTTTCTCAAACATCAAAATCGGTGCATCCTTCACGGTGTGCCGCACTTTCTGTGGATCGCTTCCACCTGACTACTTTGCTCTGGTCACGTTGCCAGCAATATTCATGCCGCGGCAATTCAATGCCTTCACAAAACTGGATAACTTATGCCTTGATATTATTGCCATTATTAGGCCAAAAATACAGCTTCACTGATTTCTCAGACTTTGTAAACGCCGTAAACAATGTAAAAGATCGATATGATAATAAGATTATCAGCAAAGTATAGGACGAAGGGGCGCGCCGAAGATACTGGGATACTGCGCAATAGCCTGAGAAACTTTGAGATATTATATATTTTTACTCCCACAGCAACAAGCACCGCTCCCATCAACCGATATTAAGTGTTGTTTTTTAGTAATAGATTCGCACGGTAAAGGCCGCATTTCCTTGATCGCAGAAGCGATTTCACTATCGGCGGCCGAATGATCCGAAAACTGTACTATTTCATATACACCATTTTATAAGTAAACCCATTCTGCTGTCTATCAAGTGCTCTGCTAGAATGTAGCACGCCGAGCATGTCAATTTTTCTAAAAGGTAACTTACAGCAATCCTTCCGTTTTATTCTAATCATAGCAGCTTAAGGTAGTAATATATTTAATTACTGCGGCTTAAAATGCTTACTGAGAAGATTGATTCCGGGACAGTAAAGGCTTCCTCAATAAATGCGGCCATAAGTTAGCTTAGAGACATTGTCAGTTCCAGGAGAGCTCCATATCATAATACGGATCTTTGATTTACACTTGTTTTATGCGCATGCCGTCACTCGCGTCCTACCACTGGTTTTAAATGGACAATTAAACGTGCACCAGTAAACTTCGAGACTTTAGCAGGGTGTTAAGATATTTGGCTCTTCTTACAAACTACTCTGGATCATGGATACTTAAACAATGCCATTATGCACGATGTATATGCAGGTCCGTGCTGCGCCGCTGTCGATGCCTCCCCAAGCAGAATGTCCCATTCCTAGTCGCGAACTTTCGTTTTTTGCGCTTGCCTATAGTACGTTACCGCCCATGGACCCCGTTCCACCAACAGTACTGCATAACAGCGTAATTATGGTAAGGAAATTCGTCAGCACTTCCTATTAGGGAACGATTGTTCTCTTTCATACGAGCGTGCGGTTCTTCAAAAAGTTGAGACGCTACGGAGGAGAACAAAGTGTTGTCGTTGAAAAGGATCTTGCATGGTTGCTATAATCTATTTTAGTCGTATCTACAGCGTATATGCATTCTCAAAGAATCTTAAGGAAAGAACCACCCGGATTTACACGAAAGGGTGATGTACGATCCTGGCACATCATAAGGATTAAAAGAGGTAGGGATGAATATTGTGCCCTTGTGACAGTACATACCCTAAACATTCACACAGAATTTAGAAACTATATATAGGACCGTGTTTTTTGTCTGAAATATAAAGACCTTTCCTTCTTCCTCTTTTCCTTTACAGTCACCATGTCTTTTGTCACTGAAATTACTGCACCTGACGGCTACAAGGTGAAAGGTCAGTACAACCTCACTCTTGCCTCCATCATCATTACTATTTCTGGCTAATCTTATCGGTTTACACGCTGTCGTTTTATGATACAGTGAACACTGGTTTGTTCATCAACAACGAGTTCGTTGCTGGCGCGAACACAATCGATACCATCAACCCTGCTACCGGCAAAGTACTTACTTCGGTCCAAGCTGGTATGCTTTTTCTCAGAATGAGAGATATTACATATTCAAGTGATACTGCTCGTTATTCATTATGTGATTGCAACGGAAACAAATATGATTAGCCGACGCTGAGCGCGTCGATATGGCTGTTGAAGCAGCCCACAAGGCTTTCTATGGTGGATGGAAGACCAGCAGTCCAAGAGAACGAGCACGCTTGATGCTTAAGCTTGCAGAGCTGGTGGAACGCGATATTGAAGACCTTGCACATCTGGAGACCTTGGATAACGGAAAGCCGCTTTCAAACTCCAGAGGAGGTGACGTACCTGGCGTAGCCAAACAACTGTGAGTGTAATTGCGTGCTGCAAGCAAATATGCCATTGCTTAATAGCAAAGGCTTGTCAATAACGTTAGAATTTTCATTTTTACTGTAAAGTCGCTACTTTGCTGGCTTCTGCGATAAGCTCCACGGCAAGGTCATTGAAACGGAAGGCAAGCTATCATATACCGTTCATGAACCCATCGGCGTCTGTGGTGGTATTATTCCGTGGAATGGACCGGTTTGTAACATTTTATATTACTTTTGAATAGTGACGATCAGCAATTTCTTTACTATGTATTAGACAGCTAATGTAAGCCTAACAACATATTAATAAATAGATGCTCATGCTTGCATGGAAGATTGCCCCTGCCCTTTGCACAGCCAACACAGTTGTTATCAAAACGTCCGAACTGACTCCACTATCTGCATTAAAAATCGCTGAACTGATCAAGGAGGCTGGTTTCCGTAAGTGATATATTTATTGATAACGTATGCAACTTAAAATATTTACATATGTAAGATGTATATATATATATATATATATATATACAGCTCCTGGTGTCGTCAACATTATCACTGGTTATGGCCCTATTGCCGGTGAGGCCCTCTCACGTCATATGAAGGTTTCAAAGCTTGCATTTACTGGCTCAATTGCTACCGGCCGTGCTATCATGAAGGCTGCTGCAGAAACCAACTTGAAGAAGGTCACGCTCGAGCTCGGTGGCAAGTCGCCCAACATCATTTTTGACGACGTCGAGAACTTGGATGAGGTCGTTTTTTGGTCGAGGTTGGGTGTGTATGCAAATGCTGGTCAAGTTTGCTGGTAAGTATTAAGGGATAGGGAGAGGTTATTCGCAGTTGTTGTTGCTAGGCTAAATTTCTAATTGTAACTAATTTTCGTTTGAAACTTTCAGCGCCGGTACTCGTATATACGTGTGTAATTGATTTCAGTTTACTACATTTCGGATTACGGTCCAACGTGAGAAGCTAACCAATAGTGCATCCTTATGATACAAAACGTCATTGACTTTATAGGTACAAGAAGGCATCTATGACAAGTTTATTGAAAAGTTCAAGGCGCTGGCATTATCCGGCAAAGTTGGTGACCCATTTGATCCCGAGACTTTTCAAGGACCACAGATCTCCGAGGCACAGTTCAACCGAATTATGGGCTATATCGATATCGGTAAAAAGGAAGGTGCTACTTGCTACCTTGGTGGTAAGCGTGTAGGCGATGCTGGATACTTTATTGAGCCCACCATCTTCACAGGCAAGTAAATGATAGAAAGAATGCAAGTTGAATGTTTTGCTCGTCAGGTATTTTGCACAATCTTTGCTTACCGTATTCATATTACAGATGTCAGCCCCCAGGCAAGAATCATGAAGGAAGAGATTTTTGGACCTGTTGTAGCCATTTCCAAGTTCAAGAATGCCGACGATGTGATTGCACAGGCTAATGATACCACATATGGCCTTGCTGCCTCCGTGTTCACCTCGAACATTACACGAGCAGTAACTGTTTCAAACGCTCTTGAAGCTGGTTCAGTTTGTATGTAACAGCAGTTTTACTGGTTTTTCTGATTCAAGTGCCTCTAGCTGTGCCGACATTTTTTACAGTTTACTGATAACAACGTACGGTTACATTTCTAGGGGTCAACTGCTATAATCTTATCACAGAGAACAGTCCGTTCGGTGGATACAAGCAGTCAGGTATCGGCCGAGAGAACTCTGAGTACGCTCTGGCCAACTATACTCAAATCAAGGCTATTAAGATTAATATTGGAAATCCTTTGTAAAAAAAAGAAGACAATATATGTAGCCAGTTTGTTTTCGCAATAAGCAAAGCAGCAAAGAATCCACAATGAATATCATTTTTGAACTTAGAATAATGCTGTAGTCCTTGGTCACATAATTGTACAACTTGTTCAGCAAATCGTATGCTGAAATATGTAAAATAGTACACACTTGGTAGCAGAGCTGTTGATACAATGTACATAGGCTTGTGCTTAGATGCTTTCAGTCATTGCTCTCTTTTTCTTCTCGTTTTCTTACATACTATTATCGCACTATCGCAACATACGATTATGCTCGACTCGAAACTGACTTTGATATCCTCTTTTTAAACCGTGAAAAGATCTGCCATGCTTGCTTCTGCATTGACACGAGCTGGCATTCCACGACACGTACACGACTTATGTACCTGGCAGCGAACAGTTGCTTGATGCTATCGGAGATGCCATGCACGACAAAGACGTTAAAGAAAACTTCGACAAGGCCATTGCAATGAAGCAAAAGGCTCAGAAATACTCTGTTACACTTTAAAAAATATGCTGTCAAAGCAAAAGTTACGTCGATGGATTTGTACGAGTACGCCAGTGACACCATAGCTCAGCTTACTGGCGGCGACAAGGATAGCGAAAACATCACCACACTAGCAACAGCAGGCAGCGGTCCAGCACCTACTGTACGAAAAACGAAGCGTATCGATCGTCGCGGCAGCATTTTTGCACTGTGGGTGAACCCGTTATCGACGAACTTGCAAAGACGGTACAGGAACTCGTCAAGATTTTAAACGACGCCGGACTCAAGGGTCATGCAAAGCGATTGGCGGATTACGGTACACACGAAATCGAAAGTCTCCAGAACGACTATCGCCATGTACAAACCGAGCAGGACCGCGAGTGAAGGCGTGCGCAAAGCGCGTAGAGACATTCCCATATCCAGACAATAGTAACCATTGTTAATTCGTCTTCGTAAACAATCGATCTATCATAGCATCAAAAATACCAAAAGAAAGATGGACAGATCTACGCTTCCATTTTTTGTATCGTAAGCTTCGTGTTGACATTCAGTTATTAAATGTCGGTAATTTTCCATCTGTTTTACGATTGATGTTCGAGAAATTATTATTTATTCAAGAGGACTGTGAAGGTTTGAGAGCTCGCAGGTTATGACGCAGAATAGATATGTAAACATGCATCTTTTTCTCGACCAATTAGCAGGCACAAATTTAATAAAGTGTTGGAAAGATATCACTGCTTTCAAGGCGGGTGTTTTTTTTACTGACTGGAGAATTACATTGCTCGTTTGTGAGCGGGAAAAAATAAAGGTTAGTCAAATATGGATGGCATGCTGACAATACTATATAGTGGTCAAATACTAAATACTTATCTTAAATTCTACAGCTGTGCAACAGGAGCCATTCAAATATCAAGCTTTGAACAGAAAGTGATCAAAGGCTCAACTGACATTGTTGTCCAGCAGTAGTTCGTAAAAGATGCTGAGCGTAGGAACGCTATTTCAGACCTAGTCATTGCAGTAATCATGCCTAGAGCAATAATTTCGTTAGTAATGATATCGTAATCAATACACAAATGTATCAGGCAGCTTGCTAAAAATCTATTTAGCAAGTGAACGCGCGAGGAGTATGATTTATATGCTAACACTAGCAGCACTGAACATCTCAAGCGCTCGCGTATCAATACCACTATAGCAATCCAAATACTAAATGTAACCGAGCCTACGATTCTATTCAATTGTACAACCTCTATGCTCAAGTAAGTATCGGTTCCGATACGAGTCATTACTGTACCATTACTCTCGCACTATATAGTTTGGCACATAACAATCGTTGGTATACGATAAAAGCGTGGAACGTTACACGTTGCTTCCATGTCTAAGCTTATTTAATCTACTGTATTTAATATTAAAGCTCTTGGATGAACGAGCAAGAAAAGACTGAGTTATCGCAATTCCGCAAGTGCCGAGTGCGGTTGATTGTTTTGACACCACAGTGGTTGAGCTCAACGCTCGGTTCCACAGCATTAATGACGAGTGAGAGTGGGGGAAGGGTTTTCTAAAGTAGTTTTGGGGTAGGATATCTTTTTTTTGTGTTTTTCAAGAAGATAAACCTAAGTACAATAGTACAATAAGGATAAGCGTAGGACCGACGGAAACGAACCAGTGCAGAAATGTGGCGGCTGAGAGTGACGCTAAGTCAAGTTGATATTAGTCTATGGCTCGGTAAATCATAACGATGATTTATATTAGGGGATTTACATTTTTGCAGTGGACCGATTGTTGTTTCTATATCCATTCAATTAAGGCTAAAAAAAACTTACAGGAATCAACAAACATATACTAACCATGAAGATTGTATAAAAGAAAGAACGTGGCCGACTATAGATACCTTTGCAAGATATGGAATGTCTTCTTGAGAGCCCAGAGGGTAGCCTTGGCGATCAGAAGTGTTGTTCGGACCATGAGCTTACTAATAATGAACACGGTCCTTGCCAACGATGCTGCCGTCTGTACAAACGAGACCGCCGTCTCCACAACTGAGACCGCTGTGCTCAAGACCAATGCTAGGTCATCAGTAGTGAGCCCAAAATCCTCCTGGTTGTTGTGGTTGTCCTTGGTGGTGGCGTTGGAGGAGGAGGAGGAGGAGTCGGTGGAGGAATTGGAGGGGGAGGAAAGAAAACTGGCGAACCAGCGGAACGCAGATTGCAGTGCCGAGGCAGCTGCAGGCAAAATTGATTTCAAAAGATGCATTTTTGTGTGTGTGTGTGTGTGTGTGTGTGTGTGTGTGTGTGTGTGTGTGTGTGTGTAAAACGAAAAATAATAGTGATTGAAGAGTAAAGAGATGTCTAGAATCGAACGAAGCTTGGTACTTATAATGCTAGAACAAACCCATGGTATTCAATCCATCCATCCGTAGCAACTACTGATCAATCACCTTTTGTTCACTCAAGTTATCATTTTTTATTCCTCATTACTACGATTTCTACTTCACCCGAGGATTTTTCTGACACTTAACCTTGTTCTTGCCCGGTTTCATCTAGGTCATTACTCCTGTGTGAATTCTTGTGACAGAGCATCGGGAAGATAGATCAACAATGGAGGATCAGCAGGAACCCCATAGAGAAAAGTAGAGAGATAAATTAGTAGGTCGGAGGCCATGTGTCGCTATTTGCTGAGGGTTTCTTTTCCTCTTTTATATACATCTATTACGTTTAATGACATCTGCATCGACACTACTTTTGGAGCCCGTTCCCTTACAACCAAGTTTAGAAGATATTGTATATCAGCATTCAACATTATAATCACATGTTGTCTTCGAAAGAAGAGTAGCAATGACAGGAGCTCCTTCTCAATATCTGCTCTGCAACCATTTTGTCACACCAGCTCATTGCTGGATTACGGTCAACATCTTCCCTGTAATTCAGAAGATATCGTACTTGATACTGATAAGACAACTGCTATGTTATCCTCACGCGACTTTTACACTTATTCACCATCCAAGTCCTTCAATCGGTCAAAATGGAGATATGCTTGCAATGTCTTCTTTTCACCAATGTAAAAAACGATGATTTGATTACGAATATGAGAAACCACCTCAAATGTCACATAAACTGCAGGATTATTATATGTATAATATATTATTTTCTACAAACAGGTAATCATAAATTGTAACAATATTGTAACGTTATTGCCTCTAGTCTGACGATGGTGTCTCTCGAATAAATCCAAGCGAGCTAAAGATAGTCCAAAGCGAATGTGCAATATAGCTTGTTACAAGACTTACGCCAAAGAAAATACCAGAATTAAAGAGATCACACCTATGTACGTTTAATTTTTTGTTATTACGGGCAACGTATTTCATAATCAGTGTGCTCGGAGATATAGAAGAAATAACTTACCAGCCCTCTAACTCGCCTGGGGGACACTTGTACATACCGATCTCAGCACACACACCAATTCCCAAAAGAACCGCAAAACAAACATCCACGCCAAATGCTACGGTTCGTTTCACTTTGCCACCGTTTCCAAAACGTCGGGAGAAATAGACATAAATCATGAACAAGCTCCAGATGAAGGATGCACTGCAGGCACCGCACACAAAGTATAAGAGGACAACATTGATAGCAGCTGGAGTATCGTGGTTTGTATACTGATATAGAAGACAGGAAGTTCAGTCCAAATAAGTATGGGCATTGGGCAAAGATGTTTTTTGGTGACTTACTGCACTGGCGCCTGCTTGAAGTATAAATACTGCAGGTGCCGCAATTGCCTGCCATGTACGTAGGATAACTCTCCATTTGTTGGGTGACCGTGGAGTACCAGTGCCTCTCCCAGCACTTGCATTGTCGTAGTAACTGGCTTCCGAATGTATTTTAGGTGGTAGAGCTGATTCAGTGTTGTATCCACCTGTGGGTGTTGTTGTTGTTGTTGATGTTACTGGAGCGCTAACATCTTTTTCAGTAAATGACTCTGAAGAGGGATGCTGCTCAACTTCTGTCTTTTCCATGATACAGCTTTCATCAGAGGGAGGAGGGGTGGGAATTTTTGGCGTAGGTCTTGGAATTGATGCCACCATATTTATTGCTCGTTAAGAATAGTATAAACGGAGAAGAAGAAAAGAAGGTGATGGGAGAAAAGAAGAGAAGATTAGTTAATACATATTCAATGTTTTTTCCAACCCTTTCGAGCCGATCGATCGATCGAGCTAGCTAATGAGCAGATCCAATTAAGATGTTGTAGGGAGACAGGAAAGGGAGTGTCACAAACAGTGGATGTTAGTTTTTGATAAGTTCTTTTAATCCATGATCTGTCAAATGTCAAACTTTTCTATACCCGGTTGTCGGGAATGCAAGTTGCTTTCAATCTGCCTCTCTTTTTCCAAAAAAAAAAGAATAACCTAATCGATCACTACTATGGGCAAATCCTCAAAAGACAAACGCGATGTGGTAACAAACCTCTTCAGTGTTTCGCAATTTTGGGAAAAGACAATATTGAGTGAACTGCCGTTATTAAAACAAGCTCATTTAGTACTATCGTTTAGCCAAAGAACAGGGTTGGCGCGCTCGAAGTGCTTTTAAACTATTGCAGCTGGACGAGGACTTTAACCTTTTCGAAGGTAAAAAGAAGTACTGCCTGGACGTTCGTTTGTTTACTAGACTTGTCAATTGACAACGGCCCTTTCTTTAATTTAGGTGTTCATCGCGCTGTCGATCTATGTGCTGCTCCCGGAAGTTGGTCGCAAGTGCTTACTAAAAAACTAAGGTAGTCAATCGGTCAAGGTGTTATCTTGCTTCGTTTTGACATTAAGCGCTTCGTTGCTAACCTGCATAACCTTTTTTTCTGGCTTTTTCTGCAACAGTGAAAATCACGAAAAGAATCCTCAAGAACAAGATCCCAAGATTGTTGCAGTAGATCTACAAGCCATGGTAAAGCTTCCACCGAATTTTCTTACTATTAGTTGGACCACGAACTTATGCAAAAAAAAACACATGGCTTTTACAGGCGCCGCTGGATGGTGTAGTTCAGCTCCAAGGTGATATTACCAAAAAATCCACAGCAGATCAGATTATCTCATATTTCGAGGGCGAACTGGCTGATATCGTTGTATGTGATGGCGCACCGGACGGTAAGTTACGCGATTCATGCAAAGAAGCGGCAAACGGAGGTGTGGATCAGGAAACTGACTGGATGGAATAACGTACAGTAACGGGACTTCATGACATGGACGAATATATCCAAGCTCAATTGCTGCTCGCTGTATGTCTACTTTTGTAATCTGTTTTATAAACATCAGGGAGATATGTTTTGTGCTAACATGAATGGGTTAAGGCCTTGAACATTACTACGCACGTGCTTCGTCCTGGCGGAACCTTTGTCGCCAAAATCTTCCGTGGCAAGGATATTACGCTCTTATACGCACAGCTCAAGATCTTTTTCCCGACTGTAACGTGTAGCAAACCAAGAAGCTCCCGCAACTCCAGTATAGGTAACTGTCACGAATCAAAATAATCATGGTATACAGAAATAGGATTAGCTAAAGATGATACCATTTTACAGAGGCATTTATTGTCTGTCAAGGCTATCAACCACCGGAAGGCTATGTTCCCAACATGGCGAACCCACTGCTTGACATGCAATATGGTAAAACTGGAAAATGTGTAGTTTGATATATGATAGACCATTGCTTACCAGTGCGTAATAGATGATATGAACGAGTTGGTGGGTTCAAATAGAGTCATTGTACCCTTTACCGCATGTGGAGATCTCAAGTAAGGCAACCATATTTCTCGCATGTAGAAAGCATGTGTAAAAAGAGGCACTGATTAAGCGTTATTATTTGTTAGTGGCTACGATGCTGATCGGACATATCCACTTGAAGTAAGCCGTTCCCTCCCTTGATGAAAACAGGACATTAGAAACTAATCCGTATCACTCTTATAGGAAACACACAAATCACTCGATCCACTCCAGCCTCCTATCACTGCACCGTACAAGACGGCAATGGGTTTGAAACGAAGCAACTTTTACAATAAAGTCGCCAAATAATTTTGTATTTTTTATTGCATATCTACCAGGAAAAAAAAAATAAAGACTACTTAAAAGGACATCATGTTATAGTTGTGCCCTGGCGGTGGCTGTTGGAATTGATGGCCTTGCTGCTGAGCCTGCATTTGTCGCTGCATCTGGATTTGGAACTGCTGTTGTTGCTGCTGGTGCTGGTGCTGTTGCTGCTGCATCTGCATAGGATTGGGCTGCCCGGGATTCATGTACATTTGGTTTCCGGCACCACCACCAGCCATGACACCGCCGGCGATTTGCTGTTGGATTTGTGCTGGAGTGATACTATTTGCGCTGGCAGAGCTTCCGCGCTTTTCTGCTTCGCGCTGAACTTGCGTAATGGTGTCCTTTAAAGATAAGCGGTCTATGTTGAGCTGGTATCGTTCGCGTTCCAGTTTTCGTCGCTCCTGCTCCACAAATTCTTCGAGTTTTTCATACTGTGACACCTTGGTTTCGAAGAAGCGCAGCTTGGTGCGGATCAGGTTGTATGTAGTCATGCGGGCCTCGTCGTTCTCCTTTTCCCGTGCCTTTTCGGATGCCGTGTCTTTATCTTCTTCTTTGTTCTCCTCTAGATTCCGTTGCTGTCCAGCTGCAGCGGCGACTTCAGGTTTTACAGTCGATGCCAGGAATGCGACCACTGACATAATGGGGTTTTCAATTGCCTTTGACTTATCGAACTGGAGCAAACCCAGTTTGGATATTTCGCTGTCGACATAAGGGTCGTCAATTGGCAGGTGGAGATAGTGAAGGATACATTCGTCGCGTGATCGTGTACCGACATGATCTGCCACTGCATTCCAATCATCTTCAAACATGCGCAGACCTTCGAGCAACAACAAATCTTCTTGTTCAGTCCATGGTTCAGCGTTCTCTTTGGTCTGGTCTTCGGTGAAATCCTCCGCGGTTGTGTCGGCAGGCAGCTTCTTTTCTTTGTAGCAGTCCCCACAAACATAGGTTTCGCCGTTACGATATCGTACCTTACCACATTGCTTAGAGCACGATACACACTCTTTGCTCGTGGACCCAGCTGCTGATTCTGTTGCTGGCGTTTCGAAAATGTTGTGTCGAAGTTCGAGATTTGGATCCAGCTTGACAGATGTCTTTGTATCTTCTTCTTTGTCTGGGGCAGATTCTGTTTTGGTAGCGGCTTCCACCGGCAGTTGGGTGTTATTGTTGGCGCCTAATAACTTGGGCATGTCGGCAATAGTTTTGAATTGACCAGAGAATGGAGGGCCAATGTTGGATGGTTTAGCATCAGGATCAACCTATAAGTGATAATACACCAATGTTCATAAATACCACAAAAAAATCAAATCCATCCTTATTCACGTCGCTTTACCTGGTAATTGATTAATCCCCACTGTTCTAAGAATGCGTGCACGCGGATGATAGCGCAAACATCACCGGTCATATTACGTCTACATGCTGTTACCGTAAGATATTCGACTGGATTCAAGCGATATGTATTGATCATAAAGTCGCGGTAGTCCTTGTATACTGAAGGCGTCTTGGTTCGATTGCGATTGTTGAAGAATTCAGGTAACGATCGTCGTTCAATATCGTGGATCACGCTGAGGTCGAACCAAGCTGCGTATGAGGGAATAATGATTTCGTGTGTTTGTATAGAGATATATTTGCGCGCAGCGTCGCGTTGCCGTTGTTGAGCTACCAAAGAATCGGCATTGACACCGTTCGTTTCGGTTGTTAATTCCATTGGTTCGCCCTCTGTAGTCGCTGCTGCTGGTGCTGGTGCTGCTGCCACCTTATCTTCGTTGGGCTGAGGCGTGCGGGACTTTTTTACAGGACCTGCTTCATCACCAAACGAAGAGCTCTCCTCCATGGTTCGTTTCACCCCAGATTTTGCGCTGGACTTGTCTTCATGCACGTAATCCACCGGGTTCATCCATTCGTTGTATTTGTAGCTATCCGTGACCCAACTGGCACTGACGTGCGATTGCTGCGGTCGCTGATCGGTTTCTGCTTCTTTAGTCACATCGCGATATTGCTGCTGCTCAGCTTCGTCGATCCAACAGTCGTGCGAGTCTGGGAGACACATCCAGTGTACAAACACCTTTCCATCCTTCTTCTCGAGTGCCCGAAAAGCGCGTTTTTCGTCCTGTTTAGGCTGCTCGCTTTTGTACACGATATGTGTTGCCGTTGAAATGTTGCTTGACATGCTTCCTATTTGACAAAAAATGTTCCTTATTCTATTAACATCCAATTTTCTGATAAAATACAAAAAAGGTCCACTTGTGCAGAAAACACGTAACTTACCACCCAAAGCTACAATCTTTTTCTCCAAATCCGATTTTGTGTCTGCATCAATGGTTTGATCAAATGCAACAACTGGGTTTGTATACAAGTTGGAGGATTCCAGCGATCGTTTAATATGCTGCACAAGCTCAAGGTATACGTCTTTTTCTTCCGGTGCGTCAAACTGCCAATCACTAATGTCTTTGTCAGATTGGAACGAATAAGCTGCTTTTAAAACGGTGTAAAGAGGCGATGTTTTTGTAAGGTTGCTGTTGACGCGGAAAAAGGACACAGGAATGCGCGAAGGAAAGTTTGTTGTCGTGTCGTTTTTTCTGGCCGTTTCAGCGATCGATGGACCCAGGGCGTCTTGTTGGAATTGCTGGAACTTGGCTACAAAGTGCGCCAGGCCTGGAGCCGTAAAGGTCGTGTCGGCACCTTCAGATTCCAGATCGCTACGCAGAGTGTCGACTATTGGATCAAAGTACGAGATCGTACTGGGCTGTTCGTAAAAATTAAAATCAATCTTGGGCTCTTGCGGTGCAGCCATGGTGGGGATGAGGAGGATAAGGAATCAGATAGCAAGAGGCACCAACCATTACACATATAACATCCAGTCAGACATAAATCCAGCCTTGGGTGATATTTTCATACTCAGCAATCAAACTAAAAAAAAGGCTCTCACACCAGATTCGTATGGATACAGAATTATTGATGAATATCAAAGAAGAAAAAGAAGAACTATGTTTATGAGTTGTATTGTAGATAAGGAGAAAATGGGAGGGGGTTTTTTAATTGTACAAGTCTATTTAATGGCTTCCGTAGTAAATGTTCTGGACATCGACCAGTTTCTTTCCACGCATCTTTGCAATATCTTCAGGCATTTTTTGGTTAGATAAAGCTTCGAATGTTGCCTTTATCACGTTCATGGGTTTCCGTGAGCCACGGACCTTTCCGCTCAAATCTTGAATACCAATGCATCGACAGACCTCGTGGATGTGATGGTTCGCACGGCATCCAAATCCTAGGATATCCGCATAGAATCAATAACATGTCCCAACCTCATTCAATGTAACCTTATCCGCTGTTCCTCTTGCGAACTCTTTATGTACCTGGTGGTCTGCTTCGCAATTCAAGCTTTGTGGCATGGAATTTGTGCTCGATGTCCATTGAAATAGTTCGGTCGTCGTAGCGATCAAAGAAGCGAATGTTCTTGATGGCTCTGTTGGTAGCCTTGAAAATGGCTCTGCTGGGTTCTTCGTCTTTGCCCTCGCCATAACCAGCCAAACCCTTTCCGTTGCCAACCACAACAAGTGCATACATCGAGGGCTGTTTACCCTTGCCGTTCATGTTGACAACGCGCTTCAAAACAAGTGTCTTTTTCAAAAGACGAGCCTGCTCAACCGTCGACAGGGGCGTATCGACAATTTCGGTGACAGTGTTCATGACAGCTTCTGTTGGACGGTGGGTTGGGAAAAGTTTTGTCTGGTCGAGCGATTTATCCTTGGACAGTTCGGTGAAATCAAGAATCGAGTCAACTTTGCTCAGTTGAGGTAGATTTTCTTTTGTAAGGCCAGCTTGACGGAATCGATTGCCATTGTCGGTGGTAGCGTATAGACGGGTGGCACAGCACGCGTAGGCTGCTTTATTGTTGTCGTTGTCGTTGTCGTTATATTAGTAAAATTGAACATTATTTTGGTCAATGAGGTCTGACATTTAGAAACAAGTACCTGGAGATGCCTTGGTAGCGACAGCACCCAAGGGTCTGGCAAGTAACCGTTGAAATGCTAACATTGCTGGCTGTGTTGTGAAAGGTAAGTAACTAAAACCAGCTACAAAAATCCAGGCTGCAAAATGTTGACATTTGTGACGTCCATTTCCTTTTCCGACACCTCTGGTTTTTCTTCCGCTTAGTGCCTAGCCAAGGTAATTGATGCATCCAACATATCAGCCCATTTCGGTCAGCGCAAAAGCAACAACAACGACGACAGCTTTAAACTAGACATTAGCATCAACGCAGCATCAACTACGTCTTAATCGGTGAAAATTGGCATGACGGTCAACTTCTGGACAACACTGCCATTTGCGTTCGCTTCCTACTATACCGAGCAAGCACACAGCGGAAACTGCAGCGCTAAACTTCAGCTCACCGTCGATACATGCATAAACATTCGACGACAAGTAACGACGTTGGACAATTCGAGATTACCGAGCGCAGAAGCTCATCGCCCAGCTGTCCGAGGGGGAACGAGGAAATCGAATGTTGCTCCTCTCTCCTTCAACTCTCTCCCTTTGTTTCATACACGTAAGTACTGTTTAGACGCACCATTTACAAGGTCAATGCCGCCACTCCCAAAACATCCAAAGCTGTTTGATTCATTAACATGACAGCAGCGTCAGAAACAATAATCAATATCAACAAAAGTAACATGCTCGGGAGCATTAACTCGTAAATTGCTACAGTACCTCACCGGTATCTTCAACAAGAGCAACAAACCAACTCAATGTATGTTCGCCAAGTATCACCATAAAACAAATGCACCACAACCCTTCCATATACATAAACCACCACGTAACTCACTCTCAAAACTTCACACATAGTAAAAATACATACAGTATGTATTTAACTTACTGGTTCACAATAAGAAAGAAGCTCACTATGCTTCCCGTTTGGATGTCGCTACAGACACACCACGCCAACCAGATACCCACTGTAAACCGATGCACGATGAAAACTCAGCTTAGACGCCATGAGTCAGATATTACTTTACTGCTCGATCACTGCAACATATTACTGCTTATTTTCTGGGATATGATTATTGAACAGAAAGATTACTCACGTCTCCAAAACAGGGAATTTCAATGTAGGGACCGAATGTAAGCTACAGCTAGCACATGCCGGATTCATCATGTTGGAGCGGACAATATCATGTACAAAAACTATATCTAACACTATGATCAAATGGCACGAGCAAGTGGACCTCGTTATTTCTCCGTACATCATCCGGAGCTGGTATATAGCCATGGTTCTTCTACTTTACATTTCCTATCAGGTGGATATTTAATTTGTGGCCTCCAGTAACTCGTCCCATTGCTTGAGAATTTGTAGCAGCACATCAAAAGCGGCGGAATTCACTACAAGCGTATATTGGCTGTCAGAAGCACGTAGTACCTACAGATAGTAATACAATCATCACTCAAAGTCACAAGAGATGGCAAACCACTTAACCTGAAGAACAACTCTGTATATTTTGTTTTCTTCAGAAAAAAGACAAGCGCGCTGTGTTGAACTATTTTAACCAGTTAACTGAAACATTTACAGGATTCGGAATACTTCACACGCTGGCCACGATCTGGAAGTAGCTTGGCATCCGAATTACGAGCTACAGAAATGACCACCACACTGTGAATCTATTGACAGGTTTCGGTTTCTATATATTCAGTTAAATTTCTACATACAACATTGATTACACTTATGCGTAATAGAACATCGCCCCGTACAAAAAGTCGATATCAAGTTTAATACGAAAAGACTAACACAAGCTATGTACTATTTCATGAATTGTCCTTACTTTACTGTAATCACTGCAGCATCTGTCCTTTAGATGCTTGAGAAGAGCACCGGTATATCTACACGGCTGTTCAACCTCCGTTTCCGTGTTCATGGATAGTTTTCGTCAAATTGTCGTAATGCTTTTAACGGTGAAGATAAAGTTTTGAGATGGAATAATATTGGGAGGGAGGTACCAATGGTTTATTCCTTTTGAAACTGATATCATATTGGTCGTACCGTACTGTTAATCAACTACTGCTATTTGTGAAAAGTTCAAGTTGTTCTTCCTTCTTTTGATTTTAGCAGCAAAGCCCTTTAGAATATCAACATTTATTAAGGAAAGTGAGCCACCTGAACGAATCCATCACGACAAACGTACAGATCCAACAACATGCGATTCATGCAACATATCGGAAGCAAAGCGTCATCAACAGCAACATAATAATATCTTTCAAAACAGTCCCGCCATTCTTTCTTTTAGTCTTTTGCTGCATTGGTTTGTTATAGTCGAACATTATTTTGAAGAGACTCATTTAATATAAAATCTAAACGTTTTCCCACCTTTCTCTTCGTTTGACATTACAGTAATTCATTGCTGATTATTGGCGACGGTGGTTATGATAACATAAGTGACATTTGTTTCACTTAACATTCCGGTTCTATTGCGTGTAACAAAATATTGCTTCAGTCAGTCAATCTGCCTTGCTGTGATATCTTTCTGCTTATTTATATATCAATAAATGATCGACTTATATATCTGCCCTTGATACCACTACCTTGAAAAATTGTGGTTGCAAGAATCGAAAACCCAGTAGATTTGGTCCAATAGAATGAGCTTTTTTTATCTTCAATAAAAATGGCCTAGTTCGTTCAAAGGATCAACAATGTTGATCTTTCTGCGATTTAGAAACCTGCGATACTTGTTTACTATAACACGTGATGATATACACTTTCTATTGTCATATTCATTGTTTTTGTGTTTTTGTGTTTACATGTACATCTCAATTTATCGAGACCTTGTATAGATTGCTAAACTATCAATGGCAGCGCAAATAAGTGGACGAAGTAGTTGATAAGATGTCCATCGGTTTTGGATATGTATTTTCTACTCCCAGAACACGGCCATGACGTGTTTGTTTGTGCTATTGATGTGGTAAGTTCCGGTCACTGTTGATCAAGAACATGTGTAAAGAGCAAAGTCGTACATTTGTTCGAGGAAGATTTGCACGATCTTCAACGTAACCCAAAGGCTGGGGTAGTGTATCATATGCGGGCTGCACATTCAAGAAGAGGGCCACATCCGGACAATTGGATAGTACATACTGTACTGTATGTAGCAGGTTACTCGCTGATTCTGTTGAACACTACAGTGATGTTTTTCACTGACCGTACTATGTACAGTATGCACATATTAACTTTCGGAATAATGCATTATCCGACCAAATGTAAGTTTTCAAAAAAGTTTATTAACCCATTTTTGTAAGATGAAGCACTTCAACAAGGACCTTCCATAATAATAGCATTGTTGTGTATATATACATAACATTCCATATAGCCAAGACCGATTGATTGTCATGTCTTTAAGAGGAAGACGCCAGTGATTTTTGTTTTGACTTCCAAAAAATGTTGCTACTGATTGTTAACACGAAGGCGATTTTCTACATCGTTGCATGAATAAAGCGTTCCACGGTGATGCCAAAATATGTTAGCGCACAAGTACAGTAATACCTACTATGATAGTGTATTTTAAGAATGATCACAAACGGCATATGTCACAGTTTTCACGACAAGCATGTAAATTATCAGCGATTTTAATCTACAGCAGATGGTAGCGCTAAATTAGCTACTAGTTATCTTTAAATTCTCATAGTCATTGAGCATATACATGACTCGTAGTAGGTGATAAAAAATACGGGCAATCAAACCAGTGCAGCCAGTTTGGAATCGTGATACATATCGATTGATAGCCCTCAATTTAGAAAACACGCTTAGCAACAAATAAGTGTGAGATGATTCAATTTTACTGGCAAGCGCTATCTTCGTAAAGCGTTGCGTGTATGTGCTTGAATAAAAAAGGTACACTATCCCGCAGGACGAAGCTACAAGATTATCATTTTATACACAATCCATCACAACAGTCAATAACTATCTTTATCGCGCACGACGAATCCGTAGTGACACCTAATGCCACTATGAGAAGAAAGGAAAGAGGTGTCGTAAATAAGAAAAAATTATTCCACCAGAGGCAAAAGCGCACTTTTATGACAGTCACAAATCCCCATGATTAAAGAGCTATACTTACCAACCGGCACCGGACGGTAAAAACATACTGGCAGTGCAACCGGTGAAGCCCTTTACCTTAAACTCATTCCACTCCCCACTCTAATCATGAACTCTTTGAGATTGGCGAGACCTTTGGTAGCTCTCACAGCTCGCCGCGTTTCCCCAGCCGGTACATTATCCCACTCGAACTATTGACAGCCATTCACTCCAAGTGAAAAAACGATTCAAATTTACAAGATACTGATTTTTTTTCAAATTAATATAGCTATTGGAACCTCTTCGCGTTTCATGGGCGCCGCTTTGGGAAGCCAGGTGTCTCGATTCAGCAGCTCGCCCATTAACAGACATGCTGCACCAGTCGACGATAATAAGCAGCAAGTTTCGAACTACAAGGCACCCGGTGTCCTCGATGTCGCCACCCGCCAGCTTTTGCTTACTGAAATGATGCGTGGCATGTGGATCGTCCTTGAACAATTTTTCCGTCCTCCCTACACGATCTTTTATCCCTACGAAAAGGGTCCATTGTCTCCACGATTCCGTGGCGAGCACGCTCTCCGTCGCTATCCTACCGGTAAAGAAATTGATAATTCGTTTTCCGTATCGAGGCGCGACGAAGAAAAAAGCTAGCAAATTAACCACTAACCATTTCTGCTGTCACTTTGACAGGCGAGGAACGTTGCATTGCATGCAAGTTGTGTGAGGCTATCTGCCCTGCTCAGGCCATCACCATTGAAGCCGAACCCCGTGAGGATGGATCGCGTCGTACCACTCGTTACGACATTGATATGACCAAGTGCATGTAAGCGAAAAACAGTGGATGTGGGATGGTTTCGAAGGAGATTTGGAATTGCTCTTTATTTAATGCTCAATTCTTTTTGATAGCTACTGCGGTTTCTGCCAGGAAGCATGCCCAGGTACCGTATAATTACTCAGTTATTACAAGAAAGTGTGAACGAATATACGCAGGCTAACGCTTTTTACTTATAAATTTTAGTTGATGCTATTGTCGAAACTTCGAACTATGAGTACATCACCGAGACCCACGAAGAATTGCTTTACAACAAGGAAAAGCTTTTGTCCAACGGTGACAAGTGGGAGGTCGAAATCGCTAGGTAATGAAACGATGCAAGGAGGAAAAAAAGGGCTACGCTATGGTTTACTTTGAATTTATGCTGACTTTGTCTTTGTTGTATAGAAACTTGCAAGCTGATCATCCTTACCGCTAGACTTTGTATAACCCCATATATAAAAAGAGAAAGTAAAATAAACTTTGTTGGATTTTATGACGCTATTATGACCCGCAATTGTATGCTGGACATGTCGACGAAGAATCCTGGCACAATCGTCGAAGACTATTTGGATCGATTTGTTGAGGTTAGGAAAAACATCATGATGGTGTGTGGTAAGTGGAAAAGGAAGCAAGCGTTACGTTATGTCATAACATCACAATGGATCACGTAGAATAGGAAGCATATAGGAGATGTGTGTTTGTGTAACTAGGCACTGCTCGAAACTGGAGACACGCATCTGACAACTAAGGCGCGTTTTTGCTTCGTCACCCAGTCGATCGCTTGCCGAAACTCAATTGCTACAATTGACAATCGTGTTAAATCAGTGCTACTTTGGTTTCTGTCATCGTTGCATCTAGTCAAATCACCAGCGCGAGGAACAAAAAAAAAGAACGCCGGATAGAGTAACCGCAGAGATACAGATGCATCAGCAGTAATACACCGACGATGGTATTTACAAAAGCGACCTATCATATTGTACGTCTGGATACAACGACATCACGAAAAAAGAGCTAAAAGGCTGCTTCGCGCTATATGCATGGTACGCGATATGTCAAGCTATGCCGGAAGTAAACTTTATGCCATATGTGTCTAACCCAACCTAGGTGATCAGCGTGCTGCCAACCATGTTCTTAAACAAGGCCTAGCCTTGAAGACTCCAATTCTCAGCTATTCGACAAACTTGACAAACAGGGCCAGCACCGCATCCATTGACACTTTGATATAGTTGCACGATATCCATACAATGTTTCCTGAAAATCACTTCGTATCTTCCGAGCTCACCAAGCGCACCCGCTACGTGCATACAGATGTCTCACATATGCTGTACGAGGATTTCAGCACTGTCCTGATACTTGGAGAACGATGAACATATGACATATATGACCATTCAATAAAACTTTTATCTGACGCTTCATACACAGCGATTGTTCCCTTAACGATAGATATGTTCGTATATGTGGCATTGAAATTGATACTATTAATGTTGAGTGAGCTCCAAAAGTGTTGCTGTAGCTTTGAATTGGATGATATACATGTTATGCTCGAATTTAATCGATCAGCATAATGTAAGGCTCAATGAAACTACACATCTTTGTGGGGTATACACCATGTCTTACTCAATAGCTATAAAATATACTAAGGGAGCGGTTGATAACTGCTGGATGAGACCCTTATTTTGGAGCAAGTTTATTCAGCTTCACCCGCAGCGCACCCATCATTTTTCTCCATGACAAATCTAAATTGTCTTGTAAAATGTATGTTCGGTGTGTCAGCACATTTCGCACGTGAAGATTTTCGAGCATTTGCTGCACCTCAACTTCTCCACATATTTCTACTTTAAGCTTCTCCAGGTTTTTCCCTTTTTTTCTTTTCACCCTCCATATATTTCAACCCCAATGTCTGACGTTGCATTTCCTCTTGCCTTGCCATCGGCCGACAACCATCAAATGACCCTTCATCGTGAAGGTCCATTGTTCGTTTTACAGTTGCACCACAAGGACAATCGTTTCACGACCGAATTCTGCAAGTCCATTTTGCAAGCCCTTCAAACCGTCGAGGATATTTTCATTGCTTCTGAAGAACCTGTTGACATGGCCCTTGTCACTCTTGGTGAAGGCAAGATTTTTAGCAACGGGTTAGATCTCATGCACGCCGTCAGCTACAGTCCTTTTATGGATACGTACTTGTTGCTTTTGCGACGTATGGTGACGTTCTGTATTCCTACGATCGCTGCCCTTAACGGTCACGCATTTGCTGGCGGATGCATGCTCGCGTTGGCTCACGGTAATAATTTGGAAAAAAGATATAAACATATATTCTGTCTAATAATATTTCATTTATGTCAGATTATCGCGTCATGCGCTCCGACCGTGGTTATATGTGCATGGTAAGTGACATAATTAAGATCAAACGAGCTTTCTAGTATTTTATTATACAGTTAAAAGAGTAACGCTTACAATTTATGTCAAATTCCGTAGAATGAAGTGGATCTGCCTTCTCCTTTGGCACCTGGCATGGCTGGTCTGCTCCGCTGCAAAATGGCCCCACATACTTTCCGCAACATGGTCTTACAGGGCCACCGTTTCTCTGCCCAACAAGCACTGGATGAAAAGCTTGTGGACGTCATTTGCCCTGGCGACCAGGTTCTGGGCAAGGCTAAGGAACTTGCATTGCAGTGGGCTCCCAAGGCCAAGTCGGGCATTGTCTACAAACAACTCAAAGAAGAGGTACTAGATTCTCGTTAAGATGTGTATGTGGGAATATATCTGTTAAGCTGACGACTGTTTTTTTTTGGCATTTACTACATAGATGTATACCGATATTGTACGTTTACTGAGCATTCCCTACAACCGCTTGGCACCCAAGATGTAAAAGCATATGATATCTTTCATCGTTCGTTCTATATCGCTCTATGTAGTATAATAAATATAATAGATATCCACGAGCCTTGAATATATAGAAAGCACTAATTACCACGCATAAAGAACTGGCTTGACCTGAAGAACACCAAGTCACCGTTCGAAATAGTGTCCTTCTCCTCATGACACCGTTATACCATTTCACTGAGCACTTTCGCGTAGTTTTTTGAAAAACTACATTTTGTCTTATTTTTTGATATACTGGCAACCCTCGTAATCATGTCACTTCTCCGTGATTATTCAATTTTGGCGGCTTTACTTATTTTATTCAACTCTTCTGTTTTTTTATATAAAGTCACAACCACTCTTTCATATTTCCTCGGCCTCCATCACTGAACATTGATGCCAATTCCTTGGATCAGCTTTTATTACTGCACAGCCCTAGGGACAAGACACTGTATGCAACACATTAAATGCGGCCTAGAGTGAAGTTTAGAAACGTAAGAGGAAAATGTAGAAAATAGCCGTTTATCAAGCAAGCAATATTATCATTGAAGAAGAATCACACCTAAAAAATAGGCTGCTGAATTAACACACTTACATAAATTTTGATATTTTTAACGGTCTACAAGAAGCAAAATAGGTTGAAACGATGTCTAACTACGATTATTTATGGAAGTATGATAGCACGTTTGAAGTTCACTAGCTTTAGTAATTGGGAAACATTGTAAGCAGCATTCTCTATCAGCTCCAGACGACAAAATAGTAGTTTGAGACGCATATACCGACAACAAAAATGCGCAATACCTCTATATGGTCATCCTGGTTGGTCATGTCAGTACATGACTCGCTCTGTTGATAACATGTCGCTTCATAGCACCAACAACAGAGTATATAATGCTTCCCGAGTGAGTTATTGATAGGTTTGGTAATATATTTACAAAGCTTGTATAAGAAAAGACGAGAAAATCGGAAGTATAGTAGACAATTATTAAGAAAGAAATTATTCAATAGGGAATCTGGATCCAGCAGCGGCCGCCCGAGGTACAGAAGTCGTCTTGACACTTGAGGTACACATATCGATCCTTTCCAAGCAAACAAACAGCACCGATGACATCTACCAATTGTAATTCATCACTTTGTTCCTGATTGGCAACACCTTATTTCAATCGAAACACATTTTTGGTGCAAAGTTCCTTTATGATGGAGTGTGGAGTATGAGAGAAGTCGGAAGCATTTAACAGCAACCATATTAGTACATAATAGCGCCAACAATGGCATGTTCAATATCTTCAAAAATACACATAGCTCGCAAACGCTACGATTGATGGTTTACATAGAGAATAGGTGCTCACTTAGTTACCAATTTGATATGATAGCATGTAATAATGAGTTATAGTTTACACGGGTAGAATTGGAGTTTTTCTAGTATCATAGAGAGTGGATATGCAGGAAACGTGATGTGAATTACATTGATAAATGGTTATTCTTCTCAAGTACATAGGAGGAGCAAATGTTGATCCTGCAAAATAATGCCTTTCTTTCCTCCTTTTAAAACATGTCATTTGAGCCGAAAAGAATGATAACATCTTGATCGTGACCAGCAGTTCTGAGTATATACTCAAAGAATTCGTCAGCATTTAATACATTGTATGATACTAAATTACAGTAGTACATACGTAGCGAACAAACAGGACGCGTCTAACTTTTCTGTTCGCTCTAAGAAAATGTATACGCCTTAATACACAGAGTATCTCTGTGTGTTGATGAGAGTATTGGCGCTTGTTTCGACAACGTCCAAGCTAAGGATGGTATCCTCAATCTATGATACATTGTTTGCAACTTCAAAAGATCGTTTTTTAAGAGACAGCATTACTAATATTCATAGAGGATATCTCATTTGATATTCATTGACAGCCTCGTCATCTGCCTATCTATGAACCCACAGAATTTATACTAAACGCCCAGCTTTTGCCCTTACATCCTTGCAGCACTTGGTCTCGTACCCGAGTCTGTGTACAAACCTTTCTATGATACCAAGGATCCAATCGAGTATGTAATATCATACCGGAAATGGGCTGACAAAATACACAAAACGCTTTGGCTTTTTACTTAGTTGCTGTATGCGTTCATCTAACTCTTTCTTTTTTCCATCAAACA
Source organism: Zychaea mexicana (assembly GCF_025766255.1). Classification (NCBI taxonomy): domain Eukaryota; kingdom Fungi; phylum Mucoromycota; class Mucoromycetes; order Mucorales; family Lichtheimiaceae; genus Zychaea; species Zychaea mexicana. The sequence goes on along the minus strand of NW_026516665.1, from coordinate 917,018 downwards.
CATCAATTCCATAAATGTATGAATCACCAAGTGCTTGCGTATTGTAGCTCAACAATATTATTTGTGTCCATACCAGCAATTGCTGAAATATCACATTTGGAAACTTCCTCTGCCATGAGTAAGTAAATCGCCCCCGAAATGTTGAAACCAAGCCCTACGACCCCTCTTATAGTTTCAGCCTTGAATACAATTGTTCCTTGGCATAGTGGTCCCCCATTAAGATATCCCTCAAATAATACAACCCTTATCAGTAGTGTCAACCATTTTCATGGGACGCTTACAAATAAGAAAGCATCTAGATTCTATATAAGATATATACAGTTGTACCCCGGTTTTTGCAACCCCTGGTTTTGCAATTCCTCGTATATCTGCAACTTTTTTTGAAAAATCCAAAAAAAACTTAGTAGTTTCGCAAATTTGCAACTTGCAAATGAGTTTATACGATTTGCATGTTATCGGGGTAAAAACAGCTTCAATTTTTGCAATATCAACTGAAAGAAGCATCTGTTGCGGATTATGAGGAATAAAATGATGCGGTTACTGCAAGATAAATATGTAAATATGAAGATGTATTTATTGTCGAAATACATAAAAATTATTATTTGGTAGTTGGACCAGTAGAATCGGGACACATATATAGCACTGATTGGATTGAATCCACAAAAGAAATGATGAAGATATAAGAAAAAGGGAACACACTACATATAGATATAGAAATAAAATGTTTGCTCAAAGGAGCTTTTAACTACATATCGAAGAAGTCATCAAGGGATGATTGTCAGGAGAATGATTGCTGCCTGAGACTCTCTGGAATCCTACGCAAAGACTTCTTTAAGTCGTAGTTATCGATATTATCCAAAAAGCTCAAAACTCCTGCAATTGCAACCTCTTCTTCCTTCGACGTTGGCCCTGGAATAGGCGAATCAGCGCTTTGGTCCACCGCCCGCTCAAGTGCTCGTCGTACGTTCGATCCTCTTGCTTAGATGTGAACTTGTGGAACGATTTTGTCATGCTTAAAAGAGCTAATAATTTAAACCACTAGACAGCTTCAATGAAAGAACGGTCTTATATATGCAAGTAGTAACATTTAGAGCTGTATGAATAATCCCAAAGAACGTATCGTACATCATCTCTGACAGATAAACAATGGGCTAGTGTTAATAGGATGACTTATCCAGTGTATACTTAAAGCAGAATTGTTTACCCCGTTACTTGCAAATCCTCACTTTTTGCAAAAAAAAATCGGAAAACCCTCGGTTGCAAAAACCGGGGTACAACTGTACTCACTTTTATCTACCCTCATTAGCTTCAACCTTATAAGGCTCCCTTTAAGTTGATCTTAGAGGGCGTCATTGTATAATGTCGAACGGCGATAATCTTGCTGTTCTTCAAGTACGGCTATATTGTTCGTGTCGTTTGGTGATAGACTGCTGGCTTTGTTATATAGTATAGTCCTATACCAACACGTCGTTGCAATTCATTCTCTTATGTTGTTCCGATTGACGTGATGCCGGTTTCTCGTTCAGCAACACGGCATCACTAACTAATGATAAGCAAAAGCAATTGGATTATGTGTACAGTATGTACAGTGCTTTTTCTCCAAAATTCAATGGAGAAAAGAACAAGGCAAATGTAGGTGATGAATTATAATGATGGCCTGCACTGCAACTTCTTTATTAGATAGAAATCATTCAGCAACCATGACACTGCAATAATATAGCTGTCAAACTGAAAACGTTCGACAGTAATGCTCCATGTAGTAATAAGCAATCTGTAAGCAGAGGTGCTTTTTCGTTTACGCATGTTGTAACTAGCTTTTCCTGCTATTCATGGTTTGAAGTGTTGGTTCGTTATACTCGTAAAAGCAAACGAAGAAACAGAGGCCATCTGTGCGAGATGTCTATGCTCTTTGGAGTTTTATGCAACTAGCGTGTAGAATCTGAACGATGACTATGTATATAGAAAGAGGTAGCAATCGACGCGATGAGGCCGTACGTGTTGTTATGTATGGGTGTCTGTGGATCCTCAGCATAATCATATCACCGTCTCTGCGCTATCAATCTATATGCTAATGGCGATAAAAACAACATCAGATTTCTCAATAACAATGCTAGTAGTACCTTGACATATGGAGTAGTACGTACAATCACCAATATAACGATCCATGCAAGATAGGCCCTCTTGGATTAGTTGTGTATCACTAAAAGTATGGATTCCAGCACTGACATTTTACAATGCGGAAACAGCTTTCATCTTTCAACTGGTATGATCCAAATGATTTCACCAGAGTTAATACAGATATCAAGATAGTGGTTTTTATAGAATCATTACCCCATATACGTAATTTGAGCACCACTATAGTTACAAAGAAGTACTTTTCAAATTTTTGCGGGTGTTGGAGATAAGGAGAGAGAAAGAGCGAGTGAGCCGAAGAGGGCGGAGACCCCCCGGCCTGATCGGGGTGACGCATTTTATTGCCGTGACCGATTTTCGGGCCATCAACATTTTCCTTGTCTCTCCCTTCTCCCCCACTCTACCCAAATAAATCCAGAGCAGCCATGTCCATTACTCTCAAGAGCTTGGTTCAAAACTCGAAGCTTCTCAGCGGATTCTTGACCCCAGTGTCCAAGATCTACGCCAATGCTGCTGCCTACAGACAAATCGGTAACTTTTTTTGATTCCTAATTGGTTGTTGTATATTATCTGCGACGATTCTTTTCTTTAGTGCACATTTCGCCACCATCAATCCACTCTATACAACGAAAAAAAAAAGTTTTATGTTTGCGAATCCTCATTGTTTTTATTTTTACATGGTCATATTCAATAGGTTTGCGTTATGACGATTTGCTTGCCGAAGAAAGTGATGTTGTTCAGGAAGCTATCCGTCGTCTCGAGAAAGCCGAACCTCGTGAGGCCTACGACCGCGCTTATCGTATTCGCGTCGCTCAGCAGTGCTCGTTGACCCAATCGCTTTTGCCCAAGGACCAGTGGGTTACCCCAGAGAATGTAAGAGCGATAGTTTATGCTTGATAGAGTTTTCCAGAGGATGACAAGGACGGAAGGGATATGTGATATTAGAAGGGGGTGGTGCTTTGGCCAATGGCAGACGGATATAAGCCCAACGCAAGGTGGTGATCGAGCCAATAAATGCTGATGCTACTGATGTTATGATAGGACAAGCGATACCTCCGGCCCTACATTGACGAAGTTGCTGCCGAATTTGCTGAACGTGATGCTTTCGATAACATCAAGGTCGCCCCTCGCCACTAGAGACCTTTCCATCCAGCACTCTCTCATAACTCTAAAAAAGAAACATGTAATACGACCCAACAAAGTACAAAATAAAGCATAAATCACCGTTTTTGTCTTGTCGGCTTAGACATTTCACGGTCTTGTTCATACAGAGTTCGGGCATGAAATAAGCCGACCAAGCGTGCCTCTATATATTTGACTATTATGTAAAACGATATATTACAACCTCTTTTTTTTTCTCTTTTTTTTTTTTCTTTATCGGATACTTACTACTACCCTTTCTTTTCAAAACCACCTTTTCCTCCTCTCTCCTCCTCTCATCTCTTCCTTCTTGCATCTGTCTCTTATATATTTTTACATGCAGCCATGTCAATCTTGCTACAATTACCACAGGAACTACTACAACTCCTGTTTCTAATGCTGTCACGCCAGTCCTTAGCTCGCTTCAGTCTCACTTGTCACCTTGCCTATGATTTATGCGTGCCCACACTCTACAGCCACCTCCAGGTCGGCTTCCGAGCCCATGTTCGTCAGCTCGAAGAAGGCTTGCGACGGCATCCCAAGCTGAAGGAGACGATGCGGACATATACTCGGACGCTGACACTAAAGAACCAGCAGAGCAGCAATCTCTGGTTTGCTCGTGATTTCGCAGGACTTTTGGGGACAGTCTGTAACGTACGGGTGTTGACCCTGAGCGACTTTGACTCGTTATCCGTCGACTATCTTTCTCGTCTAGCAGCTGTCCTGCCGAAAATCGAATGCCTTCAACTCCACTATTGCAACCTTACACATGAATCAGCGCCCACAACGCCAACCACACCGACGACCTTCACTTCTTCATTTCTATTTCCCTCTTCTTCTTCTTCTTCTTCTTTACCACAGTCTTCTGCATTATTTTCCAGAACCCGGCGCCTTAATTTCTGCTGGACGGACTTTAGCGAGGCAGCAGCGGCCAGTCTATTCGAACGGTTGCCGTATCTCGAAAGCGTCAACCTGGGTGCCAACCGAAACCGGGTGGTTGGTGCAAATACGGCTGCAATCAAAAGCCTGACAGAGCATTGCATATACATCAAGGAGCTCACGGTATCGCTACAGCAGATCAGCGAATCTGTGCTTTGCGAAACCATAGCTCATTACGGACCCCAGCTCCATAAACTATCCATCCGTTGTGACGGCAGAGAAACTTTGAAATCCGTAGCCCAGCATGCAACCCATGTTAAAAATTTGACTATCCGCGCTGCTGGTGTCACTATGCAACCACCACCGTCGCCTGGCAACGGCAACAACCATGGTCCGATATTATCGCCAACAACAACAACAACAACTACTACTACTACTACTTTCACTACTAATAGTACTCTAAGATCACCATTGACATCATCATCACTGACGTCTGCGTCAACACCACCCACTTCATCATCAACATCGCCGTCAACACTACGCATCCGAACCAGCAGTATCATCCATCCGCGTTTGGGCATTAATACGGATGGTAGCGTGGAAACAGACGAGGAAGAAGAGGACCACGGCAGCATTGTTGGGATTTTACAACGGTGTAGAGAGTTGGTGCATTTGGAAATGGTATCGTGGATGGTACAGGACGTGCCAACAGTTGTGTGGCGTGGGATTGATGCGGTGGCCCTGCGGCGTCGACGATCAGGACCTTTAGTGATGCGCAAAAAGGTGGTGCCGAACAGCAACAACAACAACAAGACGCTTGCACTGGATCTAGAAGAGCTGCAGGAAATCCGCAAACAGTTTGTCAGGTCCCACTTATTGGCTGACCACATCACCCCTTAGAAATACTCTCACTACTTTACATACACAACGTACACACCCACTCTCTCTTTTACACTACATCATACCCACTGTCAACCTCTTCCTCCTCAATCTCCCACACTCGCACTCATATAACAAGTCGCGACAGCAGCCGATACATAATTATTATCTTTTCCCTACTCCTCCTACTTTTATCCTCACAACAATCACATTATCTGTTCGTCCTGTTTACTTCTTCTTTGTTTTACACTTCTACCACTTACATTCTTACTTTCCTCTTTACATAACTGAATAAACGTTGCACGATTTTGTATATATATATTATTATTACTATAGGATTGTTGAAACTGGGAATGACATGCACTGGACTAGAGAAGCAAAAAGGAGGTGTGTGTTTTATGGTGGGGCAAGGGGGAGGGGTTGCGAAAGGAAATTATTTACAGATACACACAAGCATGTACGAAACCCAAAGGTGATGAACGAATTATGACGAATGGGACTATTAATCAAGCATCAGCAGCAATGGCGACCAGCTGTTGGGGTTGTTGCTGTTGATGTTGCTGTTGCTGCTTCTTCTCCTGTATTCTCGTTCGTAATCGATCCACTTTGGTCTCAACCTCTTCCACGGTGAACTTTGATTTATCGATCTTCCACTCATACCAAGTCGCAATCTCGCCTGTGCGACCGTTTAAGCTTTTTAAAGCAACCATCCGTATGCTCTTTTTGTTCTCACTTGCTGTTGTTGTTGTTGTTGTCTCCAACGCTTTGTCTCCCTTGTTGTTGTTGTTTGTCGCACTACTAGTAGTATCCACACGCTGTTTCCTCTTCATGGGCGGCAAGGGGTACTTTGTGTTGTTAATGATCGATTCGTCGACTGGGAGACCCAGTGCAAGCCGTATCCATTCATGAGTCAGATATTTCTCTTTCAAGCGTTGAGTCTTGACCTGGATTCTGACTTTGGCAAGCGCTCGTGCAAACGTAGTGCCTGCTACTTCGGTTTCTTCCTGTTGCTGTTGCTGTTGCTGTTGCTGCTTTTTCTCGCTTTCTTTGAGTTGTTGTGAAGCTTTGAGAGCGGCTGTGGCAGCAGGAATCAGATCAGATAAAGTCGTGGACGGGTATCGGGAGAGTCGGCGGTGTAGTTGATTGATGGGTTTTGGACAGGGACGAGGTGTAGTAGGGGCGGCCCTGTTTTCTATGGTTGCAGGGCTACTGTTACCGTCTTTTTGAAGGTTTATGCTGTCGTTGCTGGTGTCTTTTATGCTCTTCTTGCCATGTTCGACACTGGCGGAGGCTGGAGACGGGGTTGGGGAGGGAGGAGGAGCAAAAGCAGCATCATTGCAGGAATGATGAGATGGTGTGTACGGTACAACGCAGGTCTCCATTGTGCAAGATTGTAATGAAGCAGAAGCGGATTAAAGTGGGAGAGATCTGGTAAAAAAGAAAAAAAAGGCGAGAATAAAAAAGTTTTTTTTCCCTGCTTTTTTAGCTTTATGAGAGAGAGAGAGAGAGAGAGAGAGAGAGAGAGACAAGCGGGATGACAAAGTGCATAACAGATGCTAAACCAACCAATAATGCGAAAGGCCTACTATTGTTGGTTCTACCACCGTCGTTCCCTATGATACAACATCCAGGGCCTGTCTAGTCGACTTGGTCATCTCGCACCCACTCTTCACACCATCCACGTTATTCTGCACTGTGTGATGATGATGATGATTTGTGAACAAGCAACGAAACCATACGAATTTTTTATATTTGTCACTTCGCATGACTTTTTATTCTCAAGAAGGTTTATTCTGTTTTGGCGCGCTCGCACACGCTCCCGCCACCGCCTGCAAGGGGAGGAGGGGAGGAGGGGAGGCTATCATGAAAGCATCGCTTTGCCGATAGGCGAGTAATGAAGGATGATCTCCATCCCCTCTCTTTCTTTCTCTCTCTCTCTCTCTTTTGCTGGATGCCTTTGAACCTCACATGCCAGCCACCACACATTGCCAGCTTTCCGATGTTGTGTGTTGTAATTTTGTGGTACAATGAGTGCTAGGCTTTCCGAACAGCTCCGTTCAACCACCCAAAACTCATTCTCTCTTTTTTTTTTTTTTTTACTCACGTTGAGAGGTTCTTTTTCTATTTTTTCTTTTCTTTCTTTCCCTCCTCTTCCCCCTGATTACTTTACTTGTCCTCTCTCTCTCTCTTTGTTTTCTATGGCCTCGTCGTCCAATTACCATTATCCCGCTCTGGCAGCGATCACCGGCATAGCACTTGCTGCATCTGGTTATGCATTATCATCGTCCAGCAGTACCGATACGAGACGTCGGCGGAGACGAATAAAGAGCAGAATCTTGAAAGGTGTGTGCGTGCATCAAGTATACACCTCACTCCCATTCGTGTATACTAACTGCCTTCAATTATCATTTTTCTTCCGATACCAATTCCTAATGTAGAACGGGATGGAAGATACATTATGGGTTTGACCAACACGGGCAATTCGTGTTTCATTAATTCCGTACTCCAGGTAAACTAAAGATATATACCTCAACAGCACTTTTGAAACTGTTTGTTGTTTACTAAAACAAAAGTTGGCTTTACAATATTGTTATCAATCAGGCTTTGGCGACCGTGACACCCCTTCGTTCTTACCTTGTAAGCAAAAGAGAGAAATAAAAGCACTCTTATATAACGATAGCGGCAACAGCGCATGTCAACATAACGAACAACGAACGATTAACGTATGATGGATATGTATTTTGAACTTTGATACATAACAATCGATTGTAGGCCGAGCGTGTTGATGAACGGGGAGACGAGATCGAAAGAATCGAGCTGACAAGGAACGACTATGTATTAGAATCCGTCGCCTATGCTTTATATACAACAATCGAAAGCAAGTATTTTTTTTTGTCGCCATCGTCGCATTAGCAGACATTATAGCGTTTTCAATCACTAACCTACGTACGTATGCGTGTGGGATTTTTTTTTTCATCAGTGCTGAACAGGCCACTGGCCAAGCCCCGGTCCATGGCACCGGCCGACCTTGTTCATGCCTTAGAGCGGAAAACGAATGGAAGAATCAACCGAGAACAGCAGGTTAGCGGATAATAAAGACATTTGAGTTTCCAACTACATTTTGGCGAGATAGTTCAACGAAAAAAAAAAAAGCAAGGTTACTCAAGTTGTCATCATCGGTTTTGTTGATATGCATATTAGGACGCACAAGAACTGTTCCAGATCATCTCGCATGCCTTGACTTCCGAAGAAGATGTGCAATATCGCGAAGAACCGTCGTCTCTTTTGGATGCAGGAGCTGTCCGCAAGATGGCGATCGATAACGTAAGACACGTACAAATAAGGTTGCTTGCGGCAGCATGTATTGTGTGAAGAGAGAAACAGATCAAAATAACTCACACCACCTTTTTTATTTATTTTTCAAGGATCCAAACTTGGACCATTTTGAAACTTCGTCAGTATCGTCCATGGGCACCACCGGATCCATGTGGAGCTGTTTCTCGGTATCCACTGTAGGTGGCTATTTACGAACTAGACCTCGTCGTCCGAAAAGTCCGTTCACTGGCTTAACTGCAACCAAAATCAGCTGCATGAAGTGTGGCTATACAGTAAGTAATAAACAAACAGAACCCGTATTCACTCAAGTTACAGCGGCAAAAGAAAGACTGACATCGATTTAGGCACCTATTCGTCATAGCACGTTTGACAACATATCGTTGACGATTCCACAAACTGTGAGTTCCCTTTCTTCTTCTTCTTCAAGATAGTAAATATGTAATTAAACGCTGTTTTTCTGTTTAGCTGAGCTGCACGCTCCAAAGCTGCATTGATACATATACCAAGGTGGATGTATTAACGGATTTCCGATGCCGAAAGTGTATGCTGATGGCTACATTGGACTCGCTGATGAACGAGTTTGCCAAAGCATCAGCATCAGGCTCGTCGATATCCGAAGAAGATAAACAAGAACTTAAAGGCAAGATACAGATTATCAAGGATGCCATGAAATACAACGTAGAAGCTCCTTTAGTAAGTGTTTTGTTTTTACAACATGCTATCTAAACATTTCAAAAACAATGGGAAGGGAAAGGTTAACTTAACCGGGCATCGTGATTTTCGTAGCCGGGCATTCCATTAGTGACACCAAGGACAACCTCGTGCACAACCAAACAAACAATGTTGGCCAACCCGCCCAAGTCGCTGTGTTTCCATCTGTCACGATCCGTGTATCATCCGTCTGGCATCGTCCAAAAGAACCATTGCAACGTCAAGTTCTCGGAATACCTCGACTTGGCACCTTACACCACCAATGGATTCCTCAACACGAGCGATCCAGCCGCTGCATTGAGCACACCACCGCCACCGACCAGCAGCATGTCGCAATCGCGTATCAGTCGGACGAGTCTGGTGTACCTGCGCAATATGGCAGCTGGCCATCGATTCGCTCATGGACGCGACGGGTTGAATGTGGCCTTGGTGAACAAGGACGAGGAGGTGGTGCACAATGCCTTACCTTCCATGTCCATGCCGACTGTCCGCACCATCCCGTATCGACTCACTGCGGTGATCGTTCACTATGGTGGCCATGAGTCGGGCCATTTCATCACATACCGGCGCAAGAAGTTACCCACGGGTCAGGATGTGCGTCGAGCACCGGGAGAAGAAGACCCGGAGCCAAAGAAGCCAACGACGTTCTGGCGATGCAGTGACGAGCTTATAGAAGAAGTAGATTTGGAAACTGTACTGTCTAGTGAAGCATACATGCTGTTTTATGAACGAGATGTATAAAGAAGAAAAGACTTTATAAAATTTCTCTTGTGAAAAGAGAAAGAGACATTAAAAAAAACACAAGAAGAGTGATTGAAGTTTTTTTAATAAAATGATGGCGTATGTGTGGTTCGTGTGAGTTATATGGGTGGGGGAGAAGAAGAAGAAGAAGAGGCGCGCGTAGAAATAAGGAAAGGTTAGAAAAAAACAGGTCTCTCTTTTTTTAAGCAATGTTTGCCAAGTAGTCTCGAACTTCGTTCAAGCTCAATTTCCGGAACAATGGCATCTTCTTTCGCTCACCACCATACACACCCACTGTGCTTTCGCCAATAATGCCAATCTCTACGCTGTTTTCCGTCATTTGTCCTTCAAAGCCTTCCTTGAGCTATAATTTGTGAAAAAACACGGTGTGTGGTTAAATCATCCATCTTTACGTTTCTCCATCCACACACAAATAAAACGAAAAGGCTGCTGCTTACTGTTAGGATAGCAGTGTGTACGGCATCTTCAAGTTCCATTTCTTCGTTGTATCTAGAGCCACATACACACAAGATTTAGTTTCATCCAAAACTTACACAAAACATCGTGTCAAGCCTCACACCCAATTTCATTACCGCTTCTCCAAAAAGGTCTTTGCATTGATCATGTTCTTTCCGATTGCGCTAGCCTTCCATGCCCAGTACGAGCCAGAGGGGTCTACTTGATATAACGAGGGTCCAGTCACTTCGTCGTGGCCGATGATCAATAACGACACGCCAAAGGGACGAACACCACTGAAAAAATGTATATCATCCTGTCAGTATACACACATTGGAAACAAACATGGATTATAATGAGAAGCTTACCCGCTCTGGGTATATTCTTGCATGACACTTGCTACTTCTTGAACCAAGATACGCGTTGGTGGCTCTTCCATGTACACCCGTTTATATTGTTGTGCAGCCTTGCGCGCCTTGGACACCAGGACACGGAAATCAGGGCCCATGCCTGAATACACCATGCCAATGTTGGGGCAAATCATTGCTACCTTTTCCAAAGTCGAATCGTCTACGAGATTGGAGGCTGACTTTTTTTCCGTGGCAATAACGACACCGTTGGTAGCTAGAGTAGTTATTTTCGTATCGGGTCGTTGACATGCCCAAAAGTAAATGTGAATCTCAATTTTTTTTTTTTTGAAACAGTTATGCAGTTTAAAAATACACACGTCTTCCAATCCCCCTTTTCCCCCATAATGATTTACCTTTGATGCCAACACTGGTCACACCCTGAGAAACAGCGTTGAATGCATATTCAATCTGGACCAGCTTACCCGAAGGCGAAAAGGTCGTGAGTGAGAAACTGTATCGATCGGCCATGGTCAATGACTTGAGAGAAAAGAATAGGTAAAAAGAGAGAGAGAGAAGAAAAAATAGGTTATTACGTGTACCTTTGGGTGTGCGTATACACGCCCAAAGTAATAAGGGCGAGGAGTCACGACCACAACTCCGCTCGTAACGTGCGGTTGCTTGGTCAGTAACAGCAGCCCATCCACCTTAATCATCCGCCACTTTTGATTTGATATGTCTCTGTGCTATGGTATCATCATAGCAGCAACTCATCGCACCATGATATCTAAAGCTTTTACTGGCGTGTTGTATCCACACAACAGATACTAATGACAGCCAGCTAACCAGTGGAAAAAGACAGTGGAATGATAATATGCAGTGATAAGAGCTCATCTCTTTTTTCTTTCCACTAAGGGAATTTAGGTACAGTTTTAATAATGAATGCAAAGGAATTTTGTAATATGAAAAACGGTTCAAGATGGGGAAACAAAATCTAGCTTCTTCTCTTTTTGGAATTTCTATCTTCGTCGACCACACGCGCCCGCCGGTTCATCAGTTTTTCTAACGCGCGTTTCGCTGACGATTGAGGGAAATTGCCCATCTATTACCAGACAATGTATTAGTCACGCTTTATCTTTGTCTTCTCATAATGATATATTAAGCCAACAACAACTTACATTGTAATAGTTTGGGGCTATATCCAAGAGCCAGTCTGCCTTTACTTCGGTGCAAGTACGGATATAGTTGCGCGTAGTCAATACGAATTCATGATAAAGGACCCATTCGGGCTTGTGGCCAAGACCGCTCGATGGATGGAGTTGGACAGGCTGGTTATCCTTCATGGTAAAGTAATGGCCCGAGCGTTCCAAATGTGCCACCTGCATAAAGAAACCTGCGGTCATGGCCTTGCGGATGTTGGTAAAATAAGCCTTATCTTCAAACGGCGTCGACACAAGATCCAGATCCCACGTCTCCATGGTACGCTTCAGCTGCTGTCGGACGTTGTCGGCACTCTTGAGCGATCGATGGTTCAAAAAGTTCTCCCAGCACCAGTCGCCGCTGTCGTTGTTGGTCTTGTAGGCATGGTATGCGTTCAGTAATGTGAGGTGATCACCGTCGCCATGTGTAAAGTTGGCCTTGGCTTCATCGGCAAGCTTGCGTGCTTCGCTGGGACGGATAAAGATCTGGGGAACTAGTGATAATCAAGTCAGCAAACCCTCCCTACACGCACGGAGATATCTTGAAAAGTTTTATGTAAAGACAAATGATTACCTGATAAGAGAGCAGCAATGGAGAGAATCTCGTTGGAGCATCGGTATTTGGGGCTTTCGATGAGCATCTTACACAGCTGGGGATCAAGCGGGAAAGCTGACATGATTTCACCCGTGGGGGTCAACTCGCCGTCATCATCCAAAGCACCCAAATAATTCAACAATTCCAAGGCACGCATGAGGGTCTCGGGCGCTGGAGGATCCATAAAGTCAAAGTGGACAAGATCATCGATACCCAATTTCTTGAGCTGAAGAACGACAGAGCCCAGATTGCTTCGCAGAATTTCCGGGTATGTCTGTTCGATGAGTTCCTTGTTAAAGGCACTTTCGGTGTACAGACGGAACGATTTACCGGGCCGTGTACGACCTGCACGACCTGCGCGCTGTTGAGCACTTGCTTTGGAGATGGGCGAGACAAGCAACGACTCGACACGGATACGAGGGTTGTACACTTTTTGCTTGGCAAAGCCGGGATCAATGACGTACACGATACCATCGATGGTAAGCGATGTTTCTGCAATGTTGGTCGAGACAACGACCTTGCGACCAGGCGTGCCGCCAGGCTTGCGTGGCGGTGGTGCACGGTCAAAGATACGTTGCTGTGCAGAAGGTGGCAGTGTCGAGTAAAGTGGTACGACCTTGATCGGACCGCAGTCCGTTTGTCGGATTTGTTCGTCGACTTCGGCCTTGATCTTGCGACATGCCTGTTCAATTTCCTCTTCACCCGTTAAAAAGACCAAGATATCGCCCTCGGGCTCGCTGACGTGGATCTGGACAACAGTGCGAATGGCTGCTTCAAGGTAATCACGCTCGGGCTCGGGTGTGTAGTAAATTTCGACAGGGAAAGTACGACCGGGAACCGTCTAAGTAGTTGTTTTCTCATTAGTCTTCCTATCTTTGCAAGCTTACGGCTTGGCTATCCCATGTCGCTCCTTACCAGCAATGGTGCATTGTCAAAATATTTCTGGAATTTGCCTGCATCCAAAGTAGCAGACATAACAACGACTTGCAAATCCTTACGTGTCCTGCAAATCTAACAACAATAAGCACAAATTAGTCACACTCACTCTCTCTTTTTCTTTGACCTCTCCAACTAGCTAGATTTTCCGCGGTAGGATCCTTTACCTCTTTTAAAAGGCCCATCAGGATATCCGTGTTAAGCGTACGTTCGTGAGCTTCATCCAAAATAATGGCAGAGTAACGAGACAGCTTGGGATCAGACATGGCTTCACGAAGAAGCATACCATCGGTCATGTATTTCAAAAAGGTTTTTGGGCTCGTGTTGTCTTCGAAACGAATGTTGTAACCAACTTCCTGACCCAATTCAACGTCCATTTCGTCGGCCACACGCTGGGCCACTGACATTGCTGCGACACGACGAGGTTGAGTACAGGCGATCTGTTTGCCCTTCAAATGGGGCAACTCATCGTACACAAGAAACTGTGGGATCCTGTCAAAAAGAAAAATATAAAGTACTGTTAGAAAAAAAACCCCTGATCTGTCAAAAAGCATCCACAAAGAACAAGGATAGATCTCACACAATGCTAAAACATTGTGTTGAGGGATCCATCGATCTGACTTACTGTGTTGTTTTACCGGAACCAGTCTCACCCACAAGAACAACGAACTGGTTCGAGTGCACCATTTCAAGAAACTCGGAACGTTGGGCATGGACGGGCAATTTGCGTCTGCCTTCCAAGATCGATTGGTAGCGTGCAGTATAAGGCTTGTTGGTGTAGGGATTAAACGTGCCGTTTTCGAGCTTTTCGGCTTGTTCAGCTGTGGTCTTGCGCGGCACCAGACCATGGAAAGCATCCGTATTGTTTTTGCCTCCAGCTTTGCGTTGCGAAGGTGGCAAATGAGCCAAGTAAGGGTTCTCACTGCTCATTGTGAATTTTTTTATTTTTGGCAATGAACAAAAAAAAAAAGAGAATATGCAAAACTGCGGTCGAAATGAAAAAAAATAGGTACGAAATCCGCCGTCACTTTGAGAGCCAACGTTTGAATCCTGTATAATAGGTTTCATTTTTTGATTTCCAACGAACCAATAGGTCGACAACTGAATTTTGCATTGCACTTGGTTATTGTTGGTATTCGGTAGGAATATACGGATCAAGGGGTAATCAGATAGCTTTTGCTACGTGCTTCTTCTTAGCGGTGAAGCTACACTTTTATTGTTGCAAAAGCTTGCAGGTGAATTATTTCACTTTTTTTATCAGTATATAGCAAAGTAGGTTTAGTAAAATGAGTTCTCGTCGGGAATAGTACTTATACGATCACAAGAAGATTTTTTTATCAGTAGTAGGCATTTTTGCTATGAGTCACTGACATTACTCTACACTTTGGTCGCTTGATCTAATATAAACTTACTGGCAGCAGCAGCATACCCTTTATATTGTAGATATCATAGAGAGTGAGTAGTATGGAGTGCAATAGGTTCATATGCTTTCTGTGGAGAAAACATACAGTATTGTACTAGACACCGAAAACATGCTTGTGGATAAAATACCTTTATTATATGCACCCTTCTCCCTATGTAAAAGTGATCGACTAATGCTTCGTTCAATTATTGTACAGTATAAGCTCTGCGTTACATCTTATACAGGTGTAGTATGTATGTAGGTTTCGAAAAGAGCTTCAATATACCCCTATATATACCTTTCTTTATCAGCTCCAGACAGTGCTGTCACTTTGTTAACTGTTGTGTTTCTTGAATACAAAGATTTATTATTTATTACAGTGGGGATTATGTATTTGTAACTGTCATGGTTGATAGTGAATACCATCAGCAGTCTTGTTGTAAGGACAGCGAACAGTCATCATCCTCGTTTCCGTATGATGGCTCTGTTATGTATCCTGGGGCTCGCAGCAATAGGTATGTCTTGTTGGCACGAGAGGTTACAACGCTTGATGAATCTTGAGCCAAGCCCTAACATGTATGATAAAAAGCCGTTATGAGTTAAGCATTTCCCAAATACGTGTGTATACAGCAATGCTGAGCTTCAGAGGACAGAAGCCTTTCCTACATATTCCACACATACCACAGAAGAGCACTTTCAAAACTGCCGAATGGAAATAGCTCATTTGCTGATAGCTAAAAAAATATGTATGCGATCTTTTCCACAAATGTATGATATATCATCGAGCAATATCATGCATTGTTAGATAATTTGAAACTCTGTGTAATTCCAATTTCGGGAAGATTCAGGAACGAAAATATAGCCTATGAAGCAACTTTACAACCATTATCTGCCTGCTTCCTTTACTGCCGGTTTTTACAAAAGAAGTTTAGTGCTGTTCTTTGAAAGAAAAACAGGAGGACGCATCTATTTTCTCTCTAGCTTCTTGAGGAGATGGATGATGGCTGTAATAGGTGACAGCAGCGGGGGGAAACAATGAACCAGCAATTTCTACTACGTTTTCCCCTGAGCGAAGAAAAGAACAATGCAAATGGCAGCCAGACAGACAGACAGATAGACAGAAGTAGTAGAGATCTAAAAGGTTACAGCAGCAAAGATACAGGGGTGGTGCGCTGTGGTTTGGTAGCACTAGTGGGTTGGCAGTTCTTTTTCTCTTTTTGGTTGTTGTAAGTAAAAAAAAAAAAGGCAACTTTGAACAGTGGAGAGAAGGTCAAGAGAAATAAAAGAGAGAGAGAGAGAAAGGAGAGAAAGAAGAAGGTATACAGCTCTGACAGCTGCGAGAAATGGCTACGTATCAGTGGCTGACGATTGCTGCATTTGGATCAACCGGATGGGCTCCTGTTGTTGTGTCTCTATCTTTACAGGATGAGTTGCCGCTGCTGCTGCTGCTGCTGCTGCTGCTGCAATCTGTTCTTCGGGATGCTCCATGATTGTAAAATCGTCTCGATCTTGTTGATGAAGGGGTGGCGGTCGCTTGTTTGCACTTCCCATGATTTCCAAATTCGTCAGCTTCTTTTGTGCAGCCGCAGCGACGCCCGCTGCAGTCCGTTGATGCATCACGCCAAACTTTTGCCACACGTAATTGATACAGTTTTCAGTTCCGGGTAAATCTTGGATCATTTTGGCGATTGTTGCGTGTGTGAATCCGTAATAGTCAGGTCCAGAAGCTATGAACAGAGGGTGGTTACCACTTTAATCCCTCCCAACCCCAAGCGTTACAAGGCACGCATCCACCTGAGAAGTTCCGGACAATTAAAAACTAACCCGAGTTGGAATGATCCCTGTGTCGAATTTCATTGGCACGTTTGACAATGGCAGTCCATACACCGGTTGCAGAGTTGGCAATGATCGGCTGGTCGGGACAATCCTCAGCAACCACACGGAACTAATACATTTACAAGTGTCAAGTGTGAGCTTTCATTCACAGCCAAGTGAAAGAGACCAGACAACGCCATCCTCAAGCTTTTTTAGCTTTTTGCCGTACCCTAGGACCCTGTTCGCCATTCTCCTCGACCGAGCACGTATATGAAGTATTGGTATTTGGATCGACCATGCTCAGGTACGTTCTACAACAACAATCCATGGTTTTAGTACCACCCTACCCCATTGTGGGAAAGCTTAAAGTTGTTTGATTTACCTGCTCACTTTGAAGCCAGGAGGCCAGATGTAGCGATCATTGTGGTAGGTGGGGAGGGGCACGACACGACCTAGGGAGTGGACCGTAAGAATGCCGACACGCGCGGGCAGCTTGTATTCTCCTGAAACGGAGTCTTTTTCAAGCGGCTGCACACGGCGCATCTTGGGTTCCACGGGTCCACGCCGCATGCGTTTGGGTCGAGACGATGGTACCATGCGGCCGTCTTGAAGCATTACTTCCACACGTGGCCTGGCGGGACTGCTTGATTGCGATGAGGAGCCCTGGGAACTCGGAGGAGATGAGCTGTTCGAGGTGGGCTGAGGAAGTGGCGGGGAATCCAATGGGGGTGCAGGTGCTTCTGCTGTTGCTGTGGGTGGCTCAGGCAGTACAGGTGGTGCAGGTACGACATTGGGTTGACGATCATGATGATGATGATGATGATGATGAAGATGATGGTGCTGGCGGTGGTGATGATGAGAAGGAGAAGGACGATACGGGTCTTCCCGCTGCAGTGCTGATGGGGGTGGCAGCGTTGGTGGTTGTTGTTGTTGTTGATTGTGGTATGGGTTGCTGCTGCTGTTGGTATGACGTTGCTGTGGTTGTTGCTGATGGTGATGAGAAGGGTGATGACGGTAAGAAGCAGTTTCAGGTGGAGGATGCAGAGGCGGTGGTGGTGGTGGCAGACGATGTTGTTCTTGTGGATGGTGATGATGATACTGTCGCCGTTCTGCTTCTTCCTCTTCTTCATCTTGTTTGTGTTGCTGAGCTTGCCAAGGAGCGGATGGTATAGGTGACAAATCATGTGTGGGGTGCGGCGGCGGTAGTGATGGCGGCGGTGAATCTAGAAAGAGACAAATTTGGTGAGCACACAAAAGAGGCGCACGGACGGCACAATTGGGATCATCGACTGAAATTACGTTGGCTTTGCTGCTCATAGGCTTGATCCGAGACGGTGCTTGCTGAATCATCAATGTCCATGTGCATCGTCGGTGTTTGCTGTGCACCGGCAGCGCTGTCGGTGACGGTAGTAGCACCATCTGTGCTTGCAGTTGTATTTGTCGTAGTCGCATTAGTGGTGTTAGTAGTAGTAGTAGCAGTAGTAGCAGTAGCATTAATAATAGTAGTGCCAGGGGTGGCGACAGCACTAGGGATCATCATCGGCTGCTGCCCTCGATCATATCTGCATATTCTTTCTAGCAACATACTAAAACAAGTGGCGTTTTTCGGTCAATTGCATACTTGACCCTTTTCTAACCCTCTCCTACCCTTCCCTCTCAGCTACCCACCAGCCGACTCCTTTTCAAAAACACTAACTTTTTCTCTTTGGCGAGACGTCTCAATCGTTTCTTTGCTCGGCTCAGGTCATTCGTCAACGATTCGTTTTTCTGCAGCTTTCCCAATGAGTCTTTTTTTTTTCTTTTCGGGCGGGGGGCCCACCCTTTTTTTGAATTGTGTCTGATCAACGTTACCTCTGTGATCTCTTTGAGGCGTCGCTTCAGCAACTGGTATTTTTCTTCGGTTACTTCGGTGGAGGTATGGCGTTCGGTTACGAGCTGGGTAAAAGCAGTCGGTGTCATGTCCAGTTCAGTATTCAACGTGTCTGCAACGCTCAGGGCCATGGTGATTTTTTTTTTGTTTTGTACTGCAGCTGTTATTTTCTTATTGTATCGTTAATGGGCAGACACTGGAATCTTTGGGCGCTTGTAGGAGTGGGAGTATACGTTGTGTGTGAAAGAGAGTGAGAATTGGGAGGGGAAAAGTGGGCCTGAAACACATGGACCCAGCCAAAGTCGTCAGTTACTGCGCATCCCTATTAGACATAAAAAAAATAACAAGAATGTCGGGCGGACAAAATGTGGGGTGGGGGGGTGGGGTGGGGGAGGGGAGGGAGTAGTACCTTGTTTTGGTATTCTTTTTGAATTTTTCTGTTTGTTCGCTGGTGTACACTCGATTAACGGTTGTTCTTTTGAATGGATCGAATGAAAGAAAAAGGGGGGAAAAAAGGGATCACGGCAAGATGCAAGGCAAGCTATTTGCTGGAACAGTCGGTGCAAAAGCAAGCTCAGCTGTGCGTATGGCGAAAAAAAAAAAAGAAGGTGACGTAGAGAACTTCTTCTTACCATATTTGGTTGATTGCTGTGGGTACTACACACATACACACGTACAATTCATGAAACTTTATTATAGACAAATAGCAGTCGGTCAGTTTAGTCGTGTTTAGTGGGCTACATATTAACAATGGTGAGTGGACCTTTGCTGTCGTGGTTGTTTACAGCACATGAAGATAATATATTTACAAGACAACAAAGGATATAATCATATTAGGAGCTAGATGATGGTGACAAGAAGGAGAGTAGTAAAGTAGTAATAGTAATAGTAGTAATAATAGGTATAAAGCGGAATTATTCTATGATTGACACGTAGGGACACTGGCCATCCACTCATTCGCACGCAAGACCTCTTGAGCCGTCGGTCTTTTGCTGGGATTCGGGTCCAGGATGCGGTACATGAGCCGTTTCGGTCCCATCTCCAGGCCCTGAAACACATCACATCCATCCTCCTTTGCCCGTCGTTTGATCGTTTCTCGTGCTCGCGCCATCTCTGCCTCTCGATCTTCTGAGCTGCGTCGCAGACTCGCCCGCTCGCGCCGGAACTTTTGCCGCTCCCCGTCAATGAGCTGGCGGAATTTGATGTACCGGTCATAATCTTCGTCATCGCCCTGTTTAGCCACTTGCCACATTTGGTTGCCCGTGCGCATCCCCATGTAGATAATGCCACAGCTCCACATATCCGCTGGCGGCGCGTCGTACTCGTACGGCTCAAACTGTTCGGGCGCAATGTACGGCTCAGATCCGACCAGCCCGGCCTGCTGTTGATGATGCTGGACTGGGTCGCCGTTGTCGTCCTTGTGGACGATCTTTGTGGACGTGTCAAAGTCTGAGATCTTCAAGCAGCCGGTTGAAGTCAGCAGCAGGTTCTCCGGCTTGAGGTCGCGGTGCGCAATGTTGTTGCTGTGGAGATAGTCGATGCCTTGGATGAGCTGCTTGAAGAAGCAGTTGGCTTCTGCGGATATCAGGCCATCCGCGGCTTCAAAGATCAGAGCAAACAGATCGCCGCCGTCGCAATACTCCATCACCTGACAGTAGACCGGAGATGTTTCACTCAGTGGGAGCAGATCAAACGTTTGTATGACGTGTTTGTGGTCTAGTGACGACGCGATTTTGTATTCGCTCGTAAGTCGCTGGACGAACCGTCTGGTCTGCTCTCCACTCTTTTTCCTAAATTCCTTTTTTTTTTGTATTGTGTGTGTGCGTGTGTGTGTGCACGATGGTTTGTATATGTGATTGTACGCATAGCAAGAAAACCCTCACATGTGTTCTTATATGTGGCATAGAGAAGTGCCTCTCACAGCCCAAGTTTGAAGAAGAAGAAGAAGAAGAAGAAGGGGTCCAGTTACCTTGACAGCATAGAACGTGGCGTCTCTGTGAATGACTCTAATCTTTCCATAGGCTCCCCTGCCGATAATTTCCTGACAATTTCCCCATTTTTGGGTCAAATAAATTTTGGAGGGCGCACGTTTCAGCGTCGTGTCGACTGCATCCCGCTCTTCCTGGAGCGCGTCGGGTGACATCTTGCCCTCGCCCCACAAGAGCCCGCGCCAGCCGTCCACGATGCCGTTGAGCGACGACGTGAGTTTGCTTGGCGTGGGACTTGTCAAATGATGGCTGTGGCTGTTGTCTGCATGCACCACAAAGCGATCTCCCGCAAGACCGCTTTGTTGCTGATGCTGTTGCCGGCCCCGCTGTTGTTCCTGGTGCTGTTGCTGAAGGATATCGGTAGGCTCTGCCATGTTGGTATTGCTATACGATGGAGACAGCGGTGAAGTAGGAGGTGACGATGACTGCTTCACTGCAGTAGTAGCAGGTTGCTGTTGTTGTTGTTGTTGCTGCTGATGCGACTGGAAGAAGGTTTGAAATACGCCCATTTTTCTTGTTGTTTTTCCTTTGCAGTTTTAATGATGATGATGATAAAAAAATAAAGAAAGCAAGAAAGAGAAAGAAGAGATGCAAGCGGGAAAAACCCTGAGTTGAAAAAAAAAATTAATAGGGGAGTATGTGTGTGTGTGTGTGTGTGTGCTATGTAGAGTGAGTGAGTGGGAGTGAGTGGGAGTGAGAAGGAAAGGGCAGCTAAAAAAAACTAAGCATAATTTTACTCCGCACCCTCAGCTTCGTCTTTGGCATTGAGCTGACTCGTGAGTGACCGAACTTGTTCCCGGAGCTTATTCAGCTCGTCGTCCTTGTTCCGGTTCTGTGCTTTCAGCCGCAGGATGTACTCGTACGAGTGCTGTATTAAAACGACCTTGCTCATCTGCTTGACTTCCTTTTCCTTGTTACTCTTGAGCTCCTCTACCGATAAACTGCTGCTGCTGCTGCTGCCTTCTTCATTCTCTCCTTCTGCTCCTTCTATCCCTTCTAACTCTCCACCTTGCAGCTGTTTGAGCTCTTCTTCCTTTTCCACCAGCGCGTCTGCAATCTCTTTGCGCAAAGAGTCAAAGCTTTGTTTCAGCGTATCGCGTCGTTTCTGCTCTGCTGCCTTGTGCGCTGACCGTCGATTCTCCACACCCGACTGGAAACTCGACGAGAAATCGATCCCCAGGCTCTTGGCTTTTCCCTCACGCATGTTCTGATAGTTGCTTTTAGTCGCCAGTGCAGCCGCTGCCACCTGTTCTTCAATGGCAGATAACCGTTTGCCGTTAGGCTGGAGTGAGGGCGAGATCAGTGGTTTCAGGGCACGTGGTGACGATTGGATGGGTGCGGTGGTTGGCATTGGCCGCAGGGCCGCAGGTGATACAAGCGCTGCAATCGTCGGATCTGTGTTCGGCCGTGGAGACATGTGAGCCATAGGGGCCAGCCCTGGTGATGTGAATGGTGCTGCTGTCGTTGATCGCCCCGTTTTCCGTCGCTTCGGTGTCGGTTTTTTGCTGATGGACTTGCTGTTCTTGCTACTATTATCTTCAAGCATGGCGGCTGGCAACGATGCCATATTGTCGACTGCAGGCGAAACATGGTTGGGCATAGGCTGGCCAGTACCGCGGCCTAGCTTCATCAGTAACGACGGCGTTGCTGGTGCTAGGAAGCGCCCGTCCTGAGCTGCCAATGCAGGAGGTTGTGACGAGGACGACGACGATGGAGATGTCGAGGGTGGCGGTAGCATCTCCTGTCCGCCCATACTCGTAGGGGGGAGCGTACTAGCCGTTGCTGTTGCAGCTACTACTGAATGATTGATGTTGCTGCTGCTGCTGCCATTCGTCGTACTGTTGCAGCTGCTACTGCTACTACTACTACTGCTACAAGCAGGCATTATGTTGTTCCTACTGCCGGTATGCTGATTTCCTTGCAAGTGGCGATGTGCTGCCCGTAGCTGGTTCTGCTGTCGTTCGATCATGGCCAATTTTTGCTGCAAAACGCTCTCTGGTGATTGTTCGTTACTTAACTGGTTGAAATGGTGATGAGGAGGCACTGCTTGAAGTGCTGGGGATGTGAGTGGTGAAAATGTATCGTTGGTAGCTGCTGCTGTTGTAGCCATGGCATCGTGGTGGTGGTGGTGGTTATGCGTCGTGATATTATTATTATTATTATTATTATCGTAAATATTAGAAGTATTATTATTACTATTATTGTGTTGTGTAATAGTCGTGGGTGCAATGGCAGGCGATTCTAAGGGACTGAGAAAGTCCTAAATACAGAGATACACCAAATTCGTCCTTTCTTAATCAATACACACGCATACTCAAAATTCATCTGTTGTTGTTACCTCATCGTCGCCGAAACCAGCAATATCGTCCAAATGATAGGGTCGAGGATTCAAGCCGTTGACGCCATGTGTAGTTGAAATCTGCAAAGGCGACATCATGTACTCGGGATTCGTTCCGGACAAAACGCTGCTGCTGGTGAATTTGCCTGCATCGGGCGTCAGGTGCGGAACATTGGTATAGTCCACATGGTGTTGCTGCTGTGGTTGTTGCTGGGTCGCTGTCAGGTGGGTAAAATCGGCAGTGCCGTCTGCGAATGCGAAAAAGTCAACAGAAACGTCGGCATGGTGGTGGTGATGATTCTGTTGGTGTTGATCCTGGTGCTGTTCTTGGTGGTGGTGGTGACTCGAAGCGGTCGTGGTTGGCGTCGTAGGACACAGCTGATAGCTACCATTCTTGAAAACATCGTGCGTGTCTTCGAAATTTAAAGAACTAAAGTCCATTAAGGAATACGATTGGTCTGTGCTATCGTCGTGGTTTGCGTTGTTGTTGTTGTTATGGTTTCCAAGTGAAAGAGAAAAGCCTTTTTTTTTCAGCCACAACCAAGTGAAAAAAAGAAAAGAATATGTAATAGAAAAAAAGGCTGGGTTTCTACAATAGGATGCAGACCACTCTAAACTATGGGGTGCTGGTGCTGGTGCTGCTGAGTTAGCTTATACAAAATGTATATTCGCCCGTTGCTTGGTTGCTCTAAACTTTGCCAGTAGCATAGCAACGGTTCTGTTTATGATGCAAACCTTGTTTCTTGCAGCTAAATGAACCTTGTGTTCAAAATACCACTAATTGGGGATGTCTGGCTGCCACATAAATTATCCATTCAATTTACTCTTGGACACATCCAATACATCCAATACTGCCATTCAACCATAGCCTATTCTCACACTCCCAAATGCACGAAAAAAAGTTCTTATTGGTGCATTTTGTCCATACCCCGCCAACTTTGCCCAGTGAATGATGAGAAACATATAGCAGAAACAGCAGAAATCGGCTGTCTGTAGTCCGCCTTGGCGTTTCTCCTTACACCACTACGTCATAAGATTCACAAGTCTATGTACCGTGTTTCTATCATTTGTCTGGTATTATCGAATTGTGTGATCATCCCCTTCCCTAAACCAAGTCTCTTTTCCACTTGACAAACTGTCAGTCATGGCGATAGATCAAGAATGAATCCTCTTTGATTGTCACACGCATATTCTAAGCGCCGCTTATGGGTGCTGCTGTTGTGTAAGTATGCTAATTTAGCTGGAGTGCTTGCAGGATCGGACACATACCAAGTTTTAACCCCAAACCATGCTGATATAACACTCTGTTTCTCAATCATTGTCATAACGGTTTTCTGTAACTCAGCTTATCGAACATTACGGTTTCAATGGATTGATGTACCAAGCCGCCTAAGAAAAAAAATTTGCTTTATGTATGTCGTTAACAATGATGCTATAATAAGCACAATCTTGCAGAGACTTCAAATATGTCACAACCTCTGCCACTGCTTCTTTCGCAAACTTTTCCGGTCAATGTTTTGCACTAAATGCACTAATTAATTGACGGCCGGATATACGACTGTATAGAAGAACATATTACGATATACAAAGAAAAGAAAGACAATTAACAACAATGTAATATTAAAACTTTACAAACAAGAAAGGAGGGAAAGCAAAAAAGAAACTGATCGTGACGTAGTATGGAAAGAAAGAAAGGAACATGTACAGAAAGATTGACTTGTTCAAAGAAGAAGTCTTTAGCAGATGGAAGGGGAATGAAAGGACTTTTGGTGACTAGAGTGGAAAAAAAGTGGGATATATAGTGGAGTTCTTTTTACTAATATTATGTTCAACATGCTGGGAGATACGAGCGGCAGACAGGGCATTCCAGTTTAATGCGCATCCACTAGGTATGAAGAAGAAAATATATGCGATTAATTCAAAGAAAAAGTTGACAAGATCATCTCATCATAAGTTACTACTTGAGTTACTACTTACTTTCTCCAAACAATCGGTGTGGAATAAATGCTGGCAAGGGGTTAGCATGTATTGCGCCCGTCCAAGGACATGGAGCCCAGTTGGACCACTAGCGGATGTATCGACAGGAAGCATACAGATTGCACAATCCCGCGGGTGTCGTGACTTGTCACTGTTTTCCTGAACATTTTCCTCGTCTTCGACAGGTAATACAGGGTGATAATTGTATGTTTGCGGTAGATACTGTAGAATATATACGTTGATTTAGTTTTTTTTTTCCTTTTCCCAAGACTTATACATGTCTTAACTACTTACCTTCTCAGGCACAAAGAATCGTGGGCCCAGAATATCTTGGAGGAAAAGTATAAACACCTGCAAGGCTACGTAACCTACTAATGCCCACACCCAAGGCGATGGTTCGTGTGCAATCAGATTTTCTGGGCAACCATAGAAATCTATTTAGGAGTAACTTGTGAGTTTCATCTCGGACTATGCGATTCGCTGTAACGTAAAAGAAATAGAAAAAAACAAAAGCGGAGCGTTCTTTACACAGAGGTATTCCCAAACGAGTGACACTCATGCCGATCACATAGCGTCTGCTCAAAGGTCGTCGACAGCCGCGTAAAATGTTGCGCACAATTTGAGGTATCCAGAAGGAATAAAAACCAAAGCCTAAGGTTCCGATAATAATACTTTGAACAAATGCAGAACGTGTTGCCGTTTGATAGAATAGGAACAGTCCAAACAACAGAAGCGCGTCTATATGAAAAAATTATTATATCAGTTTTTCCTACTTTTGTCTTTATCATCTCTCACCTCCCGTCCAGCAAAATAAAAAAAGTAAGCATGTCTACAAAAGCTTACACATTCTATAATACAGTGCACTGATGTCACGTCGTGGATCGGAAACAGGCTGCGGTGTTGGTTGTGGTCGGTTAGCGAGGGGTAAGATAGTTCCTCGTTCTTCTTGGTTGCCATTTGCTGTTGTTCCGTTATCATCATTATTGCTATTGTTATTGTTGTTGTTGGAAGGCGATGATCGCGCACTCTCGGGCCGCTGAATTCGCCATATTAGTAACAAATAGCGCATGCCAAATACCGATACCAAAACAAAACTAAAGAACGCAGCAGTGGCAAATGGCATAAAGACCGTTTCAATGACAACGCCTGTCGTTAGGTGCAACAAACTCAAGTAGCCATCCATCATGGATTGCATAGCAACTGTCCAGTAGGAGACATTTGAGACGCTCTAGTTTTTTTTAAAAATACGACGCGTTATTTTACGTTACAATTCTGTTTTTTACTGGGTGCCACACAAAAGAGATTTCTGAACTTACCGAAGGTGTGGGGGTATATTCCATCTGGTGGATCAAAGCGAATATCTGAATTATAGCCAACACGCTTGCCATGGTTGCGTAGGAAACTGCTTTACTATAGTATCGTTCGATTTTGGCGCCGATGCCGTCATCAGAAGTAAGTGCCAACCCACAATTGGGAGAATACATGACGGCCGACATTGTGAGAGGAGGAGGACGAATCGTGCTAATGCCTTGGGGATTTTCCAGCTCTGTTTCAAATTGTTATTACATATGCATTATACTACAGACTTTGAAGGAAGAGGGATAAGGATACTTTACGAACCTTTTTCGTATTCCAAGAGCTGTAGTAACTTTACATCTGATGGTACAGGGTGTAGTTGAGCAAACATTTGAAATGAACAACCAAAGTTTACAGACATCGGCGGTTCTAGATAAGTAGAGACTGTAAGTAGCTTGTAATAAGAAGGCAAGCGATACTAGAAGAACGGGAGAAAACAAACCACGATCTTCAATCTGATCACCCCAGGACGCTAGTGTCTTTAACTCCTCAACGCGCTTGTCAATTTGCTCTATCAACGCTGCCCTTGTCTTGGTCATAGATTGGTTGGTCGGTAGCATGTGCAACAATTCCTCGAACTCATAGTTTGCTCTATGAAGGTGGAAGGTGGAAGGTGGGATTAACAATGTTAGGATGTCACATTATCAACCTAGAACTTGGAAATGATTCATTTACCCATCTGGTGCACCTATAAGATATATGCTGCCATTGCTTAGAAAATGGACACCTCCTGCCTGCAGTACGGCGCCATAATCTGTTTTTTCTGCATCTTTGAGCCGCATGTAGCCCTACAGCAAGAATCCAGCTTGAGAAAAAAGGGCTGAAAAAAACCACTCTACTGTTGTGTACAAACAATGGCTTTACCTCTAGAAAATTGACACTTTCATCACTTGTAGCAATGGACTTTATATTGAATGCGTATGATCCCCCATCATTGATATGAAAGCTTCCTCTCGATTCCTCTTCCAATGTCCTGTTCGAAACATCGATGTCGGGGACTGTCACGTTTTCACTCTGCCACGTTCCTGTTGAGACACATTCAATGAGCCTATCATCCGCTCCCCATCTCCATACATGAATCGCCAGATGCCAGGAATAGCGCTCTTGTATTCTTTACCTCTGAAAACACCGGTAACATTGTGATAATAATGGGAGGTTGGATTATGATTGTGCAGCTGCTGGACTTTGGTATTGATATCGGATGACAAGGGCTGCATAGATACATATTGAGTCATTATCATTAATGCCTCTTCTTATGCTTAATAACACAATAATATTCATATCGCAGGAGAAATCAAGTGTGCCTCACATGTGTATTATTGACGCCAAATGTGACGTTATTTAAGGATTCTTTTTCCAACTTATAGGATTCAAGTAAATCGTCTACTGTCGGTCGCCCTCGTCGTGTCGCCTCATCTTCTGAGAAATTAAGAAACAGTAAAGAAAATAGAAAAAGTAGCATATAAAAGCTAGACCGATTCATCGCTTGTCGCTGTAGCAGTTGCACATTTTCTGGTGATTCCATGGAAAACAATTTTGTATTTTTTTTAAAGCCGTGATAAACAGAAACGAAAAGAAAAAAAAAGAGGGACTACAGGAAAACTGTCTGTCTCTCGTTCCATCTTTCTCTGTCGCACGCTTACACAACACTGCTAAAGTTTCAATCCCAGACATGTGTTTTAACGACGAGCGCAGCATTGTTGGTGAACACAAAATTGGATATGCATAGTTTGTTTTGATGTGATCCCACAGTAACGCTGAACTCATCTGTTTACGTTTTCTCAACAGCGATTCAGATATTCATAGTAACCAGTACTTTTTGGCTCCTGCCAAGGTTAAAACACTCTATATTCTCACTCGACGATGCTGGGTGAGAGGATGACGGCAATGTAATCACCAATTTGGCACCATACAGCCGCCTTTTGCCGGACTCGGCTAGTTCTCTACGCTAAATCCCGGATAGTGCTGCTCTACAAAACCATTTTAAATACTATAGCGTGGTTGGATGATATTGTGTAGCATTTCTCACACCACCACCAATTTATACTGGCAGGACCACCTTACATGTAATATACAACGAATAATGCACAGTCAACGTAACTTAGTCATCTTATTAGAACACACTTCATACTCTAATTATTTTTCATGCAGCTAATTGCTCTCTTTCTATACACCCCCACGTATAAAACTGATCGGCTGTTTAGCATCTTACATTGCATCGAACGTTCGCAAGTGAACTCGAAGGTTTCAGACAGTATGCTTTCTTCACACGATTAAAATTAAAATATTAAATATCAACACAACATGGAGGCCGTGTATGAATCACATGTACTTGCAAATGGACTTACATTGCTATGACTTTTGTATATATTGCTGCTGGATGATGTCTCCGGTTCCTTCTGTGCTAATACGATTAAACCCAATATTCGCAGTTCAAACAAAATGTATTTCAGTACATATGGGTTGAAAATGGCCAAGTGGCAACATCCATTAGGCAATCTACCAGCCAATGGGAGACGAAGGAATTCTGAAGGTATTATAGATATAAGGGGATGAAACAAGCGGGCATACCCTCAAGGGGGGACTGTTGACGTATTAGTGATACCGCACATCTGAAAAAAAAAGACTCGTATAATGAGAAAAAGGTTAGTGTTGGGAAGAAACTGCGGATGTTTGAAATCGATGGTAAAAAATGCTGGTAAACTAGCCAAGAGAGAATGAGGACGAGAAGAAGGACACTTCCATGAAATATGCTGTAAGGACGAGTATAATACTCGTGTGTGTGTGTCTAGAGAAGGGCATACTCTGGAGCAGGTTCTATGTCCGGTTCATCATAGTCAACGCCTGTATGGCTGAGGCGATCTATTTTGCGCAGGACACAGAGCAGAGTCAGCCAAGCTCTCGAACAGTTGCTAAATCGAAGCACAGAGGAGGAAAATTGTCGAGAAAGCGAGCTGTTACAACCAGCAGTAGCAACAGCAACAATAGCAAAGAAGCCACATTAATACGCAGCAGTAGTGAATGACAGGCAATATCTAGAGGGAACGTAGTATGGCAGGCGACAAATATGCGGGAGATATTTGAAAGGAGTGGAAGGAGCATCCTTGACAATGCTGGCCAATTGCGAGCTTCAATGTACTGTTGATGTTTCTCTTACATAATATATTAAATGCCAGCAGGTTAGTCTTTTTTCTTCTTTCGTTCCGGCGTATACAGTAGCACGCACCATTACAGTGAGTTCACTAGCATCCGATCCATACGGTACTGACATTGTTGTCAAAGTTGTGCAGGCTGTTGTTTCTGTCAAACTGGACGGTAAAATGGCTAAACGACACATGTACACAATACTTTTTTCTTTCAACCCAACTTTGTATTATTGTTGCTGTTGTTAGATGGCGCAGAAAATGTTCGCGCGTATGAACATTTAGTAGGAGACCCTATCGGGTGCATCATTATAAAATTGCAGCAAGGAAACGATATCATTTTTGTTCACACGCAGTCTGCATACTGTATAGCAATATGTATTACCAGTGTGGTTTCCAAAGACGTGACATATGTGTCTTGATAATTGTTACTGATGTGTCGAGCTTACATATGATAAAATTATCAGATGGCAGCGATGATAGCTCAATCAAGAAGCAAAGCAACAGGAAGAATCCAGACAGCAATGATAATACTGATGCAGTAATGGAATCACATATTCATCAGGTGCAAGTTCATTCGAGAAAAAGACGAGCAAAATGGCTCCTTTAGTAGATGGTTTGTTGAGTTGAAGGCATCCATTTGCGCCGTTCAAACTTCAGTACTTCTATTAAGCAGGTATCTATACATAAATCAAAGTATGCAAGCGAGATCTACCCATTATTATTGACCTTAGCACTGCCGATTCTTTGTTTCCCTTTAATGTTTTCTTAGCACACTCACATAAGAACCACTCACTAACATCAAACTACATGTATAGTACAGGCGTCATGATCGATCTACTGAAAAATACAAATTCAAAAAGACCAAAGAGTTTACAACGCGGTCAACATGTTGCATAAGAGCTATTTGCACGGTTATTGCGCAAGCTTTATCGCCTTCTTGTCGCCTCTTGGAAGTGACGTTTGGCTCAAAATCACGCTTCTTTGAAAACAGGCGCAATTTACTGCATCTGAATCAGGTGAAAACCAAAATGACAAGAAAATCCTGTTGTGATAAGCTACGCGCAGGAAGAGAGAGAGAGAGAGAGAGAGAGGGACTAGCAGCTGAAAACAGACTTCTGTTGGCGTATGCTCTGTGGTGTTGCCTCTTATAAAATAACCCCTTTTTACAAGGAGGGTCGCACCATATCCGTGGTAACAAGCAATTTAGGCGAACACAGAAGGTGAAAAGGAGTGTCAAAGTGTGATAAAGCGCGCTGTGATCGTGTTACTGTCGTCTGTCATTGTTCCCCGCTTTGTTTAGCACGGAACTGTGGGTGGGCAAAAAAATAAGGAACTTGTCAAGCACATGAAAAAAAGGCAAAGCAAAAAAAATAAAGCGGCAAAACGTTTATGAGAAGAGTGCGAAAAGAAAAAGATTGTTTTATTTTGTTTATCATTTTGTTTATTTGTGTTTAATAAAAAATAAAAAGTTCGTTTTAATTATCCCACCACATACCCGAAGGTACGTGTCCACATTCCCACTAGTACATTGCAAAAGATTTCCTATGACCGGACCACTGAATCCGGCCAATCCTCAGAATCCTCTTGACAATCGCCAGCACAAGCAATGACCCGATCAGGGCACCAAACAGTGAATCTGTACTACAGATCAAAGCTGTACCAAAACGAACTGAAGAGAAGAGAAAAAAGAAAGGCGAAATTGCTCGCTTTATATAGACATTTTTTCTCGTTCGGGACTTCAAATCCCCGTGAATTCTCATTGGCCCGGATAACGGATTGCGAGTCAACTTGTGGGTTGCCTACTATGACATAACAAAACATACAGCACCAAAGGAAATGAAAGGAATGGTATACCCGATGGTCAAGTAGACTAGCGTGCTTCGGCGGTAGTGGTACGTGTCTCTCACCATGCGGAGCTGTACCCTCCGATGGTATCGGCGCTTGTTTGTGAGTGGGCCGTGCACGGCACCGTGTCAAGCAAAAACAAAGACACGAATGCGAATGAGCGTGTAGATTCACGGAAAAGGCGCTTTTCTGCGAGCAATAAAATGGCAATATGGTAATGACTGACAAGGGTAAACAACCTAAAAGGCTCTCCGGCATTAGCTGTTTAGTAAATATCAAGGACACGATCCTCCCAGCAGCCAGTTTCTATTCTTCACCCAACAAGGTAAACAGTATAGAGCGTAGTCCAGTACCATTCCATTTTATTAGCATCTTTTGATTGTATGTGTGGTGCATAATATTGTGCGTGTGCGGGCATAGATACAACACACACTTGACCCCAACGCTGCACTAAATGAAAAAGACCCGTTGCCTTTTATCTTAAACTGTGCTCGTCAACCATTTTCGCCATCCGCCAAGAACAGTTCTTTGAACTACGCCGTGTAACCTCTTCCCTCCGTCTCGAATTTATACTGCTGCTGGTGAGGAGGTGCCCACCCTCCATCTCAGTTTATGCTGCTGCTGCAAAAATTCCATCCTCATCCCAAGTATGTGCTGCTGCAGACAAGTTGGCCCGCTCATGGTGAGTATACGCTGCCGCTAGTGAAATCGACTCATCCTTCATTGTTTTTCATTGCTGCCGATAAAGTAAATCAGTTCGTTTGATTTTGTGCGGTTCTACGTACTCTTGAGCAGCGTTCAAGATCCATGGGGACGATCAGTAGAATAACACTACAAACGATGACTTCCTCCAGCTTTGACACTTTTGCGCGTGATTCGTTGCTCCAATTATTACCTTGCTCACTCGCCATCCCTTTGTGCGTTTCGAGTGCAAAGTCAATTGGCCAAATCGTTGCGTCACAATGCGCTTTCACTCTACATAGTTTTCGTTTCAGGGGAAAGCTTTTGGGACGTTTAAGGTTTGACACAGACGCGTAAATTTGTCACTATCCAAAAAAGAAAGATTTGTGTTGCGCTCTTCCTGATTTCCTCATTCCTAGACTATCTTTGCTTCCTGCTGATTTACGTCCATTATGCTTGTCGTTGGTGTGGATTTGTGCCCACGCGTTCATAGCCTTTGTTATGTAATAAAAAAAACAGAGAGACGTAGCGAACTTTCCCCTATTGTTGCCTATTTCTACAGCAAAATACACATTGTGTCTCTGATCGTCTTTTTATAGACTACTTGTCGTTGCCGAATTAATGCTGTTATAATAAAGCCCGAGAGAAACATCCTGCTCTTTTGCAGTTGCTTTTTATATACGCTAAGAGCACCGTTTACTGTGCATTACGTCCCACTCAGCTTAACATATAGTCCCTTTTGGTATAAATTACGATCCGCTTAATTTTTACCATGTCTTGTCTTTAAATGCCACAGAAAAGTGTGCTGGGGACGAGCAGCTTCTTCACTACAAGACTTCTTCAAGCAGCAATTCCATTCACGACTGGTGCATTGACTGGTGGCAAGGTGGCATATCAATTAAAGTTGGCAGGGATAGTAATATGTGTTTGCTCTTGGACTACATGCGTCTTTATGTAGGGCTTGCCGTACAATGGACGCTCCAAGGCTACGTTTTTGGTTTGAGCCACTGATTCGGTCAGTGTACGGAAATGTTCACGAAGCCATGTCACCTTTACCAATAGGTCAAGAAGGACTTCGTCTTTGGATCGCTTTCAAAGACATTGCATACCGTGGGCGACGACTGATAATGAGCGCCGAAATGACTATCTGTCCCTCCAATAGGGATCGTCGCTTAAACAGAAATACTCATAATTCTTAGATTTCAATGGAAGTTTTTCCAGCAGTGGATTATGATGTTTGGGGAATCCTTTGGTCATATACCATAAATGTGTGGACAGTAGCATATCATCAAATACATAATCAAAGGAACAAGATGGGCGGTGGAAATAAGGTAATCACAACGTGATCTGCCGACGTTGGTCAACATCCAAAATTGCGTTGAATGGTTTTTTAAATGTAATGAGGGTAATCATTAAATATCTCGAACAACCATTGGAAAAAAAACGTCGTGTATCATATTTGGGGAAGAAAACCGTGGCAGCTATCATCTACATACCTAAATGCGGTGCTTCCCGTCTTTGCACCATCATCTCATCGATCATACACGCCGCTCAATGCTGTTACTGTAGGTGGAAGTTCAATTTCATCCTGTACGTGGCTGGACACGCTGATTTTTACGCCTTGCGGTATCAATCGACGCTCAAGCGAGACGTGCCCTTTTCCCATTCTGTTATGAACAATTGATGAAACACCTTGTAGCCGAACAAATTGCAGAGTAGATAGTCTGCAAGAGAGACATTACTGACGCTACAATAACGTTGATGTGCAATACAGTAAAGTGTATAACAATTCAATAGAATCCGTACAAACGGCCCATCTGGACGCATAACCAAAACAAGGAGACCCTCGGTATGTGTACATACAAGCAATGATGCGTGGCATGGAGGTGGACTACGATGTCCTTAAGCAAACAAATCCTGGGCGAAAAGGAATCAAAACAGGAACACCAACAAACATGAACGAAGAGATAGCAAGGGTGAGTGTTTTTCAGCATTGATTCCGGGGAAGAAATAGCTGTAAAAGATAACGAACAACAACAGCGCAAAGCATGTGTTATTTCCATTGCTCAATATGTAAGGCGTAAAATTTATGCATTCATTTGGGCTACAAGAGTCTTTTCTATCAAGTGATATAAAAGAATCTAGAGATGAAAAGTCTAATGTAAACGAACAGTAACGCAGCAAAACTACTGTACTCTGACATAGTTGTACATACTGCATGGATAGCGCTCTGTTCGTACTAGATAGTACTTTTTTTCTTCCCCGCGCATGGGTATCTTTAACAAGTAGTGCGAATTTAATTGATGACGGGCTATCTCAACTACCACTACGGCAAAAATTGCAGAAACAAATTGCTTCAGTACAGAGAGGCGAACGATATATGAACCTAGAAAAAAGCCGTAAGCTCGAGACTGAAATATTGGAAGCTGATGCCTTAACAACATTATCGAGGCCATTTTGGAAATGATGATTACTAAGAGCAACTATTGTTAAAGTCGTCTTGACCAAAGCATAATCATGTGTGCAGCATGGGCGCAACTATGTATATAAATTTTTTGAAACGACCATAAATCTTAGCAATAGGCGTCTTCAAAACATACTTTGGCAACGCGGTTTCGCGGTTGTTAGTCATGTTTGACTTTGACTTTAATACTGCGGCTGATGGTCATGCCTTCCAAAGGAATCATGCATCAGAGGAGGAAAATTTTGATTTGTGATATGGAATGTCATTACCAAGACAATATAAGTAAATTGGTATGTTAGCGATGTAAATGATTTTACAAAGCAAGGTAGTGTGTATTATATAGCATGTACTAGTGGTGTTGTTGTTACTTCCAGCTTGAATAGTGTCGTGCATTAGTTTCTAAGAATTTGGCAATATCGGTGATTTGATTTTGGCTAACAATCCTTTATTACCGTACACACCAGGATGTTTGGAACCAACTCATACGCTTGCAATCGGAAACTTCATTCGATGTCTTGTAAGGTAGCATTGATCACGATCGATATGCTGTTTTGCTCCATAAGCTTCAATGCAGGGTTTATGAGGTCCGAGCTCAAATTGGTGAGGCATTCGCTAAACGTGTATCATTATAGCATGCAAAGTATATAAGTCGTTTTTCCCTCGCTCGGTCACTATAGCTCCCGACATTCATTGTTACTACGGAAATTATCAAATCGAATCGCAGGACAGGGTGGGTCGTTGCTTATCTAATGTAACACGAAAATTGCAATGTGTGCATGAGTGCGTGTTTTAAAGTTCGCTTATAAAAGTTGTACAAGAGACATGTCTAGAAGAGATGAAGTGGCACTAGGAAGACAACCATCTCGAGCAATGATTTGCTGACCTTCAGGCCCAATTCTGCAACCAACAAAATGCAAATGCATGCATAAAGTTAGTAGCCACTCGTTTACTTAATACGGCTGACGTAAACCAAATTGATTTTGTCTGTTAAAGATCTAAGCACAAATTGCGATAACACTTTCTGAGGAGACACTATTGAATGATAGAGAAGATACATATAGAGCACTGTCTACCTTACTATTGCTTTCATTTGTGAGTAGTAATAAAAGCCTTTGAGGTAAAGTATTCTATGCGTTATACGAACAAGCTTGCGGATGTATTACAGTGTTATGGGTAGGTAGTTATATACCAGCCATATGAATAGCAGATTATCCGTCTAATACATAGTTGTTGCTCGCGTAGTACTGTCTTTTGCTGGCTCTTTTATTACGGTTGTTCGATACGTCTCTTTTCGTCGTATAATAAGCCATCTCCACTACTGTACTTTACGCTGTTTAGACACGAGACAGATGTTTACAGCTCGCACTACCAAAATAAGAAGCTGTTTCACAAGTTTGATTTTAATAGTGGAGCTCTTACGATGTTTGGTCTGCATTATATACTCTGGAAGCACATCACTTACTGCGTGAACGCAAGAGGCCCAAAACCATTGTGCGTCTACTAGTAGTGAAACCAAACCACCCTTCCTCCGAACGATTTTGGACCCAGCAAGCATTTTGCTGCCAGGCAACAAAAAGGAAAAGAAAACAACGATTTAAGCAACAGCAATGCTTCGACATTTGACAGCTACACGCGCAATCACCAGAGGTCTTCTTGCACGAGCCTATACAACTGAAGCTTCGGGTAGGATTTATTTTCTGCGAATCCGTTACATACGATTTGACGTTTATTGAAAACTAATCGCGTTAAATACACCACACTAGGCGCTTTATTGGGACGTCTCAAGGACGATCGCAAAAGCTTTATGCGATCAAAGCAACAGCCAGATCTCAATGTCGTAAAGAACATTCTGAGCGACTATACATACCATATCAAGTCGCCCAACACCCCGGAAAACCAATCGGAAGAAGCAGCACTGTTGTCCGTAATCCAAAAGCTTGTCAAGAAGCGCCAAGATGCTATCGGCCAATACACAGCAGGCAACCGTCCCGAGCTGGCAGAGCAGGAGCAAGGCGAATTAAAGGTGCTGCAACGTTATCTTCCCGAGCAAATGTCGGCGGAAGAGGTGGAGCAGAAGGTCAAGGAGTTGATTGAGCAAGTGGGAGCGACATCAATGAAGGATATGGGCAAGGTGATGAAGGCATGGACGGATCAGACAGCAGACAAGAAGATGGTCAGCGATGCCGTGAAAAAATTGCTGGGACAGTAAAAGATGGGGATTTTGGGGCCAAGGCTCGCCAAGCAACGCTTGTGGAAAAGTATATAATCAGAAAACTCCTGCATAATTTTCAGCGCTTGGCAAATTAGAGCTTTTTCTTTCCTTTCTTTAATAATAACAACAATAAAAATGGGTGGCAGTCCCTCTCATCTTCAGCAACCGCAACAGCAACAGCAGCAACAGTGCCACAACTGTGTTTATACGCAATACTACCATGCACCGCCTTGTGCAGTGGTCGTGAGTCAGGTCAGCAAAGAGAGCGATTCTTTTTTTAGTGTGGTCCCTGCGCAAACATTGGCTGACAGGGCAATTTCTATTTTTCTTCTTCCCTTTCTCCCCTGTATTGTAACAACAGCGTGTTTGGTACTATAATCCACAGCACTACCAAAGGCACCACCACCACTACTACCACCACCACCACCAGCAACCGTACTCTTACCGACAGCCGACCACGCGTTCGTACCGATCCCCGTCGTTACGAAGATCAATGACCGTCCTACAGCCTTCACCCCCTCCGCCACAGCCTCAACCATTGCGTGAATCGCGATACTCTGTACGGCTCATTTATACAAAGTCTGGCTTCTACGCTCGAGCTGCTTCTGGCGAGCCTGACATTCACGGCTTTTTTGCGATCGTCTCGAGCAATGTCGTGAGTCTCTTTCTTTTTTCCTTTATCTATTCGAGAACTTTCCTCTTATGTCGCTGATAAATCCGTGATAGGCGGACGTTGATATCTTGGTAGCATGGATACCTGAATATCTGGTTGAGGCCAAGGATTTGGAAACCTTTTTGCAACTCGATGGTACCTTGGCGTCTGAGCAAGGTTCGTTTATTAGTACTTCACCACCTACTATATCCCCGGAGGCAACGATGACTAGGAACGATATATATTGATATAATGTCCCTCTCTCTCTCTCGTGTGATGTAGGTTTTCCAACAGTGACACTTGATACAGGCCAAGGAGAATCAATGATCATCCCGCTTTTTGATATTTACTCGCTCTATGTCTGTCCACCATCAACATTTAATACTAACGAAGACAGCGGATCAATCATAATCACCACTTCCAAAGGCGATCTACTGCAACCGTTATGGTACAGAACAAACGCATCACCTTGGCCAGGCTTTGACGTTCTCGATATCATTGGTGCATTTGCCACAGTGCAACGCTCACTGGATGACGAATATACCCATCTAATTATACGACCAACTACCAATATCCCTGATACCCAAGAAACACAACCGCCTACTACCACCACAGCTACTGGTAGTGGTACTAATGCTTATAATGCCGGTGCACAACCGACAGACGATCCAGGAAGACAAGCGCTTCGGGATGCTCGATGGAATGTCTTGGAGCGATTATCGCGAATAACCCAAATATCGCGTGATACAGCAGGTAGGATGCAGGATCTATTTTATCTTTACTACTCTACGCCATGTTATAAACAAAAAAAAATGATAAATCTATAGCTCAAGTGCTGGAGCATCCAATCTCAAGAGCGATTATTCCCTTACTACCACCTTCAATCCAGTCATTGAGTCGCAACATCACCGTCCGAGAAACCATGAACGATTATGATCGAGCAACGTATTATCTAGCACAATGGTAAGTAAACAGTTCAGGAACTCAGTTGCAAAAGATGGAACATCCTTAGATTTATGCTTATCTATGCCATGTAGGGGCGATGAAAATGAAAAAGATCATGAGCATTTGCCCGAGAACGAGCGCGATTTACTAATATATGACATGCCAGAGATGAACAAGGTGAATTTTTTGTTGTCATCACATCTTGTTCTAAGCTGTATACGAAGAAACTAACGAAATATCTGTTATAGCCCCCACCAACACACACCAGACGAGATCCAATTGCACCCGAGGAGTGGGTTGATTACTTTGATGGGGAAGGCAGACTTAGGGTTGCTGAAGGATACATTCTTGGCCTTATATTTCGTGGCGGATTGCATCCGGATGTTCGAATTGAAGCCTGGAAGTTCTTATTGGGTATCTATCCATGGGATAGTACGTTTGATGAACGTGAAGCCATTCGTCGCAGTAGAGTGTAAGCACCTTTTTTTTCACTCTTTCTAGAGTTTTTGTGACCACAGAATGGTATTAAGATATATTTTTGTGCAGAGACGAATACTACGAAATCAAAGCACGATGGTTCAATGATATGGAGGCACGCAGCGAGGACAAGTTTAAAGACGAGAAGCACCGGATCGGTAAGATAAAATAGCTATCATACTCACTACTTTTAAAAACGTTTTCGCTCTAACTTTAGAGAATTTTTATAGACAAAGACGTTCATCGGACAGATCGCACAATCTCCATTTTCGAAGGTGAAGACCTGCCAAATCCAGACCCAAACATGGCTGTCGGTACCAATGCCAACCTTGAGATTATGAAGGACATCCTGGTTAGCTACAACTTCCACAATACGGAACTTGGCTATGTGCAAGGCATGTCGGATCTATTAGCACCGATATTTGTGGCCATGGGGACCGAGGAAATGGCGTTTTGGTGCTTTGTGCACTTTATGGATCGCGTCGAGTCGAACTTTTATATGGACCAGTCAGGCATGCACGGACAACTCAAGACGCTAGATGTCTTGATTCGATTTATGGATCCAAAGCTATATAAGCGATTAGAGGAGACAGAGACAGCCAACTTGTTCTTCTGTTTCCGATGGCTTCTGGTATGGTTCAAGCGCGAGTTTGAGTGGGATGATGTGATTCGACTCTGGGAAGTGCTTTGGACAAACCACCTGTCACCCCACATGATCATGTTCATTGCTCTGGCCGTCCTGGATCAGCACCGCCAAGTCATTTTGGAAAACTTGACTCAATTTGATGAGATTCTCAAGGTCAGTTTAGGAGCACCTACAGCTCTTTTTCTTCATTCGCTTGTAAGATCGATAATACGAAAAAAAAAATTAACATGAGATAAATTAGTATATCAACGAGCTGACGGGAACGATTGATCTGGAAGAAACGTTGAAGCGCGCAGAAGTCTTGTTCTATCAGTTTGAACGACGAGTCAAGGCCATGGACCGAAAACGAGAGCAGCTCGAAGAAAAGCTGGAAGAGCGGTCGGTATGGAACAATGAAGACGAGCGGACCAAAGTTGAGAAATCAATCAAGGAACTTGAGGTGGACGATAAACTAAAAAAACTACTAAAAAGCGACGCCGATCCTCAAGCGTCTCTGTCGTCGTCGTCGTCGTCTTAGTTGTTAGTTTTTTTTTTGTGAATGGCAATAATACATAATAAGAGGTAGATTGGTATGCAACATAAAAGGGATTTATTGGGGATTTTCAAAGAAAGGGGGTTGCAGTATGTGTGTTTGTGTGTTATCAGGAGAAGGAGGCTGTCATTGTTTGTAATTAATGGCAGTGTGGTTGCTCAGCATAACCAAATTCTTGCCTGAATGAATGCCATAACAAAGAAGGCCACGGACATCGCTGTAAGAAAACAAGCAAAGAGTCATTTGATACAAAACAAAGAGACGGCCATGTGTATCCGCAGCTACAGTGGTGACGTGTGGCAGTGGGCCACAATCGTTCATTCACTATTATTCCTGTCAAAGACAGAAAATGTGGGCACCGAAGCGCAGCGGAACACGAAAAACAAGTACAAAAAAAATCCGGGCAGGTTGAACGCAGAAGAAAAGGTTGACGCTCTCTTTTCCTATTTACGATTCGCTTTTTTTTCCGTTATGGAGCGTAATACCACCGCCTTCTATGAGACTCTGGGCGTCTCAAAGACCGCTACACCTGAGGAAATTAAGAAGGTATGCTTCTTGTTTAGGCACTCCCTTGGTCGAAATGTCCCAACTTGATTGCTGATCTCGCGATTCCACACTTGTTTCTAGGCTTACCGACGCTTGGCACTGCGATACCACCCTGACAAGAATCCAGACAGCGCTGACACGGTATAACTTCAAAAAAGAAAACCCTTCACGATTTACATTGGCTCTAACGCGTACATTTCTTTCTCTTTTTAGTTTAAGAGCATCAGTCTTGCTTATGAGGTATTACTCATATCAGAAAGTGAACTCAAAAGCAAGCTTGTTGCGGTGACTGACATATGAAAATTATCACAGGTTCTTAGCGATGAACAGAAACGACGTGTATACGACCGCTATGGAGAACTGGGTCTTCAAATGATGGATACGGTGGCGAGCCCATTGTTTGATCCCGAGGTGGAATCGATGCTATGCACAATGCTGAGCTCTCTCGGACTCGGCTTTGCTCTATTGATCATTTTTTTCGCCTTCTTGACCGTCCGCATCGACGAAATCGTATCATGGAGTTGGGCTGTCGTATGGATTCCCTTGTGGATCATTGATGCCGTCGTAGGCCTCCTTGTCATACGCTATTTTATACACTCGCTCAGCAAAGACGACAGCGACAACGGCCATAACCACGACGACGATGACGATGACGAGGAAATGGACGAAACAAAACGAGCAAAACGCAAAGCGGCGAGGCGCAGGCTTGGCATCGCGCGACAGCTGGTCCTGGTTGTTTACTGGATACTGTTTCTACTGTTTCAAATCTTTATCGTATTGCGCCTCGACAATCGCGTTGCGTGGTCGGCTGCAGTCATCTTTGTACCGTACTTTATCCTGGAGGGTATCCATTTTGTCCTCAAATGCATCGAGTTTGTTGTCACAGCAACGGCTGGTGTGCGCATGGCTGCATCCGAACACAAGACCCGGATTCTGTTGACGCTGTTTTTCCAAACATTCTGGTTCTTTGCTGTGCGTCTGGTGCAGTTTGTACTGATTGCAACAAGGATCGATAACACTATTACGTGCTCGTGGGGGGTTGTTTTTATCCCGTTGTACTTGGTTGCCGTCAAGTATGCGCTACAACTGGGATGGAGCTATGTTGTGTTCAGCCGGCTATCGGCACAACCGGAATTGCAGCATCAAGGAAAAGTCACGGTCATGCTCGGCGTGGTGGCACTTGTGGTCGTGGGTGTTCTGGCCTATGCTTTGATCGGTCTGCTGGCGAGAAGACTCGACGGTAGTTTTGTCAAGATGTCGAATGTGTTTGTCCCCATTTTTATTGCTCTGGTAAGTCTAGATACTATTTGAAACGGGGACGATGGGAAGAAGTGCATCATGTATGAACTGACGGACGTGCATGTAGTCGTTCTTATTCTGCTGTGCAGGATGCTGTCTCCCTTGCATGCTGATGGTATCGTCAGTGGCGGATATGGAGGACATTGAACAGGAGCAGCGGCTAGTCGATCCGAATAAGCGCATTACACAGTCGGGAGAAGCGTCAATGTCGAGTACACTTTAGAGTTGATACCACAGACTCACACAACACACCTGTGCATCCGCCACACTTACACACACACACACATTCCATCATCACTACTACTACTATTATTACTACAACTACTACTACTACTACTATACTCTTACTGCATAACTCATCCCGTTTTTTCTTTCTACTATTATCTACATAACTTATCATTTCGATTGTACTCTATTGTTTCCGTTTCATATTGAAATAGATACCATTCTCTTCTCATTAATAACATCAGTATTAATAGTCTAAGCAAACATGCTTACTATTTTCTGCATGGTCTTTGCTGATGAATAAGGAAGCCACACTAACCCGAAACTCCACACACACACACACACCCTTTGTAACTTTCCAAAAGTCTTGGCCTTTGTAACACAACGAATGAAATAGCAAATCCAGGTTCAGTCATCGTTCACTCCGCAGACGTCAACCGACACTGTTCCCCCTTCTTTCATATTCATAAAAAGCTTTAAATAAAAGGAGAGCTTTTCTGTACCTTTCTTTTCTCAATACTTATTTTTTCTTTTTACCCCTCCATATACCGGTTTTTTTTACAATGTCGCTCAGGGTAGATTGGAAAAGCCCGCACACAAAAAGAATCATTGTATCCTATTTACCGGACTGGATTCTCGTGATTCTTATGGCAGGCGCTTTCTACGGTATTGACCAGATTCCACCGTTCCATCGCGAATTCTCACTCGAAGACAAGACAATCATGTTTCCACACTCACCAAGCGATTCCGTTCCCATGTGGGTCGTCGGTGTAAGTATGATATGCATGTTTATCTTTTCTTGGGTGTGGCGCTAACGTTCCTGAAAACTGGGTGGTTTTTAGGTGATATGTCTTGCAGCACCCATTGTCATTATCGCTATTATGTCTCTCGGCTTCAAACGCAGCATAATTGACTTTCACAGTGGTATACTCGGTAAAATTCTTATTCTATCCTTCTGTTGTTGTAGTAACAACAAAAAGCATTAACCCTCTTCTCTTTCTGCTTCCTGCCTCTACGCTACCAGGCCTCGGGCTTAGCTTAAGTATGTGTCTCATGCTGACGACAACCATCAAGGTAAATATATACACAGTGAGAGTATATCAATAATTAATAAAGGAAATTGTGGTCAAACGAATAAACTGCTTAAAATTAATGACTTAGATTACCGTCGGTCGCCCAAGACCTGATTTTCTTGATCGGTGCCAGCCTGCGGAAGGGTCTGTTGACCCTCCATTTGGCTTATCCAACTATACCGTTTGCACATCGCCACTTGACACGCACGAGATGCTGGACGGGTTCAAGAGTTTTCCTAGTGGACATTCTTCATGTAAGCTGTTCTATCCTCGAGAAAGAGCATAGCCACTAACCACCAACCATTCATCATTAGTTTCGTTCGCTGGGCTTCTTTACCTTGGGCTCTTTATTGCAGGCAAAATGCAAATGTTTGATGAACGAGGCGTATGTCTATTTCTTTTTTTTTTACCACTTCTACACCATTGTTGCTTGAAATTAAAACTCTACCTGTGATAATACCAGCATACGTACAAGGGCTTTATATTCGCTTTTCCATTTATCGGTGCGCTGCTTGTCGCCATTTCACGTACTCAAGATTACCGACATCATTGGCAAGATGTTTTCATTGGCTCCTTACTAGGTAAAGATACATGTAAAGCTTATTTCTGAAAACCATTTAGGCTAATTCATAAAATAATTAAGGTTCAGCATGCGCTTGGTTTGCTTACCGTCAGTACTATCCATCTTTGGCTCACTCGACGCCTCACCATCCATTCAAGAGCAGAATTCATTTTTTTAAACATGGTACTTCAAATGAAAGAATTCTACGTTATAATCAAGAACCTGTGTATAACCCAGGTCGAGCAGACAGTGAACATGGCTTATTGGGCGATGATCCCGGTAACGCGTACGCTATGCAAAACACGCGCAATTAT
Source organism: Zychaea mexicana (assembly GCF_025766255.1). NCBI lineage: Eukaryota > Fungi > Mucoromycota > Mucoromycetes > Mucorales > Lichtheimiaceae > Zychaea > Zychaea mexicana. The sequence continues at coordinate 873,301 of NW_026516665.1, read as the reverse complement.
CCCCAACAATCATCACAGCAGGAACCGCAAAACCAGCAATACCCGTATAGCCGTGAAGGTACCGTGGCTGCTTCTAGTAGCTACGACCCTCCCAGTGGTAAAATTTAAAATAGTTCTCTATCTTTATTCCCGCCATCCAACCTATCACTTGCTCGGCATATATATACAGTCCCTATCTGTTCCTTTTTCTTTCATGTAATACTATGTAGTGATTCTCTGTGTATTTTTTTGGTCCAAAACGCGTACATATTCTCTTTTGCTCTTCATTTATTTATTACTTTATGGCTCTGTTGCTTACTATTGATAACTCACTGAGCAACGAATCGATGTGACGGATGTCTATGTTATTGTTCTGCACTTTCAAACGTCGCAGTATACTAGCACATATACTTACATATTGCATTGTTCGCTTTCAAATGCCAAGATGCAGATAAAATATGTTGACGTTGCTCAAGATGATACTATAGATCTGTTCTTAGAAATTGAGGATAACTATCAATGTTGAATTGCGACAATATATGGTCCCTTCTTTGGTTGTTTTCGCTATTGCAATCATTTATACTGTACCTCAAAACAATTATTCCTGGAGAGCGACGGTTTTTGATCGCCCACTTTCGCCGCTGTCTTCATCCATTACGTGCGAAAAAAGTAACACCATATGATAGTGGTTGTAAGCTCTCTTTTCATACTGTCGCCAATCATTACCTTTATACATCCAATTTGTAGTAACGATCGTTATCTGCGTGTCTATGACCGTATATTAGATAGAATAATATTGTGCATCACTCTAATACCTGAGATTGTATACAGATGTAATAGCCCTCCCACTGCCCTTTTTTGACGCGTCCTATCAATTGAAGTACCAACGCATACGTGCGTCAGCTTATTTGACCCTCGATCTTCGTCTCTTTTACACTTATGCCAAGTAACTAATAAAGTTAATACGACCATCTTTTTGTCTTTGTTCCTTAACACATTCATTCACTTGCGCAGGTATATATAGTATTAGCAAATAGAAACGAGCGTTAAAAAATGGTCCAATTCTTTCATATGTGTGTCAACGACGACATTGAACAGATAAGAGGCGTTTCATCTAAGCTTAGAATACCGAGCTAGAACCCATTCAAACGGTTTAAGACGCGCCTGTCTAAGCCTACTGCTATCTCTGCTAATCTATATGACGCGTTTAAACGATAACTATGTATAAAGGGTATATACATCTGCAGTGACTTCTATCACTAAAATACTGCTACTATAAGTACTGCTTGGTTAAAGCGATGTTTAAGCGATGTTGATGGATAAACAGCACCATATAATAAGAACTCGATGGTTTAGCGCGTCTTTTATTTATTTCTTCCATAGCAAAGACATCATAAGGTGCGTAAGAATCGCGGATCAAACCAATGCTATCACACCTTCCTAAAGCAGCACCGTGCTTGAAATTCGGGCACAATTTTAGTTTTAATATACCCAACTCTCTTTCCTCTCTTATTTCTTCTCTCTTGTTGCCACGTTATGTTTCTGCAGCGCATATATAAGGGAGCTGCAGCGTTTCTAATATTAGCGACATGGTTAAGTAATCATGTTTTAGCTGACGAACATAACCATGTGGTAAGTTCTCTCCAATTGTAAAAAAAAAAGCGAAGAAAGCAATAGAGCGTCATGTCTTTTTTTTTTCCTACATGCCACCGGTAACCATTTGACTTGAAACCTTCAATAAATAGTACGAACCTGAAGAAGAGGTTGTAGCGTGGATGAATACTGTCGGACCACTCAACAATCGGCAAGAAACATACCCTTATTACCAATTACCTTTTTGCCGAGGAACGAGTTCCGTCGAACACCATCATGAAACGCTTGGCGAAGCCCTGCAGGGCATGGACCTCATTAACTCGGGCATTCCTATACGTTTTCTTCGTACGTCAAGCATATACTTGTATAGCACACACAGTGCTTTAATTGCCTTTCACAAGTATGCCTTTCTTATATGCTTATGGTAACTATTTTTCATTATATAGAGCCGGTGGCGAAAGATACAGTATGTCAGAAGACGTTGGACCCTGAAGAAATTCGTGTTATGCGCTATGCTGTGTATCATGACTATTGGTATACCATGTTTGTCGGTAATATTGATTTACTATTTATATAAATGTAGCAATAATACCTCAGGAACCTCTAATAATATATAATACCTTTTGACATAATAGATGACTTGCCTGTTACCAATCCTGTGGGCGTTAACGATGCAGAGTCAAGCATGAATGAAAAGGAAGAGGACCACGATTCACGTTTCGATACGCTTTATCTTTACACGCATAGACACTTTATTATCCATTATAACGGCGACAGGGTATTAATGATGGGAATTTGGTTAAGCAAAGAAAGAAATGGAGATACTAAATGGTTAGGATGAATTGAAGACTGATATGTGGTGAAAAATATTGTGTAGATCATTGCTGTCCTTTTACAATATGGCGAACAATATGCCGAACCTGTTGAATTGAGCCTTACTGACCCGTCCTTAGATGTTACCTTTACATACTCGGTTGAATGGAAAGAAACAACGACTACATTTGAGGATCGCTTCCAACGACTTTTAGAGGCTGACTTCTTTGAGCACAAGGTAAGAAGAGCTACTTTATTGGCTGAGCAGGCTTTTGCATGGCGTTATATGCATGTGTTGATTGTGAGTGTGAGAGAGGAAAAGAAACATAGGAAAGAAAACTAAGACTAAATCAATACGCAATGACAGGTTCATTGGTTGTCTATTTTCAGCTCTTTCATGATGGTACTATTTTTGACTGGCTTAGTATCCGTCATTTTACTACGCACTATCAAACGGGACTATGCACGATACGATCGCGAGGAAGGATTGGCCGATTTTGTATGTGTTGTCTGCTTTATTTTGTAGATAAACAAACCAAGGGTAAATGCAGACAGAGAGGATAAACTAATTAGAATGTTTATATAAAAGGATCGCGATCTTGGGGACGATTATGGCTGGAAACAAGTACACGGGGATGTTTTCCGACAACCTCCTCGTCTCATGGTCATGTCTGCCTTGATGGGAACTGGCTGTCAATTGGTCATGCTTGCAGGCGTCGTCATTTTGTATACGATCATAGGTGACTTGTATGCCGAGCGCGCAACCATCTTGACAGCAACCATCTTTTTATACGCTTTGACATCTGGTGTTGCTGGTTATACCAGTGCAAGATACTATGCCCGTTATGGAGGTATGCTATAAGCAATCGAAAAATACTTCATCTCTTTTGGAGAAAGCAATCGCCTAATTTACAATTATTTTTGGTTGCTAGGCAAGGAATGGGTACGAAACGTGCTCTTGACTGCCAGCATATGGCCAGGATGCGTTGCTATGATTGGTGGATATGTCAACAGTGTGGCTATCTATTATTCTAGCTCGCGTGCCATTGCATTCACCATTGTGGTACGTGCTCTATCATGCAATGACAACTCCAAAATTCAATACTGACCAAATAATACTGCGCGTTTAAACAGCTCGCGATGCTTGCTATCTGGGTATTCTTATGCTTCCCCTTGACACTACTGGGTGCCATAATCGGCCGAAACTGGGGCAGCAATGCTGACTTTCCTTGTCGCGTTAATCCGATCCCTCGACCCATCCCAGACAAGGTCTGGTATGCCGAGCCTATGGTGATCATACTGATGGGTGGTGTGCTGCCATTTGGAAGCATTTTTATCGAAATGTATTTCATCTTCACGTCATTCTGGACGTACAAGATCTACTATGTCTATGGATTCATGTTCCTTGTTTTCATGATTATGCTCATTGTCAGCGCATGTGTTGCAATTGTGAGCAGCTACTTTTTACTCAACTCTGAGGATCATCGATGGTAAGTACATCATTATTTTTGGATCTAGAGTGTACTAAAAGAAGAGGAGTAAGTGGAAAGAAAGGTATGCTGAACAGTTGGGATTATTTTGTTAGGCATTGGCTCAGTTTCATGACATGCGCTTCAACATCGATCTATGTGTACATTTATTCAGTGTACTACTTCTTCGCAAAAACAAAGTAAGTCTACTGTAAGGCATATATCCCCAGGAATTTCTTGACCTAATCTGCCGTGAATATAGAATGACGGGTTTCTTTCAGACCAGTTTTTACTTTGGTTACACTGCATTATTATCTCTGGGCATGTTCTGTATGCTAGGTAAGTCCAAAAGCCATGCATTCTGTTTAATGAAGATAGATGCCAACTAACGCAAAATAAACACCTCAGGATTTGTTGGCCATTCGGCAGCTGGTCTGTTTGTACGGAAGATTTACCAGAATGTAAAAATCGATTAAACTTATAAATATATCAATATAAATAAACAAACAAAAGCTATTTCGCATTTTTCATACAGAAAGTCGGATCACGAGTGTATGAAGACAAGCGCAGTTTTCTTTTAATGTTTTGTTTGTTATAATTGCCACACAAATGTTTACCACTGCTATCAATTATGAGCTAATTACAGGCGTTACATGACGTGTAGTATTTTATTAATCCACCTCTTCCATCTTGGAAGCACCAGCATCCTCAACAGGAGCAGATTGATCTTGAGATGCTGACTGATCGTCCATGGAGACATCGTCTGTATCATCGATGCTGAGACCAAGGGCGACCATGCGGTAGATACGGCTTGCGTAATCGGACGGGTTGTCCAAAGTGAAACCAGACGTCAACAATGCAGTCTCGTACAAAAGCTGGGTCAAGTCCTTGACCGTTCGGTCACTTGAATCAGCATCGACCTTTTCCTTCAATGCCTTGACAATACCATGGTTAGGGTTGAGTTCCAAGGTCTTTTTCGACGCCATGTACGACGACATGGTCGAATCGCGCAAGGCCTGGGCCTTCATGATTCGTTCCATGTTGGCTGACCAACCAAACTGGCCAGTAGTCAAGACACATGGAGAGCTTGTCAAAATATCCGAGATAATGACCTTCTCGATCTTGTCGCCCAAAGATTCCTTGATGGTCTGGCAGAGTGGCTCGTACTGCTTTTTTTCCTCCTCCAAGCGTTTCTTTTCTTCTTCATCCTCTTCCAGCTCCACACCTTCCTTGGTGATGCACACAAGCTTCTTGTCGTCATACTCGCGCAGTTGCGAGATCGAGTACTCGTCAATAGGGTCGGTCATCAGAAGAACTTCAAACCCGCGTTTTTTGAAGCCTTCAAGGAACGGCGAGTTTTCGACTGCTGCACGTGATTCGCCCGTGATGTAATAAATGTTCTTTTGCTTCTCGGGCATGCGAGTAACATAATCCTTGAATGAAGTCATTTCGTCGCCAGACTTTGTAGAATAGTAACGCAACAATTCGGCCAGTTTGGTGCGGTTCTGGTTGTCCTCGTGGATGCCCAGCTTGAGGTTTTTGGAAAATGCTTCATAGAACTTGTTAAAGTTCTCCTTGTCCTCGGCAATCTCGTTGAACATTTCCAAGCATTTCTTGACAAGGTTCTTGCGGATTACCTTGAGAATCTTGTTTTGCTGAAGCATTTCACGAGAAATGTTCAAAGGCAAGTCCTCCGAATCAACGACGCCCTTGACAAAGCTGAGCCATTCCGGAATCAACTCTTCACAGTCGTCGGTAATAAACACACGGCGTACATAGAGCTTGATATTGTTGCGCTTCTTCTTTCCTTCAAAGAGATCGAATGGCGCACGCTTGGGGACAAACAGGATGGCACGGAATTCAAGCTGACCCTCGACTGAGAAATGCTTGACTGCCAGTTGGTCCTCCCAGTCGTTTGTCAAGGCCTTATAGAACTGCGCGTATTCTTCAGGCTTGACATCCTCTGGATTACGTGTCCACAGAGGCTTGGTTTTGTTCAATTCCTCTTGATCGATCACCTTTTCCTTGACTTTCTTTGTCTTTTTCTCCTTCTTAGTATCCTCCTCGTCCTCGACTTCTTCAATCTTGGGCTTGTCTTGCTGTGCTTCTTCTTGCTCGGCTTCTTCGTCGGGAACCTCCTTCTCGACTTCCTTTTCAGTGACCAACTGGATGGGATACGAGATGAACTCTGAGTGCTTCTTAACAATATCCTTGATACGTCGCTCCTCCATGTATTCCAGTTGATCTTCCTTCAAGTACAGACGGAGCTCTGTGCCACGGCCCAGTCGCTCATTGGATTCGTCCAAGGTGATGGTGAAATGGCCGCCTGCAGCAGATTCCCAGATATACTGCTCGTCATCGTTGTGCTTGGTGATGACTTGCACCTTGTCGGCAACTAGGTAGGCAGAATAGAAACCTACACCGAACTGACCAATCATGGAAATATCCGCGCCGGCAGACAAGGCTTCCATAAACGCTTTCGTGCCAGACTTGGCGATCGTACCCAGGTTGTTGACCAGATCGGCCTTGGTCATGCCCACGCCCGTGTCGCGGATCGTCAGCACGTTGTGTTCTTTGTCCGGGGTGATTCGAATGTACAGCTCTTTTTCTGCGTCCAATACAGTCGGATCCGTCAATGACTGGTAGCGCACCTTGTCCAGTGCATCGGAGGCGTTGGATATCAGCTCACGCAAAAAAATTTCCTGTATATTGAATAAACATGTGTATGCATGTGTTATTGCTACATCGCGGGAATGTTTCGCTATCCTTTGAATGAATCTTTCAGCGAACAACTTGCCTTGTTGGAGTAAAAGGTGTTGATGATCAAGCTCATCAACTGAGAGATCTCAGCTTGGAACGAAAATGTTTCCGTTTCAGTACCCATTTTGAAGGATCAACTATGCAAAAGATGTATGTGTAAAGGGGAAAAAAGGAAAGGAAAAAGAGAGAAAGAGAGAGCTGGGGTATTGTCGCTCGCTTCGTCGTCGTTCAACACCAGAGCTAGCGCTTCAAATTTTGTTTGCGTGATGCGGCAAATGCAATTTGGAAAATTTAATATGCAGGTTTCAGTTCGGTTTGAAACATCAAACAACAAAGGCTGCAATCCAATCCAATCCACTCCAATTAATCATCGCTATCACACGTCAAAGAAGATATCATGTCTTGATCAATCAGTTCTATCATGATAACGTCCTCGAAAAGATATTGAGACTCGGTAGCATATTATCAACCATCCTTAAGACTTAAACTCATGCAGCTCGGCTGCAGTAGCGACGGTGTATTTGGGCCTAGTGCTTTTAAACAAGCACGCAACAAAATTGTTAAACAGAATTTTCCGCTTGCTATGCAATAAAATCACTTTTAAAAAAACAAAAAACATTTAGTGCAAAAGGAAAAACACTTACAGCTATGTATTGTTGCTTACCTACAGACTTTATGCTTTCATACAGCCTTGTTCGCGTACATATAACTCCTCTTTTGCTGTCACCATTAGTAGCAGCAGTAGTAACAATTTCTAAAGACTGGCTTGGTTTTCGAACGTGGACAGGAAGGGCTGATGCCATAGTCCGAGGGGAATTGTTGTTATCAGGATCTACTTGTACTTTATTCAACAGAGTATATTTTTTGAGTTGACAAGACGAAAGGCGCATTTTTAACAGAAATGAAGAATAAAGGAAAAAAACTTAAAGTTTACCCGTGGTAGTGGTATGCGTAGTAGATTTGTTCTTGACGCCAGGAACCAAAGATATAAAGAGATTCTGCAGTCGAGAAAACATGGCGGCAGATGCACGCGTTGTAAGTTGGTACGCGATAAAAGAACAATGAGAGCGACAGATATTCGCCCCCACCAGTCAAAAATTCCCACTTGAAAAGGCCTTTCCTCACGAAATTTATGCTTCTTTAAATTGGTGTTCATTTTTTTCTGGCAATCCGAATTTTTTTCAGTATGATACACTGGTGGAGATTACGGTGTGATGTTTTATGGTAGATTATACGGGTATTCTTCAAACAAAAGTCCACGCTCCTTTAAGATCATTTGTATCCCTTTGAAATGGCATACTTACTGTTTGTCGGCCGTGACATTTCGCTTGCGTTTCTTGATATTTTCTTCGATGTTCATGTACATCCTTTGTGTTGCTTCATCAATAAAGCAGCCGTCCCGATACACGTGCGTGCTGCAGTCATGTTCTGCGTTATGCACCCCCACACCACCTTGGATCCTTGCACATGGTTCGCGCCAGTATTGCATCACTTGGGTAAGCGTTATGATTACTACTTTGATCGAATATGAATAATGCTTGACAACCAGGGTGCAAGAGGTCAAATAGTGGGATCGCGTCTTCTTCTAGCTGCTTAACCATGTCTTTGCTGGTCCAATACTGTTCCCGGTTAGCCCCTCCATAGAAATACGTACGCGAGGTCCATATTCCAGATCGCATTGTGCCATGACACGCGCATTGGAACTCGGATATCATAATGGATTGCCCAGGACTTTTGTTGCGTAGGATACTCTCGCCGTCTGCCAGCCATAGCTTTTGTCTAACGTCGTTCTCGTCATGGGTAACCATAACGATTTGTTTTTTTGATCTGGCGCTAAAGATGGCTCAGTTGTGACTTCTGCACGTTCTCCTTCGTACGACTCCATTTGCTTCTAGTACTTCATCATTTGTTTCGCCCATTGTAATCGGTATGCTACCACGTCATCTCATTCGTGCCCGTCGTAGTATATACCCTTGCTTTTTTTTGCGGTATCGATAACCCCATTCAGACATGCATCGCCATAATGTCGTCTGTGATACTGAGCCTAGAACACCAAGTACTTTAGGGACGATAGTTTCCATTAATAAATTCAACCAAAGCAAGGATGTTACGCATTGTTGGTGTGTTGAGATGGACCCAGAATCACGGAATTCGCGCGCCCAGTAGCAGATGGCCTTTGCCCTGTACTCTTTTGATGGAGTGGTCCAGATATTTGCGAACTATCAATACTGTTGTTCAATCCCTGTGATCGATAATAGTAGTACCGGTATACAGCTTGTGTTTTCGCCATTTGAGAAGCATCAATAGTATTGAACGTGCTTCCTTGGTTCGCTACTGGCTTTATAAGTGCTGTTAAAGATGCTAAAAGTTGTGAGAGTTGCTCGTCACTATCGACAATGGCAATTCTATGGTTTTTTGGAGAGAGCTTGGAAGAATTTTACTCGGCGTTTGCGTCGCCTTCTTATAATAGCTGGTGACTTTTTTGCAACCTTCTGCAGCACCTTCTGCTTCTGTTCGTCTTCGCCAATCGGTCGTACGGGAGCCTTTGTTGTATACTACGCGCATGGATCTATCTGCATCGTCCCTCCAAACCAGCAATAGATTTGCAGCCTGTTGTAAATTATCGTGAGTCAAGTCAACGAGTTCCCAATCATTGTTAGTATCGTCGTCGTTGTCATTTGATTCGGATTCTGCATTGACAAGTGTAACAATCGCTGGATTTCCCGAAGCTATAAATCTTTCATATTCATTGTGTTGTTTTCTCTTTGCGTTTTCTCTTGCGCTCTTTAGACGCTTTCTAAGTGGTGGCGTCTGGTCGAAGGAAAAGGGTGTGGCCCCATCTCATAGCTCTTGCCAGTGACAGTGTAAGGCATTAGATATTAGCCAAATTAGGAAATTTCACGCGAGTATTGTTTACCCGAATATGCATGAGTGCGTTTCAATTTTCCCCTTCGCCTGACCGGCCGACTTTGACGACTATCCTCTCCTTCCCAAAACATGCTTTAGAGGAGTTATATAGCCAAATAGAACTAGACTAAATAAAAGCAATTGATTTGGTTGATAGCTTTCAATTTTGGGGAAATGTTTGGCGGTTATAGATGAAATAGACCATATCATATCGGTAGATCTTTTCGCTCTGCCTATTTTTTTAGACTTTTTACGCCGGCCAAACAGCATCAATAAGTGGCAAAGAAGCAGCAGTTTACCAGAGAATAACAAACTATAAGCATAGCTTTCAAGCTTTGTGTGTCGACTATGGCTTTCCCCTGCAAAACTTTGAACTTGGTCCTTCAAAGAGACTTGAAAAAGAACGAAACTGTTTTTGAGATCATTCTCGTCTTTTTATATAGTGCAGACATGATGCTGAACCAGCCTTAAAATTGCCCACAATAAAAAAAATCCCACAAAGTCATTCACTTGAAATAAAGAAAGAAGCAAAGAAAAAATCATCGTCTCTTTCGATCCAAATCATCCAAATAGTCACGATACAGGTCCTCGCGAAGATGCTTTGACTCGATCGCAAGGTATCGACTATCCTTTTCTAAAATGACCTTTGCATCCCGCCACCGCATGCCTGCGTGAATCTCCTTGGTTTGTTTGAGCAGATCCATGTATGCCCTCTGTTTGTCGCGTTTGCTGCTGTGACTTCCGGAAGCCGCAGACGCATCTTTTTCCTTCCGGAGCTTTTTGACATAATCTTTAAACATGGATTCGCGTGTCTTGATTTCACGGATGGCTTTAAAGCGACTGTCGTTCTTGACTTTGCGTCGAAAGTCGTCCCAATACATTTTGGCTGTTGCTTCTTCTTTTAGTAGCGACATGAATTGTTCTTCTGGAGGCTGTAGTGCACGTAGTTAGCAATTCATCTTGTGGGATCATTCTTATAATGCCTTTGTAGTCGGTTTTTTACCTTGGTAACAGGCTTCTTGGCCTTGTGCTCTTGAGCAAGCACGCGACAGAAATTATCAAACAGGTTCTTCCGCTTGCTAAGTGGTTGTATCACTATAAGGGATCAGCTAAAATGAGGGTCTACTAGCAGAAAATCAACGAGTGTCGAAAAACTTACAGCTATAGCGCTCGTCATTGATCATTTTGGGTAGTTCTCTTTCCCATGTGGTGAATGGCGATATATCTTTTTCCGATAACATTTGCTGTATTTGTTTGTTTGGAATAGCCATGTCTTTCTGTGAGCATACATGTACTTTTTAACCGGATTCGGTATATGTCAACAAAACAACGAGCTTACCGTGAATAGTTCTATCCGTTCTTCTTCCAACATCTGTGGTGGCTCGTTGGACTTCTCTGGTTGTTGCTGTTGTGCAGGAGGTTGTTGTTTATGTTCTCCTTCTCCTTCTTCCTCTGGAGCAAGACCCATGGCCGCCAATTCTTCAGGTTCCATGGCCTGTAGTTGATACATCAAATCTTCTTCTGTCATTCTAATGATCATATCAGTAAGAGCCTATCGCGACTGTGCAATTCGAATCAAGTCGAAATATGTATCCACAAAACTTACTCGGCTGCCTCCTGATCTTCATCCTGCTGCTGCTGCTGCTGCTGTGACTCTTGTTCGTTTTCTTCATGCTTGGCCCGTTTCGTACTATCCGAGTCATTTTCTTCTTCCTCCATTTTACGTTTGCCTTGTTGCTGTTCTATTAATTGTTGTTGAATGCGTCGTTGTTCGTCCTCTCTTTCTTCTCGTTCACGCTGTTCGCGTTCTCGTTGCTCTTGTTCCTTCTTTTCCTGCTCTTGTCTAAGTTGTTCTCGTTCCTCTTCCTTCATCTTCTCCACGGGTTCCTTTAACTCTTCTGGTAACTCCCATACGGACTTTTTGGTCGGTTTGTGATAAAAGAATTCAAGGCCGTCGGGCGTCTGTACCAGCAGCCACTCTGTTCCTGGAATCGGTTTCCTGTTATATGTGTATATGAGCTTACATATTTCTTCCATGGCATAAAATATATTTTGTGTATTCAGTTACTTTGTCTTCTTTTTCGATTTCGGTTTTACTGTTTCTTTTGTAGCTGCACCAGTGACTCCAGGTGGTGGCATGGGTGGGATCGTCCAACTCGTTTCACCGGTTGCGCTGTTGTAGTAATAAGGCCTTTGCATGCCAGGTTGACGAGCAGTCAGCCAACCTGGTGGTAATTGCACGTCGGCATTGACTACTGTCTGTGGCAGTTGTGCTTGCACTTGTGCTTGCGCCTGTGTTTGAAGTTGAGGCGATTGCTGCTGCTGCTGTTGTGGTGGTGGTGATGGATCCATTTCGCCAACTTAAATATATGCTCTTTTCGCAGGTGGTGGTGTCTAAGAAAAAAAAAAAGAAGACGATCCATTTCGGGCAGCGGAGTGTGACGTAAAAATCCAGGTCCGCCTCTCACTGAAGGAGCAATGTGAGAGAGAGAGAGAGAGGGGGACGACGCGTACTCACTTTGGACTGAAGGGTGCTTTCAACTTTTTTTTTCCTCTCTCTTCGTATTTGCCGCGCGTCACTTTTTCAATCCTCTCTACTTTTGTTTTTTCGATACCACTAGAAAGGAATTTACATAACCAATCATGGTAATTATTCTAAACGATACATTACAACACCCCATTGACGATAGAAAATTTACGGGGGAGGAAAAGCACTAAAACACTTGTATTACTTTTTCTTGCTTCGATGCAATCTAGTCGATTATGCAATATAATGGTGGGTCCGTTGTGGCCATGAATGGAAAGAACTGTGTGGCTATTGCTGCAGACAAGCGTCTAGGTCAACAGTTCATGACCGTATCGACTGAATTCCAAAAGATGTTTCAAGGAACCGAGAAAACGTTCATTGGTCTTCCAGGATTGGCAACCGATGTCCTGACATTGTAAGCTTTCACTATGCCCACAACTGGGGACTATTCGAAGTTATGTGCATATACCCAGTACTGACCACGATGTATATGATAATACACATATTTATGCAGGGCTGAACGCTTCCGATTCAAGATCAATATGTACAAGATGCGCGAAGAAAGAGATATTGAGCCAAAGACATTAGCACACATGGTTTCATCCACACTTTACGAGCGACGGTAATATGAGAATGCGCTTTATATCAATTAACTCTTAGGAAGATGGGGGAACCACTGACAAGATAAGGATATAGATTTGGACCGTATTTTGTGGAGCCCGTGGTTGCGGGTTTGGACAAGAACAACGAGCCATTTATATGCTCGATGGATCTGATTGGCTGTATCAACTTTGCCAAGGACTTTGTTGTGAGCGGCACAGCAGGACCTAATCTGTATGGCATGTGCGAGTCGTTGTGGGAGCCTGATCTAGAGCCCGAGGATCTGTTTGAGACGATTTCGCAGGCGCTGCTGAATGCACAGGACCGAGACGCATTATCTGGCTGGGGTGCTGTAGTCCATATCATGTAAGTCTAGCACTGAAGATGCGGTGTGTTCAACTTAAAAGTCCAACTCATATAATGTCTGTAACCGACTGTAGAACACCGGATAAAATTGTTACGAGAACCCTGAAAGCACGACAGGTAAAGTGTGAAGTAAAAACGGGGCACTAGTATTTGCTGCTTCTTTATCGCTAATACCATCCATATGATCACAGGACTAAGAGAACATGACAAGGAGAAAGAGCTCTTTTCCTGGCTTACAATAACAATAATAAAACAACAAAAACAGTCTTTGTGTGTAATACGGGTTTATGATATTATTACTACTATGGTTACTTGTGACATGCCAAAAAGAAAGAGAGAAAAAAAAAACGACAACAACAGAATGAGAGAAACAAAATATACAAGGGGGTGGGTGTTTGCAAAACAAAATAGGTGTTGATATCTGTACATGAGAAGAAAGGAGATGCAGTGTGGAAAAGATGTATGAGTGGAGTGGAGTGGAGGTGTGTTTTTTAAAGAAACAAGTGTGCTAACAAATGAAACTGTGGAATATGTGGGGATCTGCTTTAACAGGAAATACGGATTGGAGGGGCGGGCCGATCGTCAAAGGTTCGAGACCTTTTTCGAAGACAGGTGCAAGAGGCTCCGAAGCTTGTTTGTCATGGAAGACGTTCGAGAAGTGGTTGGTTGCGGCTGTGGAGCGGCTTTGGCGGGAGGGGCATCAGCAGCAAATCGCACAGACGGACGTTTTGGGGATGGTGGCGGTGTGTTGACCTCTGCTGCTGCTTGTGCTTGAGCCTCAGTAGTAGCAACAGTAGTAGTGGTAGTGGTAGTGGTAGTAGTAGTGGTAGTAGCTGGCGGTGATGGTGGTATTGACTGTGCTTTGTGAATGAGAATGCTGGGCAGTTCTTGGCTCGTGGATGACCGTCGTGCAACGGTGACTTTTGGGGCGTCTCGTTCCATCTGCTCAAACTCTTCTCGCTCCCGCCGCTCGTTCTCTTGGATGATGACCTGGAGCAGCTCAAAGCAGTCGCGCCGTCGATCGGTGTGGCGATGGTGTCTGCTGTGTGAGGGACGAGGACGTCGATGCGACGAGTTGTTTGACGTGGGTGGTGGCGTGGGTGGAAGAAAAAAGTTGTCCTGTTGGTGGAGCGGTGTGATGGTTGTGTCGATGCAAAACTGAGGCGACTGTTGTTCGTAGAGCGCCTGCGCTGCTGTTGTGCTGGACGGCGGCAGGGCGAGTGCTGAGGACATTTGGAAAGTTGACAAAAGGAAGGAGGAGGGGGGTGGGATGGTGATAGTGGTGGCAATAGTGATGGTAGCAGTAGAGGCCAAACGGACGAGAGGAAGTAGAGGAAGAAGAGGAAAAGAAGCGAAGAAGAGCAAGAAGGTGGGTGAAGGGAGTTAAAAAAGAAAAAAGAAGAGAAGCGAGCGAGTGGGAAGGGAGGAGGGATTTTCTTTGCTTTTGAAACACTAAAAAGTCCGAATGATTTGCGCTTTTGTCGATCTTTTTTGCTGAACTGACCAATAGCGCATGGCCTGTGACACGATTGGGATTGTCCTCTATTCGCAGTTATTTACTCGGTATGGCGCAGCACACGCCCCCATGCCCCCCCACCCTTCCTCCCCCGGTCCCAAACTCTGTTGCATCTCCCTTTTATGGGCTGCCCATCACTGTCATTCACTCATTTGGACGGGAACGACTTTTGGCAGACATGAAGAGACAGCATAGGGAGATGTGTGCAAGAAGAGGTGTTGCATATGCGCTGTGAGAAAAAAAAAGTTTAGTTTCGTTAGCTTCTCAAACAGCCATTAGCAACCAAGTGTGTCCCAACTCAACCCGCAGCATGTTTGCTACTCCACAGAGATCTCACTCATGCAAATGACATCATTCAGAATGTCTCTTTTTGTTTATTGATGATATTCACATTTATTGCAATGGGAAGGAGGGGTCTGTACAATGTTGCTCGCTTAAGGGCAACAATCAAAAAGCCTTTCACTGGGCCTTGGAGAAACGCTCGGCAACGGTCTTCCAGTTGATGACCTCCCAGATGGCCTTGAGATAGTCCGGGCGGACATTCTTGTACTGAAGGTAGTAGGCCTAATGGAAAAGAAACACCCCCCGTGACCCCAATTGTTTAGTCAAGTGTAAGAGAACAAGGTGCGAGTGTGATGCGCAGGTGTGTGCGATCGACTTGAGCTCCTCCTCCTCCCCCACTCCGCGGAATTAAAACTCCCAGCCCAAAAGCACTACTTACATGCTCCCAGACATCAACACCCAAAAGAGGAGCCAATCCTACAAGAGTATTGAGTTAAATGCACGTTCCGGTTAAACACTTTAGCCATTCACCGGTCAGTGTCTTCATGCGCGCCCTTTCGGGGCCAGACTTTTGCTGCTTACCGAGCAAGGGATCTTGGTTCGGAGTGGTGGCGATCTCCAGCTGCTTCGATTCCTTGTTGAAGCCCTGTTTACATTCCCAACGTCATCCATTAGTAATCTCTCCCCCCCTTAATTCAACTCTATAGAAGATTCAATTTGATTCTTACCAGCCATGCCCAGCCAGAGCCTAGAAGGATCATGAAAGGTGACAGGAGTTAATAGCCGATGACGAGTCATATCCAATCAATGGATTTGCCTTTGCTTACCTTGGACGCCAGCAGCAGCGGCATTGAACTTGGCAACAAAACCATCAAAGGAGCCCCACTTGGTTTCAATCGCGCTCAACAAGTCGCCCTTGGGCAGCTCACCGCCACCATTGCTCTTGGGTGCCAAGTTTTGCCAGAACAAGCTGTGGTTGATGTGACCTACACACATTTTACATTTTCTAAGTATTTCTCTTGTTTGCTGCCAGTCTGTTGCTTGTTTGTTTATAAAGTAATTGACACGCGTTTAGGGTAAAAAGAGACCGAACTCACCACCACCGTTAAACTTGATTGCGTTTTGCAAAGCAATCAGCTCGGTCAGGTTGTTAGCCTGGAACGAGCTCTGCAACTTTTCCTCGGCAACATTGTAAGCATTGACATAGGTTTGATGGTGCTTGGAATGGTGGAGCTTCATGATTTCAGTGTTGATATAGGGTTCAAGCGCCTAAGAGAGCACGAACAAACATTTTTATTAATCACAATGATGGGCTTTTGTTGGTCCCACCCCGTGGGTTTGGTAATACGCGTTGGTAAGAAAACATACATCATAGCCGTAAGGAAGATCAGGCAAGGTGACCTTGGTGCGGACGGCAGTCAAGCAGCGAGCAGCCGACTTGAAGTTGGAGGACTTGACGGAACGGGCAGCGAGCGAAAGCATTTTTGTAATTGTTTGTTTCTTTCGAAAGTGTTAATAAAAGAAGAAAAAGAAATGAAAGCAGATTTCGCACGAAATTTTGTTTAAAGCCCCGGACATGTTGACGGCGGGCGACGCGTTCATATGCAAAGCGAGCAGACCGGAGACAGCGAAACAAGAGAACTAGAGAGAAACTTATGTGCGGATGGTGATGTCACCTTCTCCTTCTCCTCCTCCGACCTCTCCCCGGATAATCGATTGACCGTCAGCACGTTTCGTTACCATAGGGAATAAAGTGGCTGTTCTGGAATACTTCGCACACGTTCTCTCCTATGAGTTTCAATGATAAAGGGAGAGAGAGAGATGGGCGCAACGGGCAGCGTTTTACAGCGCATCACATAGCAGTAATTATAATAATAACAATAAGTGTGTACAGAAACGAAAATATCATGAGGTATGGGGGAAGATGCATGGATCAACCAACGACCATACACAAAGACATCGGAAACCCCGCATATTTTGTGTCCACATAAAAACTTACAATAGCCCTTCAAAGAGAGGACGGAGTGGGGTGCACATAAAAAATATACAGTAGCAGCAGCAGCAGCAGTAAGTGAACGGCTCCTCTTTGCAACACATACAAATCAAGAGTATATATAATAAGCTTTTCTTCTACATCAATCGTCGTCGCCTTTTCCCTTCCCCCAGTCCACCTTCTTCTTCTTCTTCTTTCTACATAGCATCTCTCTACTCATCACTCTCACTCGCACTCGCACTCCCGCTGTCTGCCGCGTATTAGAACCAGTGCTTTCCGCTTCAAATAAACAAAACACACATACACATATACATATATCCCACCTAAACATAAGCCATGCCTCATCCATCATCATCATCAGCAGCAGCAGCAGCAGCAGCATCCCGCACACATTCCAACGAACAAGCCATTCGACCCCACATTTGCGAATACTGCCAAAAGTCGTTCTATCGGTTAGAGCATAAAGTGCGGCACATCCGCACACACACAGGCGAAAAGCCGCATGCTTGCACGCTATGTGACAAGCGCTTTGCACGATCCGACGAACTCAGTCGCCATGCGCGCGCACACTTGAGTCCACCCACGATCCTGCTACATCGACGCAAGCGCACCCGCCGGTCTTCCAACTCAGCCAAACCGCGTTCACCTGACGACGAAGCAGCTTATATGCGTCAGCAACAGTACTGTTCGATCCTCAGATTCATCCATCCAGGACAACAACACCATTACAACAAGTCAGCACGCAGCAGTAGTAATAACAGCAGTAGGAGCAGCATCGATCAGAATAGCACAGTATCATCATCAGCTCCACAACAGCAACAGCAGCAGCAGCAGCAGAAACAACAACAAGCTTTAGCCAAATTAAACCATTGTCCTGCACCAGGGTGTTACAAATCATTTTGGCGACGGGGCCAGCTGACCCGCCATATTGAGCAGCTGCATGGAATTCAGCTGTCTACAAACGAGCGCGCAGACCCGGAAAAAATACCAGAATCAACGTTTCTCATTAACAACAACAACAACAAAGATGACGAAGAAGATGACGATGACGACAATACTGATATGGTTACTTTTGATGGCGAAGACGACGAGCCCTCATTATCAGCAGCAGATTCATCAGAAGAAAGCGCAAGCAGCAGCAGTGAAACTGGCGATTACGACTACTCCTATTACAATTATCCTCGAACGCTAGTAGCAGCAACAACAACAACAACAACAACGCAAGCACCTATAAGCGGCGGAGACTGTGTGGAACAAAGAACCAATCACCAGGGACAACAACAAGAAGAAGACCACGAAGCGTGGGTGTGTGCCCAAAAATGGCAAGCGTCAGCACCTTTGACGATGATGATGATGCTGGTGGACGAGCCAGGAACACCAGAAACAACAACTGCAACAACAACGCACTATTATTGTCGACTCGGCCCTGAGCAACCGTTGTGTGCAATGGACGATGGCTTTAAAGGGCTACCTCCATTGAGCTCTTTAGCTGCTGCAGGTTACCTTAGTCAGCATTCACAACAAGAACAAGAACAACAAGAACCCCACCACAACGACATGTGTCCTCCTCCAGCTGTGGAGCGTCATGCCCGGTTGCCCTCAATAAAGCTATTGCTTTGTGACGCTGACGACTTATAGCGACATTCTCGTAAACTTTGGGCTACTTATTATTGCACCCCTTCCCTACCTTATACCTGTTCCTGTTTCTATATGTCATCATGGCCAATTGCATCTCCCCACCCCCCTTCTTTTTTAAATTTAACAAGCGTTGCACATTATGTTACTTTATGGGTTATCTTTTTTATTCTATGTACGTATAAATTCAAAATGTGTGTTTTCTTTCTTTTTCTAATACTGTAACTATTTCTACTATTATTACTATTATTTATATATATGTATATCAACTGAGCTGTCTTTTTTTTTTCGGGGAGGCGCTCTACGCAATCGCATGTACAAGGGGGGGAAAAGTTGAGTAAGGTTATGATACAAGTTATTACAATCTGAACAAAAAGTTTTTGTCCTCTTTGTCGGTCAAATCCAAGTGAGCATCTGTTGGGGCATCTGGTGGGTTAGCCAAACGACGCTTGTTCTCACGCATCATCAGGGCTCGGAGAGTGAAGAAGCACGCAATGGCCACACCATTGCCGGCGCAAAAGCCAATCATGGCACCAATGTATCGTGGAGCCTATTTTAGTGAAAGATCAATTCGGTCAATGAGTCTTCTCATGGTACGACAGCAATTCTAGAAAGAAGAATAGATATATACAAACCTCCTTCTCCAACATGATAAGTGGTCCAATGAAGTTACCAAGGGTGTAAAAGACGACAAGCATGGAATTGTAGAAAATCTTCTTTGTGTAGCCAGACACATTGTTGCCAACGGAAGTGGCAAGAAGACCATAGCCACCGGTGCTTGCCCAGCTCAAGTAATAACCCAGGAGTTTGACGGCGCCATCAGGAATAGCGGCTAACACAATGCATCCGATCAAACTGATGATGGCCATCATGATGCCGGTCAAGCATACTTGATTAGTGCGTCGAGCAACAAGAGTGGCAAGGATAGTACCTAGGGTGGAAGCGACGCCACCAGGCATTTTAAGCAAGATCGATTCGCCAGACTATTATATATCATGACCGTTTAGTATAATACAAATAACAAATAAGATCTAATGTAGAATCTCTTTACTCTTTTTCTGGTTTGGGCAAGTAGCACAAACAGCGAGAAGAAGCAGGGGCTGAGGGTGTGTGAGAAGAAGTAGTAAGAGTTGTACAACATACCGAAAAGCTACCAAGACCCTTGATGAATTGAGCACTGAACACAAGCAAACCGCCATTTTGGATCTGCAAACCAATGGCAGCAATGCACATCAACCACAAACGCGGCTCCATGAGTGCTTCGACGATCTGGTACTTTTTGATTTCCACGTTACGAACGACAGCATTATCCTGGATACGTTCCTCGACAATGACCTTTTCTTCTTCCGTCAGGCGCAAGAGTTTGGATCGCTGGTTATCGGCGAGGAAGAAGAACGCCAGGAGACCCAGGAACACGGTAATTGAGCCAAATACAATATGATTCCACCGCCACATTTCAATGTTCAAGCGAGTGCCCATGTGCGAGATACCAAAAGCAACCAAGTTACCGACCACAGAGCCCATACCAAAGCACATGGTGACTACACCAAAGTAGGTCGTTTGTTCAGATCGACGGTACATGGTGTTGACCAAGAGGTAGATTGTGGGCATGCATGCAGCTTCAAAAAAGCCCAAAAGGAAACGGACGGCTGCAAGTTCTGGAAACGTGTGACATAGGGCGGTGAAAAGCATAACCTATATCAATGTCAAAGTACAATATAAGCTTATCAGAGAACTTGATTGTGTATGATATTACCTAGTAAACAAGTCTTAGAATCATTTTACATACCGCACCCCATAGAATAATGCAGACGCCCATATAGCGGCCGATCGGAAAACGTTGTAAGAAGTAACTGTTAAGGGGCTACACAATATATACGTACACCAAAAAGAAATGTTATATTTGAGTTATCATTGTTTCAATTCAACATATTAGAGAAGTCCTGTTATTATAATTACCTGGAAAACAAGATGACCCAAAAAGAAGAGTGATCCAAGCCAGCTGAATTGTGAACCGGTGATTTGCGTGTCTTCATAGATACCAAGTACGGCTGAAACGCTCAAAGCTGCTTTGTCGGCAAACTATCATTATTAGAATAGAGGGTAGAAACATGATTTAGATTAATAATGCTCGAATAAAATAAAGTTATTATCTCACAGTACAAGTCCAAAATAAACAGATGATTACCTGTACAATAATGATCCAAGACACCAAGGGCATGATAGTGTATGTAATTTTTCTCACTAGACGCTTTTCAGCTTCTGTCTTGACATATGGCTTTTGGAAACCAACACCACCTTTTTCATGATCTACAGAGAGACTGGATGCGGCATCACTCTTGACGTCGTTGTGAATAACATTGGGTTTTTGCTCGTCATTGCTGTTGCCGTTCTTGTTATTGAACAACATGATGAAGGATATCTAATATGAAAGGTCTCGTGTAATAAAAATTGCAATAGTAGGTAGGTAAATTATAAGAGAAATAGAAAAATAGTATGGTAACAACAGGGGCGTGACGAACGAGACGAAAGACCTGTTGATAAAAGGAAGGACAGCTTATATATACAGAAGGAAGATCTAGTGAATCATAAGGTTGGCTGGAGAAAGGCCGCCGGGATGGAGCAGGCAGGTTGGCAGGTAGGAGTCACCATTGCGTTTGACAGATCGAAGAGTTGGATCAAAACGGATAGTATCATTCTCACGAAATACCGTTTTGTCATGGAGATTCCCGCGCTTGAACAACGTGCTCTAATACCACCTTACTCCTCATCCAATACACACACACACACGCACACTCGCTTCTTTTCTTTTTTTTTTGGAGTTATGGGGTAAATCCGGGGTAACGGTGGTTGAAAATACCCATATTGGGCAGCTGTGTATCACTCGAATCCCATTTCGCTGAATTCCATGCTTGAACTATGCGGGACCAATAATTTTTCATTGCCCCCCCACACTTTTTGAGAAAACAGAAGTTTATTTTTTTTTATTTGAGTATTTCTTCCCACACACACGCATCGCATCTGTGCACCCGAAATGGGAATATTTTGTACATTCTATGCGAACACCACATCTATGGTTGGTTTTTTTTCCCGTAGTAGTCTGTATTCTGTCATTGGCATATGTTTCTTTTAGGAGAAAATGCGACCTTTATGGGAAAAAGTGTATGTCTTTTCTGTGTAAATTCAGAAATGAATACAATTGTTACTTTTTTTTTCCACATAATCCTTTATTCTACAGTAGCTGTTCTGGGTTAGCTTACATATTTGGAAGCGAGAGTGACGGTACAAAAAGTACTCTATATTTTTTTATGCTCTTAATCTTAACGTCCGTCCCGCACCCCACTCCCTCGGATGTGTTACTCAAAAAGAAAAAAGAAAAAGATACGAGGGCGTGAGTGTGTCGTCGGAGAACCCGAAGGCATCAAGAAACCAGCGCGCATTATGTATTAGAAATCAAATCTCTCCGGGTATATATTCTACAGTGTGCATTATATATGTCATTCGACTTATCGATGCTCCGTACACTCTTTTTGACCATTTTTTTTTCGAAAGTTGAAGCTGGTTCATTAAGATGAACGGTTTAACCATCATCTTCTCGACTAAACAGCAGTATCGTTTGCCGCATCAATAAGTAGCGTACCAGATTTGACACAGCAGCAGTAGTACCCGCGATCTCTGCCCTACATCATAATAGATTCCATAACAAGAAATCCACTCAAATCGTCACCCACGTTTCCCCGTTGAGTCCAACCGATAAACTCGTCGAATATGTAGAATATCGGGAAACCTCCCCACCGTTATTTTTGGAATACTTTACTGTCACTGCTTCCTTAAAATTTTATCATCTTAGATCGTGAAAATCTACTTAATTTTCCTCGTACGATCACCTGTGTAAGGTAGTAGACGATGGCTCTTATCTCAGCTTCATGTTAAGGCAGTAATAACGTATAATTGGTTCTGAATGGTCGCTGAGCTCTCGTTCTTCAATTACTATACACACAACATCAGCAACCATCGTTAGCAACGTGCCCTTTTCTTGTATCGTCACAAATACACACGCAAATTACTGAACCCAAGCTAGCGGTAGATACTAGATTTTGATGAATGAAAAATATCTACCATACATCGTTCGCCTTTTCAGCTATGTTGATATGTACCAATCTTACTACAGCAGTGTCGAAAAGACATAAATATGTAATTTTAAACGTTTCTATGTGTACCCCATACAACACAGATCAACCTTTGATTCTTGTCAAAAGATACATGTTGGAGATGCGCGACGTTACAAACGAACGTCTGCATTGAGGAAAGACCATGGGTTGAGTGATTGAGTATAGTTGAACACGTCAAGCCAATAAGAGTTAGCACATCAGGGATAGCACATTTAGATTGTAATAAAACACATCGCTTTGAGACTAATTCGAGCAGGTCAATTCACCAATCTGTTTTAGTAACGCGAAATCTTCTGTATACGGACGAACTAGTAAATTGACAACAAAGTATTCAGCACCATATTTCCGATAGTCCCCCAACTTGAGTCACTCAGAACCAATAAATGTGTACACAACGTCCTTTCCTTATTCTTGGTCATTCATCACTCTCTGTCACCATCTCATTGATATCAGAATTGACCTAGTCGATATCTGGCAAAGTACACGGATAGGTTTCAACTTAGACCAAAGATACATACTGCGAATCAGAATGTACAGACGTTAGGCAATGGTAAATAAGTCATGATACTAGAGAAGTACCGTTTCACGTAGTTCTTCTATCTAATTTTTCCAGGTCTCTATTTTTTTCACATGAAGCAAATTTAAGGAAAGTGATGTAGCTAATACTGACAGCAGTGTTTCACAAATAGACTTTCGAAAACTATGTCATATTGCAATGGTTTCTGTGCAACTACTATACAGAAGGTCTCAAAATGGACAAATGCCGATGAAGGGATGACCATGTGATGATGCTGCTCTAGACAGAAGCATGATGACTAAAAATGGACGGTATGATGACACAGAAACAGAGCTCGATATCGTGCTAGAGGATTAGGTTCTAGGAGAATTACAGAATAATATATATATATATGTAGAATCTTTCTTCAACGGGCTGTTAAAATATAAGAACACTATTTACATATGGCAAAGCAAGTTGTAATCAAGGAAACATTTTAAAGAAGCTTTATAGAAACAAACTAATATATATACAAAATTTATATGTAGTTGCGTGTATGAGTAGAAAATACCACGAGTATGTAGTACTACGTAATAATGTAGAGCAAATATAATAGTATCACTCTATAGTTTATAAATGTAGTTTCTATCTTGTTTATCGGTGAGATCCAAAGTGACGTCCGTTTCCTCTGCGGGAGGATTCGCCAACCGCTTCTGATTCTCCTTGGCCATCATGAAACGCATCACCAGATAACTAGCAATGGCAACACCGTTACCAATACAGAAGCCAATCATCGCACCTGTGTATCGCGGTGCCTATTATACATTTATTAGTTTCATTTATTTCGTCGAGAACTGGGCATGCAATATAGAAAAAGTTTGCGAAAAAGATACTGACCTCTCTTTCAACCATGCATAATGGACCGATAAAGTTGCCGATTGTATAGAAAATAACAAAGGCACCGTTATAGAAGATCTTCTTACTGTAGCTGTTTTTTTTTGTATACAAAGTACGTGTCAATGAGTTCAGCATTATACAAAGAATTAAAACGAGTGTTGTAGCAGCAAATTGATTATGAACATACCCAGACACGTTAGTTCCAATTGTGGTAATTAGCAAACTGTAACCTCCAGTCAAGAACCATGAAATGTAAAATCCAGCAAGCTTGGCAGGACCTTGTTCGACAACAGCAAGGATAATGCAACCAATTAGACTGACGGTAGACATGAAAGCTCCAGTGTAGCAGATTTGACCAGTGCGTCTTGCTACAATGGTTGCAAACACGACACCCAAGAAAGAGCATGTACCAGCAGGTACCTTGAGCAGAATCGATTCTCCAGCCTTTATAATAAGTACCAGCTATACGTTAGTGTCATCGAAGATATAAAGAAAAATATAATCATCTTCAGCTTACAGTAAAGTCACCGAGTTCCTTGATAAATTGTGCGCTGAAAACTTGAAGTGCACCATTTTGCATATTCAATCCCATGACAGCAAGGCAGATGCAGTAAAAGCGAACTTCTGTCAATGCTTCCAACATCTGCCCCCATTTGATGTTCTGGTGGCGAACAACGGCATTATCTCGTGTTCGTTCATCTGCAATTTTTTCTTCTTCTTCGGTCAATCGCAAGAGCCATGACTTGGGGTTGTCGACCAAGAAGAAGAAACAGAGAAGTCCGAGAAGGATAGTCAATGCACCAAAAATGATGTGGTTCCTGTTGTCATGATGGGTGTTAAAGTTAGTACTATCCTTTATTTATGCAATGCATGATACCCAGGTCATCCTGCCACCCGTGGTAATCATCTACTTACCAGCGCCACATCATAATTCCTCGCTGATGACCAAGGTTAGAAATACCATAAGCTACTAAGCCTCCAAAGATAGAGCCCCATCCGCTTGCCATGGTAACAATACCATAAAATGTCGTCTGCTCAGATCGTCGAAAGAGTGTATTGACAATAAGGTAAACACTGAAGAAATACGGAGGTAGCTCATAATTAGATTCCAAATCACTGTTGTTTCTCGATCCTTGTCCACTAAAAAAAAAATTTGTACCTGGGCATAGCGGCTCCCTCAAAAAGGCCAAGCAGGAAGCGCATCCCCATGAGTTGGGAGAAAGTATGACAATACGCTGTTGCAAGCATGATCTGTAAAGTATATTAGTTATCATTTATTCTTTACACTTGTACCTGCTTGGTAGTTGCTAAGTATCCTTTCTACTGAATAGTAGACTTACAAAACCCCAAATAAAAATGCAGACACCGAGATAACGTCCAACTGGAAGCTTTTGTAGCAGAATGTTATTGAAAGGCTAATAGTAAAAGGAGGTATACAGTACATTGATTGTGAGTTCAAATTTTAGTTTTGATGCGTTGCATTGTATGACTAGAAGCTGTGTCTGCCGTGCTACTATTTGATAGTACCTGACAGACTAAATGCCCTATGAAAAACATGGAACCAAGCCAGCTGAATTGTGACCCAGTCAAATGCACTGTGTTTACAAGATGAAGCGAATAGTTGTTAATAACCGTGTGTTTGGATGATGCTAAAAAACGAAAATAGTTACACATACCATCATCGTAGATTCCAAGTACAGCCGATACACTTAATGCTGCTTTATCTGCGAACTACGGATTGTGCATTAAAAAGTTAGCAACTCGGAATAACAAAATAAAAGCGATCAATAATGCCGTGTTAAATTACCTGTAACATAAGAATCCATGCCACAAAAGGCATCAGAGTGCATGCGATCTTTCGGACAAGTTTCTTCTCTGCTTCAGATTTGACGTACGGCTTCCGGAACCCTTTCGC
Source organism: Zychaea mexicana (assembly GCF_025766255.1). Taxonomy (NCBI): domain Eukaryota; kingdom Fungi; phylum Mucoromycota; class Mucoromycetes; order Mucorales; family Lichtheimiaceae; genus Zychaea; species Zychaea mexicana. Next base: position 847,381 of record NW_026516665.1, on the reverse strand, counting down.
TTTCTCTTCATCATTTTCGACACCGTCCGAAGAGTCCGACGAAGCTGCGTCTCCGTCTATCTTTTTATCTTGTACGATGACACGCTCAGTATGCGTCGTTTCCATCACTTGTGCTGCCTTTTCATTGTTGCTATTGTCGCCATGATAGTCTTGCTGTGATGCCCCCATGTTTTATATTATATGCTTTGACTGGAAGTATATACACAAACGAGAAAAAATAAGAGAGAGCCGTGGGAGGATGCTTTTCTTGAGCGTCATAAAAGTGTCAATTCTTTTATAGCAGTGACAACGTGTACGTCTCAACTAGTACATATTCTCACAGACCATAATCCATGTCCTACATTCTCGTAAAATTTTCTCATACATAGCGAGTTTTGTCACGGATCAGGCGTCGTGACTTTACAGAGTGAAAGCCTGGTATGATTGTATCTGGCGGTAGCGTCTAAGGATATTGTGGAGTGCCTTATAATGTTGGACAATGCTAGTGTAGCCGTTGACACATTTTCAAATGAGAGGCCGTACTACTTGCATTAGCAGCGGAAGCTTTTTTTTATTATTATTATTGAGCGACTAGCATGATAAGAACGAAGTCGGAGGAAAGACAAAAGAATAAGGCTGTCACGCAAGATCTGGTGTACCATGCAACAACTGCTCTTGTCATACAGCGACGCTGTTCTGTTACTTTTAATGTCATAGTTTAATTTTACCGTGGTGTTTAAGGCTATAAGTTATCGTTTTGGCTTCTTACTTCTAAAGCGTACACAAGCATTATTTTATTGAAGCGGTACACAGCCATCGCGCAGCAACAGGCGAACAGACTAGATCGTTATTGTAGCAACTGTTGTGCACGTTTTTGGGATTTTTGATGCCCCGCGTTTTTCCAATACCGGATCAATATTCAAAGTCGAAAGTTGGTGGAATATCCCCGGGATTACAACCAGATCTGTATTCTGTTGTGGCACCAATCACTTTTATTATGACTATTTTCTCACTGCATCTCTTGGGAATTATTCGTTGCCTTTTATGTATAAAAACAGTAATCCCAGTTGTACATCTTTGATTCATTTGCTGTGCTAACGGATATAACAGCCAATCATAGCAAAAATTTTCTTTTATCTCACTAATCATTGTATCATTGGATTGTATGGGAGCTGCTATTGCTACCAGAGAGAGAGAAAAGAACAGGTAGATATTGGTGCTATATGTTATAGAGCGTTCTGTTCTGATGCTCGTCTCACTAATCCATACTTTCTATTTCACACGTTCTTTGTTCTTACTCGGTTGAAATGGAGTGCGTTTAAGATCATCCGTGCAAGCCGCCTGATAGAGAAATTGGCACTATCTCAGAAATCTTGGTTGAAAATCGTCATTGTTGCTAGTGCGGATAGAAACAGCTTCCTCTACCTACTGCTTCTGTTTGGTCGAAGGGCTCGATCAAATCATACATCATAAAGCACTGATATATAACAGATTGATCATCGATGAGACATAGTGCAACCACGTACACATATAGTCAATTGTCATCAAGAGAACTTGTCATCAATTATCTGACTCTGTAATATGTATCATAAATCATCGTTGTATGATATGATGCTTATGTATCTTTCTCTTCACTTTCATGGATTTTATTTCTACGGTCAGAATCTTTTAGCTACAGCTATACAGTATGTCCTATTGTTTTTGTGTGTTAGACATATAAGATTGTAGAGAATGCACGTATAGGCTACCGAAAACAATGGCATTATTCATTAATCTAAAAAAATAACACTAAACAGGAGGGGGAGGGGCATGAATAGCAATTATTACTTTGTGATGGTCTTGCATAGTAAAGCACAATCATTTATTTACCTATCGTATACATATAGTATATGTTCGATCTAAGCGAATGTCGATGATAATCTAATCCAAAGCGACAGTAAAACAGTTGTGGATGCTAGCATGTAATAACACAGTACGTTGCTATAACGTTTGAAGAGGATATTATTATATGAGCCAAATAAACAGTACTTACCGCTGATGAACGACCCAGTGTGACAAAGCTAATCATCACTATCGAAGGGACTATAAACTCACCACAACTTCTACTTCTGGTGGCGCTTACTAGCTGCAATGGCTCTTAAACACATGTAGTGATGGCTATCAATCTAGGAACAGGGAGTTGAACTACAAATTGTGTTATCACTGTAGTTGCATCCTCTTGCCTGTCAAATTCGGTCCAATGATATTCCCGAACCGTCATCTGGACGAAAAGAGAATCCAGGAGTTCAGAAATCCTATTCAACACGTTTACGATAAAAAGCCTCAAATGCATTTAAATTTTGACAGCACATGTGAAGCAGTGCACCTTGTCATGATTGAAGAAAAACAGTTATGTACAGTGGCTGGATCCCCATTAACTGCTGTCTACTCGGCGTCAGGCTCAACATCAGGGTGAGGCCAATCTGAATTGCATCAACACAAAACAATCGAAATGAAGAGATATGCGTACTAGTGAAAACGCCTGATTTTATGTATCATTTTATGTACTTTACTAAGAGATATATTACGAAGCATCGTCGACGGTCGCGGTCGGATATTCAGCTCCTTTTTCTTCTTCTGGAGACAGAAAGAGAAAAATACACAATAAGAATGAGTAAAAGAGAAATAGACAAAGTTACACATTTCATGCGTGGCGCACCAAACGTTTTGAAGAACCTTTAGCATTAGTTTTAAGTTGCTGCCACAAAGCTTCCTTTTGCATGTTTGCTTTTACAAGTTTGCTGCGAGCTCCTTGTAACCGCCAAAGATACTCATTGCTGAAATTGATGTTTTCCTGATTGATAACAGATTATCCAGGATCAGTATTCTTGTCCAAACAAACAGTCTTTCCCTTGTTGCTTACCAGTAGTAACTCGCGTACGTTCCGTACAACTTCCAGTGCTTCTGTGTCTGGGCCAGCTTCAGTCATATCCTCATCTTTGTCTTCTTCTACTTTGGGTCTGATTGCTGCATCTGTATTATCTATAGATTTGTCTTGCGTGGTGGTTTTCTCGTCCGATGGAGATCCGTTTTGTTCTTTTTCGCTTTCTCCGGTTGCATTTGTCGCGGCAGTATCATCTGCACTGTTGTCTGCTGCCGCTGCCGCTGCTGCCGCTGCTGCTGCTGCTGCTTTTCGTTGTTCCGGCGTCCTTTCATAATCCAGATCGAGATATTGAGGATCGTCGTGGTGAAGAATGGCTGATAACCGGGAAAGGATTTTGCAAAAGTTCTTCTCGCCTTCAATGAATTCCATTGCTGTGTTGCCGAGCTCTTCAATTTGCGGAGATTTAATGATCCGCTTTAAAGCCGGTCGTCGAACGATGTCCGTGGCGTATTCAATTGGGCTTAGGATTTCTGTTTTCCATTTATTTTCACGGAAAAGGCACAAATGATTTAGTTATCCTGGGTCGCCGCAATACCGTCACCAAGCTATATTTTCTTCTCTTATCCTCCCGCTACTTACCTTCAATGTTAATTTTTCGATAAGGATCGTCCTCTTCAGCATCAGACAGCTCTTCATCCAGTTCTCGTCGACGACGTTTCACTACCGTCCGTTTTTTGTCACCCAACAGAAACTATACAATCGAGAGGAGTGCTATGTTAAATATTTTTCTGGTGCTGCAGTCGCTATACGTGTAGCCAAGTTGCATATGAGGCCCCTAAGCAGTACCTCCTCTTCGTTCGCCAAAGTACGCGGTGCCCGTAACTTGTTTCCACCTAACTGTGAATCGGCAGAAGCCCAATTGTTCAGTGTAGTCAACGGTTAAGGATTTTCTTTTTTTAAATGTTTTTGTTTTTCCTTCATGATAGTCTTAGTAAATCGTATCTTTTAAAACAGAAACAATCAAAAAGGATATGTTTATAGCCGCGATTGTGAGCCACCAAACCAACTTGGTCAGCTTCACTATCAACGTCGTCGTCTCGAATCCACTTGGATGCAGCAGGGGGTGCATTGTTAGGCTGGCTTCGTTCTGCTGAAGGTGGTGCTGTGGTTGAGCTGTTGGATGGCGCTGCATGTGCGAAAGGATCGTTCATGGTGCCCATGAGTACTTTCTGTTTCTTTAATCGAGGTGGAGAAAGAGAGAGGAGAGGTCGAAGGTCTCAAAAGGAAATAAGGGGAAAAAAAGTCAGCGCAATGCCAACGAGCAGCGCCTCTAAGTTATCCCAATTTCGACCCAGCGGGATGCATCATCTCCACCAGACATGGAGACGGCATAATATAAAACGCACATTTGACAATTCTTGTACCGATGCAAGCGCAATCTTTTTCAATGAAAACTTTATTTTGCTGTGTAGAGAAAAAGAAAGAGAGACAGGAAGGGAAAAAGAAGGTGAATTTATACATATTGCGACAACCAGCGGAAACCATCGCCATAGCCCTGTCTCATTACAACCGAGCACATGAAGATCTCGATAGGTCGGATATCATTAAGGGGTACCTTGCCCTACACAATAGCAGCAACAGCAGATGGTTTGTTGATTATTGTCACGACACGGTCTCCACCTTTATCGCATGTGCTACACCGCATCAATCCCTTTCCCCATATGCCTTACCTTGCCAGTGGTTTGGAACATGCCGAGCTGCTGTCGCAGTTCATCCTCACTCACGGCACCGGGAGCATCAATCTTGTTGCCAAGGACCAAGAAAGGAACGTTGGACAGTTGTTCAATGGCCAAAAGTGCCTAATATCCCCCATTCATACGCACATACAACAATTCAGTCTTTCTTTTCTTTTTTTTTTCCTCGTGAAAATAACAGAGGTGATACTTACGTCAAGCTCCGCCTTGGCTTCAGGGAAACGACGATGATCGGCAGAATCCACAAGGAAGACAATGCCAGACACTTCTGGGAAATAATCTCGCCATAATCGACGCGCCTGCTGATGTCCTCCCAAATCATATGTTGTGAATTTGACATTACCAATGGCAAGTTCTTCGGAGGCTAAACAAAAGGGAATAGCATAACGCGTTTATTTTTAAATGTAAGCTCTCATTGTCTCCTTCTGCTCCCTCTTGTCGTTGATGTTCTTCATACGTATCTTTACTAAAAACAGAAAATAACAAGATAAACAACTTACTGGGGTGAAGAGTGGGTTGCAGTGTGGCGAGACGATCATTTTTTAACATGTGCAAAAGTGTGGTCTTGCCTGCGTTATCGAGACCAAGGAAAAGAATCTTGGCGTTCTTGTTCAAAAGACCTAAAAAGGTGTAAACGAAACAAGAGTTTTTTAAGTGTCTTCGTTAGCACTGATGGATAAGTTTATGTTCCAATTTGAAGCTAGACATTACCCAAAGAGGCCAACACATCGTAGAACCAGTTGATGATGAACATGGTGAAACAAAGAAGTTGTGGAAAGGGAGAGAAAAGGGTGGTGTGCCACCTGGCAGTGACGACGTTGCCCGCCAGCTCTCGTCGGTCCTGATGAATTTCCGTTCCGCTTCTGCCAATAGCAAGGGACGAGAGGAGGTGTGATGATCCCTTTTGAATTCCTTGTTTGCACTACCCGGATAAGCCTTTCTTATTTATATCACCCGATTTTAAACTATTAATCTGCAACAGAATGTTCATTTTTTTATGTATTTCTGAAACTGTAGAACCATAGCAATACACAGACAAAACCCCCATAATGACAAAACTATAGAATAAAGCATGATATCTTGTTGTAGTTTCGAGTCGACTTGCTTTTGCACCACTGACAAGAGATCTGATACAGAGGAAATAGCATAAAAGCTTCGTTCCACCGAGTTTTTTGCATCCAGCGCACTGACACGTGTCAGGTTTACATAGGTGTTTTGAGCCTTGACAATGCAACGATATCGGAAGCATGAATTAGTACTGTATATACAATCGATGGTGGGAGAATGGCTGAGCAAAGGAAAGATCTATACACTTACAATCCAGGTCAGACCATTTTCAAGCTGCTCAATTTTTGTCATAAAGAGACAGTCTAGTACATCTTTAGCAGGCTCCTCTAATACCGTACCGCCAAGTGTCAGCTTGACAAAGTCACTAATATGGTCAGTGACTAACCCTATGGTATCATTAGCTGACAAGGCTATTGATCGGATAGCGCCAAAAGTGTGTTCATTGATGCTGGCTTCCGAACTCGCTATCCATTGATTGAGCGTGTTGGCTTGTGACTCTATATGAGACAATGCTTGAATGGCAGCGCTACCCGATTGGTCTGTGGCCCAGTGTTGTACAAGAGTGTTGAACTGGCCATTGTTCTCCAATATCTGATGCATCGTTGCACTTGCCACAAAAGTCATCATAAGACCCAAAATACCGGTAAGAAAACAATAAAAAACCACAGGATGCGTCAGATAGTCGAACCACCAGGCTAAAACAGGTCGCCGTTGGAGCTTCTCGTTTGTTATGATGGATGCTATTACTGGCTTTCGATTCGCATGGCCCAGACTCTCGAGTTTTTGTTCGATGCTTTTGCGTTCGCTTCGCAATTCATCCGACTTGTGCTGCAAGGTTACCAACGTGAATGCAAGATCTCTGATGCGTCGACTGGTGTACGTGTGTCGAAATCGAACCCAGAGGACGTTCACGACAATGCAAGTCAGAGCAGCTACGACTATAAGAACGATAATAATATTCGTCACCGTTAACAGCTTTTGCTGCACCGAGTTCAACCCGTCTTGAATGGCCGTCAAATCACAGAATTCTTTTGACTGTAACTGCTGCTGTTGCGCAGTAAATGCTGTTGGTACGTTGTCTGGTTTCCACGTCACCACGTTGTCATGGATTTGCTGCTTGATTTTTTCAAATGGCTGCCGAATCATGAGGTCGAACGGATCGTCTGCACCGTTTGTCGTCCAATTTTGCACTTTGTTCTGGACATCCTGCATAGTGCTGGTCCAGTTTCCGAGTTGTACACTATTGTCCGCAACGTCTTCGTCGTTATCGCCAGAGATGAGGTGTCCGATGATACTGGTACCCTTGTCTAATCCAGTAAGGATGCTTTCTGCTGCTTGTTGCACGGGTCCTGCAATTTTGGTCACTGCTGATATCGCTCCGTTGACAGCTAGGCCGAGCAAACATCTGTACATGGACTTGTAGGCACCGATAATCCACAGAATTATCTCTTCTAATGCTTGGACCATGAAAATGAGTTGGCGAGCGATGCTGTCAATGACGGCGCGGCTGGCTTTGATTGAATCCTCAAGCATGATATGAGGGATATTGGCAACTTGGGATGCGGCGTGGTCAATTTCTCGACAGAAATGTTGAGCATTAAGCTGTGCTGATGCTATCGAGGATTGGATTACTGTCCGAAGCTGGGCGAGTGTGATGAAAAATGGGATAAAAATCAGCGTGCCTATGTTAAGCCATGCTATCGCGTACTCGTCAAATACATTTAGCATTCTTTCGTGAAAAATCAAGTCAAGGGGATGTGGGTATATCAATAAACGTTGTTGTGGATGTGAAAAAATATAGAAAGGAAAGCAGCGATTTATATGTCATCTTTCTCATTCAAGCGAAGATCAAGTTTAAGTACATAGTGCACCATTGTAAAGGTCAAAATCCCATTTATAAAGGTCATAGTCGCGTAAGAATAAAGAACAAGAATAGGTAGCGAAATTGGATTCTGATTCGACGATACACACCAAGACATACAGTAAATCAAATGTATTTCGCTCATTGTTCCTGGAAAAGTCAAGCGTACATTATAGTTGCCTGTCTTTGATATACTTCATTTGTTATGCATTGTTTGATGCGAGCACCTTTATTTACACAGTGCGAATATGAGCACAAGGGGAAAAAGAAAGATGATTTAGAACTGAAATAGCAATTGTCTTCTACAGATACATTCCTGGCTTTTGATAATTGAATGGTGTCGTCTCTTTCGTCTCCTTTGTCCATTCAATGATCCAGTCGAGCACTTCCTTGTGCCAGCGGATCGAGTTGGCTGGGCGCAACACCCAATGACTCTCATCCGGGAAATATAGCAAACGAGAAGGAATACCTTGGCGCTGAAGAGCAGTGAATGTAGCCAGACCTTCACCATCAACAAGTCGATAGTCACGGCCACCTATATAGACGGATACCCACCATTAGTAACTAATGTGATCGGGGAAAAGAAACACAGGTAACTTACTGTGGATGACGAGAGTAGGAGTGCGCCAATTTTGGACATAGTTCGAAGGCGACCATCGCTCATAGATAACGCGATGAAGAGGGTTGAAAGGAACTCCACCGAACTACATGTTGTTTATCAAAAGTAGTATGAGTAAATTCATTGCTCATACAGCATTCACAATACCACAATGAATTTTACCTCTCGTTCGGGGAAGTAGAGCTCGTCAGTCGTATAGTAGGTGTTCACGGTGGAAAACATGCCATCATGGTTCACTAAGGCTCGGAAGCGTTTGCTATGGGAGTTTAACCAGTTAATCATATATCCACCGTATGATGCGCCCAAGCCGGCCAAACGGTCGGCATCCAAGAATGAATAGGTTTCGAAAAGATAATCAAGGCCCTTTTCGAGGTCATGGTAAGGGTGAGAGCCCCAATTGTATTGGATCGAATCACAGAATTTTTGACCATAACCTATCAAGTTGGAAAGATTTATGTTTAGCATAATGTACACGTTACATTATAGCCTTGATCATCGCTAAATTACCAGTGGATCCATGAGGGTTAATAGCAACGGTAACAAATCCAGCACCAGCGAACACTTGTGGGTTCCAGCGCGTCGACCTTAAAGCCATTGATAACTTGTTAATATCTAAAGTTCACCCTAAAAGGAATAATAATATAAAGAGGAGCAACTCGGGACACTAACCAGCTATCAGTCCAAGCACCCTGAGGACCACCGTGAATCAAAAATGCAACAGGATATTTAGCATTCGAGTCGAAATTTGGTGGCTTGATCAACCAACCATGCACACGGTCACCAAGAGCGCCAGTGAATTCGAATTCCTCAGGTTTTTGTAGGTCCAGTACGCTCAGAGCATTAAACAGGTCGTCAGTAACACCAGTAGATTGTACCAAACCTGACGTTGCGTTAAAGGTGTGCACGACGTTGGGAAAGTTCATTGAGTTGACAGAGAACACCAAAGATCCAGAAGGCAACACAGAAATTCCAGATGCAGCGTGTTCTTCAGTGAGAGTCTGGATCTGCTCAGTAGCGATATCGATAGCAAAGATCTTTTCACGTCCGTATTCTTCGGCCACAACATACAGCTTGGAGGAATCAGGCGAAAATGCCAATTCTGAAGGGCTTCTGTCCCAGTTTTCGACCAAATATGTGCGATGGCCGATGTTGCGATCGTATATCACGATACGGTTGCGGTCAGATTCGTATTGAGGTGTGAGCATTTGGAGGTAAGCCAAAGATCCAGAAGGAGCATATTTAGGAGAGGAAGAAGTGGCGGGAATATCTGCGTTCAAGGCAATGGGTCTCGAGTTTCCAGTAAGTGGGACAATATAGACGTGCTTTGAAGTTTGCCAGGCGTTGTCAGGGGTTTGGATTTTTGATAGGAAAGCTAATTCCTCGCCTATTACAAAAAAACCGCAACTTAGCACGAAGATACTCAAAAACAACTATACCGGGAGTGGGAGATGGGTTGGTTTTCCAATTTACCATCAGGTGAGATGTCATAATCAGACTTGTCTCCAAAAGGAGGACTAGGAGATTCCTGAAGTTTGCATTATTACAGTGATCGTCATCATCCATTCATTTGAATACTTTCTTTTTCACGTACCAAATCGCTTCCAGCCAAGAGATTGCGTGGTTCTTCAGAAATCTTGTAGCGACCTTCTTCCGTGACATCCATCTGAACTGCGAAAAGGTTGCTCTTCTTTTCCGCTCTGAATTCATCCCAGTGACTATCAACCGTTAAACAGAGAATTGCATCGATTAGATTTGGAGTACATATTCATGTTTATCTTTTTCTGTTGTCGATCAGAATGTACGAGAACTTACCGAACCATCAAATGATCATAAGCAACGCCGGAATCTTTCTTTGTTTCCTTCAGTTTTTGGTCTTTGGCTTTTGTACCATCCAAAGTAGGTTCATCTGGATACACTGAGGCGGAAAAGACAAGCACTTGCTTCTTTGCATTATACCTAGAAATAAATCAACCGAAAAAAATCATGCATATCTTAATATCCGAACAGATTGCAGATAATAATCCTTCCTTAAATCTTACTTGACGTTGGCAAAGTCGATAGAAAAGTTGGTCAGCTGATAAGCTTCCTTTTTACCTTCGACGTCAACCACGTATAGCTGATTAACAGCCTCGCTTTCACGATGCTCAAAGTAAGCAATGTGCTGATCGTCAAGGAAAAAGGGTTCGCTTTGCGAAGCGCCAAGTTTGGGTGAAGTCAGTTTGGAACGTCTGTTTGTGTCGAGTCCAATTAACTCCAAGTTGCTTGCGCTCTACATTAGGATTGAGCCATGGAGGTGTCATGTTAGCTTTTCAACGAATTGTATGGCTTCACTTCACTGAGTCTGTCTCTCTCTTGCATTACTTGATCTTCGTCAACGTTGTATACAGACTGCGCATAGACGGCCAGATGTCCGCTAGGGGAAACGGAAGCACTGCCAGGCCGAGGCATGGAAATGACATCAAGTGGTTGCAGTGAGCGTCCGCTCACCATAGCATTAAAAAATAATGCGCCTAAAATGAGCACCCAAGAAGCTTGGTATGCCATGGGAAAGTAAATAGTGGAAAAAGGGACAACACCAACTGCGTTTCCGTACTTTCGGCGAAAAACGTTTATGAACGGAAGCGCACGCGCGGGGCCCATAACACCTTTCCAAATAGGGCGCGTTTTGCCTTTGTTGGCTGCAAACGCGCGATTCTGGGGTTGATTATGCATATAGTGTGCAACCTCATCAATGCTCACCTTACTAATAAATGTCACCAGAACAAAGCACGGCAAACAACACGACACGACACGCGAGTTTTTCTAACTGTTTTTTTATTATTAATTGATTAGTTTATTACAGTGCCCAAAGCTTGACCACGCCATCGCTGGATCCACTGGCTAAAACGCCATCGCGGAAGCGCACGGAATTTACTGGTCCGGTATGACCTTGTAAGGTTGTATGTTGGAACGATGTCCGGTTATAAATCTACAAAAACACGGTTACATACAGATGAGTTATTTCATCACGCATCTCCGCTTTTTGAGTGTCGCTATTACTTACATCGATATTCTCTGTAGTATTTGAGCTGATTATCCGGCTTGCGTCAAACTGAAGTGACGATACCGGACATGAATAATTTAGTGTGTCAAACACGGAACCAGTCCGTAAATCCCAAATCTGATTTTAATTGTGTTACAGATATAATTCATGTAAGTCGCGAGAAGTTGTTGAAGGGAGAGTAATAAGAAAGAACAGGTTGAACTTACGCGTATTGTTTTGTCGGCACTGCCGCTGACAAGATGTACTTCATCAAACTGTAAGCATGTGATGGGGCCTAATCATAACATGAGCACATAGTAATGAGTCTTCAGTTCCTTCTCCATGGTAGAATGTATCGCTTATGTACCTGTGTGTCCAGGAAGTGTCCGATGGGCCTGTCCTGTTCGTACTATAGTATAGAAATCGAATCACTTAAGCATCAATACTCAAAAGAAAGAAAAAATTAGTACAAAAATAACTTACAATCCCACATCCGTAGCTTTCCATCGATGGTACCGCTTGCCAGAGCGAAATTCCAGAACTGAAGTGCACCTACAAAGTTGCTCGGTTCGAAGAAGCTGTGTAGTCCATCCAACGACCATTGATCGAGTGATTTCATGGCGCGCCACCCGGAAGAGGAAGAGCCACTGCCCGCAGAATTGCTCGCCCACATTACGTCTAGAGTCAACACACATTGCTGTGTCTCTAAATCCCACTGTTTCATTGTTTTATCGTTGGCACCAGAAACCTGTTTCAATAGAATAAGCATTTCAATATACCAGGCATATCCCTCCATTCCTTCTGTAAAAGTCAAGTAACCAATGCTTACCGCCATTGTTTGATCCGAAAATAGAGCTGTCACTTCAGCATGGTGGCCTTCAAGGTTTCCAACGCAGCAATCATTTAAAACGGGGAGCATGTTGTCATCATTAGACGCTAACTCGGGCGAGCTTCGTCCGCTCGAAACAGCCGAGGTAGCAGCAGAGCTAGTCGATGATGGTGTTGGTGCGGGGGAAATTGCAGTCAAGTTCCATTGCTTGATGGATCCGTCCTCCGAACCGGTCAATAAACAGGCGTTGTCAAGCTGCATGCATCGGACTAGACTCGTGTGTCCTTCCAGACTGCCAAGGCAACGGTTGCGATGGAGATCCCATGCCCTTACTGTACCATCCATGGACGATGACACCAGAATGCCTTTTGGATGGTTGAAGTCTACGCAAAGTACATCGTCGGCATGTCCCTCGAGCGTCTACAGCAAACAAAGTTTGGTTGTTTGTTAGCACAAATAGTACTCTTGTTTAGTTGGTGATTCGTTTTTGCCGCATGTGTAACCTTGTAGCATGTTCCACGTTCATATATCTCATCCTCCGAATCTGCCTCGTCTTGTATCCCGGTTCTTGAACTGGCCGCGTCGCTGTCACGACCATCTTCCTCAACAGCAACGATTGATCCATTGAGGGCATCGACTGGCAAACAGACAAAAATAGGTTGGTTAAGCTCTAGTTCTGTTTCTCCTCCTTATCGTCCTTTCCGCAGCCTCCTTCATTTAAACACCACCACTCACTGGTCAATAAAAGCTGCTGTTCCTTTGCCTCTAGTTTCGCCCATTTCGTTTCTAATGACTTGCGTTTGTTGACGAGTTCCTCTATTTGCATATTGATCTGGTTGATTTCGTTTGCTGTTGAAGACTAGTCAACGAGAAATCGTTAGCCGTCATACATTGTTCGCGACAGTATATGAACACCCTTTAGTTTTGGTGACTTTAGAATTCACTACCTTTTGCTTCTGTAACTTATTACTCTCTCGCATCTTCTGCTCCCTGTCAGCAATTTTCTGTGTTAATGATCTGCCTGTCTCTAGAAAGTTACAATAAACAAAGAGGCATGTTAGACGTTTCTTTTGTTCTTGTCATTTGAAAGTTATGTAACGATGAAGCTTGCGTTCTTACCACCATCAGCAATACTGCTTGACGAACCACCATGCTTTTTCCGTCGGTTGCGTGACCGCTTGTGTGAAGTAGGTGCAGGATTAGAGTTTGCAAGCGAAGGATACGTTGCAGCGAAGCCTTGGAACAACGAAAGCGGTGCGTTGGATTCGGGTATCTCGGCCTTAAGCAGTTCGGAGCTCGAGGGCCAAGCTTGCCGGGCTCCCTGAAGGACGAGCTCAGAGCTCACCGTTGAGCCGGATTGCGATGAAGACGTACGTTGACGTTGTTGTTGTTGCATTAGTTGTAAAGCTCTGGCAAGCGATTCGCTTTGATAGACCGGGTGTGCAGCCAATGGGCTAAACATGACCGTAGTGAGAGATTCGAGATGGGTAAGTGGAGCAGTCCAGTCAGGAAACGACGAAGGTGTAAGAAAGTCTCGCGCTGCTTGCGCTACTCCGAACGCCTTATCACGCGCCGTGCCAACCAGAGCAGTTGACGAGTAGTTGAGACTGCTCATCCGCGTTGAAACTGCTCCCTGGTCATTGTTTCTGGTGCGGCGTGAAGTCTCCTTCGTTGACATTGAAGGGGAGAAGGGAAATAAAGAAAGAGGCAAAGAGAATGAGCTCTAGGGACTTGTTTAGCGCAAAGCAAGATGGAATAAGCAGCGGGGTTTTGACGTATGTCCAGCTGTTTTTTTTGTTGCCATGATGATTATATAGGCAGGCTGAACTGCAGCTCAAATTTGAGAGTCCCCTCCGCTCTCACACACTCTCTCCGAATTTCATGCTTCTTCTTCTATGACTGAATCTACTGACACCACCACCGCTGCCATGCCAACACTGGCTTCCCAACTGACTAATGTATCATCGGACACCGATTTTACAGAGCTCACTGCCGGAACCTCAATAAAAACACAGGGCTCTTGTACACGACTCCCTCTTCCAGACAACATCGAACGTGACCAAGATCGACTGAGTATCAACGGACAAGAGTCAAGTGGCCAACCGCCGACGACCAGAAAGAATCGTGCCAATGAGATTCGCAAAAGCTATCAAGCACCACCTCCAGTCGTGCCAGACCTGGAGGGTGAAATGGAAAAATGGTTTACCATGGCAGACAGGTATGCTATGCTGCATTTCACTACAGAGTGGGGGATACGCACAAAGAAAGAAGGACGACGGACGTTTTGGCTCCGAGGGTTCATTCACACTCTTGGTCTGACCGCTATTATTGTAGATATGGATTTCTAGTAGAGAATTCAACACAGCAACCCAATGCAGAGTATGTGCCTGATTATTTTATGCACGAAGAAGAAAAAATGCAAGTGAAAAAGTATAGTAACCACCCTGCAGACAGGCACAGAAAGAAGTTGAACGCTCTACTAAATGGGCTCGTATGGCCGAACATACGCGTTTGAATGGCGAGGATCTCCACATATTCAAAAGAAACCATAAGGTATTCCAGAAGATTTTACCTGTGAGAAATTTCAGCATTTCGCTATATTGACGTGTGAGGGGAATCCTTGTGTTTCATCTCGTTTGCTTTGACTTAGTTCGTAAAACGTATATTCAAGGGTATACCGGATTGCTGGCGGAGAGATGCATGGTATTTATAGCGAGGCTTAGATAAAAAGCATTTGAGCATAAGCCCTTCTAACGAATTCCCCTTCGACCATACTCACAACACACATCTGCACCCAGGTACTTTTTATGCACAGACGGGCTGCGTACTGCCGAAGATGATGAAGAGCTACGTGAACAGTACAAGGTACATAAGTATATCCTATATTCTTTCTGCAGCTCATTCGTTTGTGCGAGAATTATGCTGATCCCAGGTGTGCATGTCGGGGTTTTCCTGCTGCTTGCTTTAGTCTCTACTGTCAAAGCCGTCCCAGCATGAGCGTCAAATCGATCTTGACATAGCAAGGACGATGCACGGTCATATCATGTTCCGCCAACGATACGGGCAGGGGTAAGTGTATTTAGTGGGAGATGCCAGGAGTTTTTGTGGGTGTAGGAAGGCTTAGAACTACAAGAATGCTTAATTTCTTGGTATAGCCAACGTGCTTTATTCAACGTTCTGCGCGCTTTTTCAGGATTTGATACCGAAGTGGGGTATTGTCAGGGAATGACAAATATTGTCGCAATGCTACTGATGTATTGCGAAGAGGAGGTTTGTATCTAACCAAGCTTTTGTGACTAGGTGTAAAGAAGGAATAACACTCCCTAAACAATAATGGTGAATACGACTGTACACACTCACGCTTCCTCACTCTCGTTGTAGAGATCTTTTACAGCATTGGTTCACATGTTTCTCCGTGATGGATTGCATGACTTGTTCATTGCAGGGTTTCCGGCATTGATGGAGAGTTTCTACATCCAGGAACAGCTCGTGGAACGCTATATGCCGAAATTACACCATCATTTGGTAAGGATCTGCTTTCGCGAGAGATTGTAAAAAAGATGACTGTTCAGAGCTCATCCAATCCCAATGCTTCTATATCTAGATGAATGTGGGGTTGAGCAGCGACGCCTACGCCACTCGTTGGTACATCACTTTGTTTACTGGTGGTGTTGTATCCTATCAAACGTTATTGCGGATATGGGATGTATATTTCCTTGTCGGTTTTGATATATTTTATTTTGTGGCCATTGCTCTTTTAAAAACACATCAAGGTATAAGTGGTGTACATGTAAGAAGGAAGAAATAGATGGTATTCCTTCTGGAACATACTGTGATAGGTCAATTAACAATTGCTCCCTATAGATCAACTGTTGACAGGTGAATTCGATCAATGTATAACACTGCTCGGGTCTACCATGACTGTACCGGACGATGATAGATTTATGAAGCTTGTAAAACGGCTATACGAAAGAGGAGCGCGGTATATACCCACATTCAAATCAAACTACAAATCCAAGAAAAACCTATGGTACTGTATAGTAGCAACAACAATACCATATGAGCCTGAATAGCTTACTTGTTTCGTTTATGTAGAATGCACACCGCCTTCTAATAATATCAGTGGCCAATCCAGTTTATAATTTTCATTATCATCGTTTCTACAGCACAGCCGACGGCATTTCTTATTTACACATTCTCGTATATTTACACAAATTTTTGCGTTCTTGTCCACTACATACACAACACATCCAATTCTTACGATTTTCCAAAGGCGTAACATACATGTAATGAATAATGACTATACCAATATTATTAATTCTCTTTTCGTACAAGTATGGATGTCTTTTATACACCGCAACAGATATGATCCTTGCACGATGTTTGTCACCTTCTATTATACATGCACCATCAAGGAGAATGCTGTTTCAATAAAAACTAATTGAGGTCCCATCATCCGTAGGATATGTGGAATAGCTTGAGATAACCAGGAATAGAGTAAGGAGCTGTCGATACTCATGAATGACATCACTTGACAAAAGAAAAGTTAATTGGCGTTTATGCATTATTAATGCAGTGTGCCTCTAATTTCGGTAAAAAGAGGGAGCAAGATCAGGCACGCACATTGTCTGCATGCAAAGACGATCATGTACAGTGGGCTGATTGTATACACGTGCAACAGCAGCAGCTGTTAGCACATTCAAAAATACATGTATATATTCTTCCATCTGGGGTTCGTATTATCATCAATCAAAATTGATGTTGAATTCTATTTCAATCGTAAAGTCTGCGGGGAATTGACAGTGGTGGGTATCATTGACCGCTCCATCGATCTCGGCTTTTGTCAATTTGAACGTTCTTGGGACATTCGTGTTGTCAGGTACGATAAACCGTGTATTTAGCCAAAACCTACATAGTTTTTTCTAGTGTTGTTCAAGGTTAATAACTTCTCGTGAGGGTCTTAGGAACGCATACACTTCTTTTGAAAAAGAAATGGGTACTTTGAAGACATAAAGCGATCTAACAAAAAACTCCAGCTTGAAGTCATCTTCGACGCGAATGCACGGAATTTCCAGTACGATAGTCTTGTCATTGACTTTGACGGTACACTAAAACAAAGCATACAATGTTACTTCTACTGTTTCGACACTTGATACGGATCGTATGGAGTGACATACGTTTGACTGATTTCTTTGAAACAAAACCCCCTCGCCATTGGATATGCAAAAATCAGTCCAAATATCTATAGACGCATAAAGGGAAGAACAACATGTCAGTATATCTTCGGTATTGTACGAGGCCTTTTTTTTTGGCACACGAACAACAAACATATGCTAAAGTACTTTAGAAACAACCTGCGTGGTTTATATATGCAGTAGGAATGCCGTAAATTGTCACTTTGAAAATGCTGATGGCACAAGATTCACTAGTGCAGTTGACGGTGTTCCTGGCTACCCCAGAATTGTAAATACATTGCATCCATTTTTCAAAATACTGCACATAGCGTATCTGGCTGGGTATAGTGATGCCCTATAAATTTCGTGCTTTAACATAAGCATCGCATTGACTTGTCGTTCTCTGGTGTTTTAAGAAAGTAGTTTAACAAACATACTCTTCCATCTTTCGTTCTCTTGGTGTTATAGAGACGCATAGCTGCATCAGAACTTGCAGCCTGCTGCGTGTATAGCAGTAAAGCAGCAATTGCAGTTCCCGTTCGTCCTTTACCGGCCTTGCAATGGATTGCAACTACGTGTTTTGGATCCTTTAGCCATTGCCCAGCGTCTTTGCAGAATTCAATCAACAGGTTAAAGGGAGGTGCCTGATGATCTTTGAAGCCAAACATTGCAGCTATAATTTTTTTCCTGTGTTCGATCAATTTCTATTTCCTTTGCCTTTCCACCAGCACGACATTCTTGATACGAATGTTTTAAATTTCCCTTCACCTGACGAACTAAAAACTTCCTCACGATACTGCTTCTCTGATCGTCTATCCAAAACCACCGTATATTAATCGCACAGTACAGCACTAATCAAACAAGCTTACCAAGATATCATTGCGAACAACTTACAGATTGTATACTTTGTAATTTGTTGGACCGTGTCGGTCGTCAAGGAATCTTTTGTCGCTATTAATATCGAACTATGACCAAAGACGCAATCCATCATCGCACAAAGTAGCCTTACTAAAATTTCTCCCTCTTGTGCGCACTCACTTTTTAACCTCCTTCAGTGGGTTCCGATAGAGCCCTTCCCAGCCTTCGGAAGGATATGACATTGCAATTACTCTGTCGGTGACATCTATATGGTAGCACAATGACTTTAGCATCACAGAGTGTGTTTATAGAGTGAGTGAATGAGATGAACGTACAACTAAGATCAAGATTGACGGAGGCTTTCGGATCAACAAAACGGCATCTATTTTCAGAGACAATGGAACGTACAGCCATTGCGCGAAGCGTAGTATCTTGCGTTTGTCAAGAACAAAGAGAGTGAATCAGTAGCTGGGCATGAATTTTTATGCTACTCTCCCTGTAGCTGTTGTAGTCATGACAACATTTGGGCAACTACCAGAGTCTATGAAAATCATGCAAGACACAGTAGCGGAACAATCGATAGGTATCAGAAACATGAACAATACAACACGAGATCATTACAAGGAAAGTGCCTTTTCCCCCAAAATATGCTGTCTGTAGCAGAGCAACAGATTCCCTATCGATCATCGTCGATTGTTTTATTCTGTTAGCATTGCTACTGCCTATTTGCTGCAGCATAGCCATCACAAAGGAGGTTCGTTACAGTTATGTGGATCATTTGTTGTCCGGTGCACTTTGTAGATCAATTGCTGCTCGTGATAGCCTACTATTCTTGATCAGAAAGTGCCTTCAAAGACACGATATCAGTCAAATAGCAGCCCCATAATGCCTGATGCTAAACAACTACAGTGACAACACAATGGCGATCAAACAGTTAAAGACTTAATGGGGTAATAGTATAACAGCACCGTGGAGTTTACTTGCTTTATTTGACTATCAAAACCAGAAAATCCGAAGCAAATCCGGAGTCGTTGGACGCCGCCAGCACTCACAATTTTTTATTACTCCTCCTCCACTCCACGCACACGTGAATCCGCACCTAGAAAACGATGAGCGGCATCGTGAATGATATTGTACAGTCTATTATGACGCCCGGGTACACGGCAAAGGGGGTCATCAAGCTCATGTTCTACGCATTCTACGTCCTGTTTGCTACATTGGCTGCAATGGTTGTCGTCACGGGTTTCAATGGTCATGTCATTGCGTTGTTGCTCCTATCTATATGCCTGTTCCTGACGATACGATGGTACATATACATATGATTTTCATTTTCTAGCTTATACATCAATATAACATGTGTGTTTGTATAGGTTTATTGCTGAAATGGAGCGGGTCAAGGCTCAAGAACAAGCAAAGAAGGATTAGGGATGCTTTTTTCTCTGGTTCTCTTCTTTTTCTCTAATAATCTGCACGTGTACACATGAAGTGGGAGGATCATGCATGTCTGGAGAATATACATTATATTGGCGGGTTTCTTATGACGAAAAATGCAGCAATTCAGCTACCTTTTTTTGTATGGCACGGTCCAGCTTTAAAAGATAGAGAGAAAAATAGACAGGAGGAAGAAAAGCACGTAGCCCCCAGGAAAAAAAACTGTAATATTCTATACTGTCAGGGACAGCTCTTACAGTGAAGAAGCAAAAAATAGGAAAGGAGTAATAAGGAGAGTTTAGAGTAAAAGTAAAAAGTGCGGTTTCCCGCAATGCATGAACGAATAGGCCCCATTCTGGTTTCGAAGGGGTTGGAAAGTAAGGGAGAGGAACGACTAGTGAAGAGCGGGTCGTGGTGGTGTACAGTAAGAGGGGTCACAGTACTGTACGATGCCGTGCCCAAAAAGACAAAGGAAGACAGAGACGTTGAAATCCTGTCAAGTTTGTTTCCACACTAAAAATTACTAGAGGAGAAAGGGAGAATACCACGGCAACGAATATATTAGATGAATGTTATTATGTGTATCAGATCGCTTCTATCATACTATTATTAAATATGATAAGTCCCAAATTATACTCGTGACGGGATAACCACAACGTCCTTGAAGCAAAGATAGCGCGCAAAAAAATGAAGGATGCAATATGAAGAAGAAGAGAAGGGGTATTGGGGTGTACGGGGGGTACAAAACTAGAGGAGCATGGAGCTAGCGCAGAAGATAGGCGTGTCGAGGGGATGCAAAAACGAAGTTCTTCGATTGACGCAAAGGCCCGGAAAGGTGGCGGAACAAAACTACAGTAATGCTGCATATCGAGAAACCCGCTCATGTATTAACGACGCACCTCATATGTAATAGTGAGCTTATCAGGCAGCACATTTGACTTTCTGATCTTCTCGCTCTCGCTCTCTATCCAAGGTTGCTCTACCCATATTTGTGTATGCGTCAAGGAGCCGACCGAGCATTAGAAAAAAAGTTCGTGGGTGGGTGTCGATCACATAATAATGCATACATGGTTAAAGTCACGTTGATATACATCATTTAGTTTCTCCATCCTTCGCCTGCTGCTGCCATTGGTGATATGCACGATATGTATTGCCTTGACATCCTGTACGTACATACATGTTTATTGCCCGGGGATAAAAAAGAAATCAAGGCACTTTTCTCTTGCCAACAACCAGACGCTAGCACGCACAAGTTTGCGAATCTTGCATAACCGATCGAGCAGAATATATTTATGCTCGTTTTATTATATGGCATCAAATATACTTCATGAAGTACCAGAAAATATCAGTGCATTCAACAAATCATATTGGTAACATACTCTTTTATTACTCACATGACCACTCAAAGTAACATTCTATCAGCACGAGCACTCATATTGTATGATGCGCAGAACGAGAGCGAGAGAGAGCAAGGGAGGGGTTTTTGGATCAAGTGTGTGTAAGCAATGACAGGAGTTCTTTTAATAGCAGAGCACATCCTAGTTTCTGGAATATCTCATACAGTGGCTGTAAAAATCATGTGTAAGTACATCGTAGATACATGTACAGTGTACATGCTGTTTCTCTCATATGTCATGTAGATATAAATATATACTTGTATGCTATACGGATACTTCCAGATTATCCCTTTACGCACTCTTCTCTTTTTTGCTCTTATATATAAACCCTGTACTTTCTTACTTCTTTTTCCCTTCTATTCATACGCGTCTTCACTTATATATACATCACTCACTATATACTATACATACTCTACTCACTTCAACTTCTATCATCATGGAAATTTCTGAAATTGTACATCGCGAACAAACACCTAGCAAGGAACGACCTTTTCAATGCACATACGATAGTTGCATAAGGGCATTTGGTTCGTATATTCAGTTGCTCTTCATTACTTCCATTTTTCAAAACCGATGACATGTAAGCTAACAATAAAACCTCAAAAAGCTCGACGCTCTGACCTTGTGCGTCATTTGCGCATTCATACAAATGACCGGCCCTTCAAATGCGGGGTGTCCATGTGTGATAAAAGTTTTATTCAGGTAAAGTTAAAGTTCATGGGGGCCTTTGAAGCCCTTTTCCTCGATCCATCGGTTTCTTGTACTAACGACCGACGTAACTGCTATTAGCGCTCGGCATTGAATGTACATATGAGAACTCATACTGGTGAGAAGCCTCATTTATGCGAGTATCCCCAATGCGATAAGCGTTTTAGCGACAGCAGCTCACTAGCCCGACACAGGTATGTACACAGGTCTACGCTTTTCTTATGCTTCGAAGATTGCCGAATCTAAACTTCGTTTCGTTCCGCTTGCAACAGACGTACACATACTGGACGAAAACCGTATCGCTGCTCTGAGGGTTCATGTACCAAACGATTCGTTCTTAAAACCACCTTAATACAACACATGAAGGCGGAACATCCGAGTAAAAACCAGCAGCAGAAAGCCAAATGGCAACCATTTCGTCAAGAGCGACAACTACATCATTATTATAGCACTTTTGCTAATACTTCTCGGCAACAACAACATCAGCAGATGACGATGCTTTCTTCTACTGCCAAAATAAGCAAAATCACGTTTGGCTCTACACCATCGGCACCTTTATTAGCCTCGGCATATGAAAACCATGGAGCAGGAGGAGTTAATTTGTTTGCAAATAACCATAATAACATAATCTACGGAAGAATGGTGTCATCATCACCAACATCTTCAACACTCGCTCTCGAGCACCACCACCAACAACAAGAACAACAAGAGTATAATTGTAGTCCATCACCTACTTCCACACATAGCACTAGCACAACATGCTCCATCGAAGATCATCGTTCGGTTGTAAAGACGCCCTACTCCACGCACCACCATCATGGTTTGTCGCCTCTTCTACTCGCGTCTCCTTTTCGACATCCCGGGTTTTCCTCTTCCTGCAGTAGCCTTCATATGTCTCCTTCACAGAAACGGCAGCAGCAACAGATCATGGCTGTTTCAGATAAGCGTTCACGTTATCACGAAACGAACACCCCATCCTCAGGGATGCAATTCGCATGCAAGACATCATTGTCCGGGCCACCACCATATACTACTACTATTCCTCTCCCTCTTTCTCCTCCTCCTTCTTCTCCTCCAATGTTTTATTAAGATGCTTCGAATTTCCTCCTCCCATGTAAAAATGCAACCAACTTTCTTTTTCTGTTCACATCCCTGCAACAACATCACACACCCCCAATTGTTACCCTGGAAGTACCGCCATGGATTACTCATTTGCGCGAAAAGTGGCATGCGACAGCAGTCAAATCTTGTACCATACTTATATACTTTCTCTTATAAACACGTCTCTATAATCACGATAAAGTACTTATCATAAAGGGTCCAAGTAGCAATATCTACGTATATAAAATATAGTAAACTGAAGCGAACAAGAACATCTTGTTGATATAGTCTTGATACTCGATTATTACAATACAAACCTAAGGGTACTACGCGTATACTGCTCCTCAGTATCTACTATATGTTTCAATACGACAATGATAAACCTTCAATTTACAATAATACGTAGTAGCAGTAGTAGCTTGTTTATTATACCACACCTGTACTTGTCCTTGCCTTTCAATATGTACTACTTGAGACCCGTTATGTACTGCGTACCTGCGTGTGTAGATCATCCTTCTTCAAAATTAAAGAGGAGGTATGTATGATTTGCTGCTATGATGCGCTAGAAATGACAATGTTGGCGTGCAGTCAAGAAGAAAACAGGTAAGTCATGGTAAAAGCCTGTGTATATTCCTGGGAAATCGCCATTAATCAGGGTCCGTCTGTTTTTTTCTTTTCTTCGAAAAGGAGAGAGCACGGTGAATAGTGTTGTAATAGTAGTAGCAGGTTTCAAAAATAGTAGTTAACCCTATAATTTTTCCATGTGCTCTTTACGTAGTAATGACAGTAATATTGCCATCAATGATAAGGCTACGCCCATCATGATGTTGTCCTATTTCCTCTTTCCAAAAGATGCAGCAATATGAGGTCAGGGGCTGGGGCGATAGAGTAATTTTTGCTTACATACTAATTTAAGGGTCTTGTTTTGTGCGTGTTGGCTTGTGCGTCAGGAGTTCTCGTGATCACCACCACTCAACAGCAACAACACCCATCAACCCCTGGATATATGATATCCCCGACTTTTTCATATTCAAAAAACATCCTTTTTTAACGTGATAAAGAAAGGAAAGTACGCTATTACGCTATGAAGGCATCGATGCCCTTCTTTTTGCCCTGTACTTTTTATCGTTATATTAATACACGTGTGTACTCGTACCTATGGAGAAGGGCCATATAATCTCCATAAAAGAGTAAAATGTGGTACGACTCATGTAATCCGAGAAGACCCTGTATCCTCATTTTCTTTTCTGAGAGATTACGATTGCAGCACAGTCTTTCTCTCTGTGTATGTGTATGTGTATCTCTCACGTACCCCACAAATAAACCAGCACATCCTTGTTTTGTTTCTCCTTGATCATAGTCTTTTTTGGATTTTTTGCTTTGTCAAAAGAAGATGGTCTTTTTATTCTATGCTCCCCTGAAGCCGCCTGTTGCTATATGGAGAAAGAAAAAGTTTGGAAATTAAGACACGCATGTTCATGAGTCTAGGCTATACTAATCGTGTAAGATAGAATTGCATGCAAGTATCGTAAAATTTGAATCGATCTGTATATAATATCGCACTACAAACTTACATGCGCGTTGCACATACTGCTCGATAAGGTTTAACCATAATCAGAGCTACTATAATTTGATTCGTTCCACATCATAGTAAATTTCATTTGTCGTGGAGCTAAAGAAAAGAGGGCACAGATGTAAGGAACATATGTTGTTATACGCACGAAACGAAAACAGACACCATGCAGACCCTTATTATACTTTAAGGCTTAGCACCGCTCCGAAAACCCTTGCAAGTCATCAAAATCAGCAATGTAATCGATCCAACTGTCAAACTAACCCTTTTTATTGCAGAATAAGCCGTTATCGGCTCAATAGCAACCGAGGCTTTGACATACTGTTATATGTAGCTCTTTCTCTCATCAACCTACTGAGGAGTTCTCTAGACTCGAAATAAGAAAACTAGGAAACCTTCGGGACATATTATCACCCTTTATTATTCGTGACCATAAATGATTCTTTTTTTCTCTGCTGGCTTCGGGCTTCTGAACACTTTTAGTCATCCTCCAGTCATCATCCCCTTTCAGTTATGGAACAGCTCGCTCAGAGGGATGACATTGTAAATTTCCAACATGAGCTAAGGACCACACAAATGTTATATGAAAGGCCAATACACTAAGTAAAAGCAAAGCAGTACTTCCCTTGTACTCAGACGACGTCAAGGAATGCAACGAAAAGCTATTGCTTTTTATACGGTTTGTTTTGTTTTCCATGACCGAAACGTATCAGTAACTTTTGAGTGTCGATATGTATGGAGCTCGACGCTTCCACATTTACAGTAAATCGGCCGACTCGCCCCATATGGCTGAACCTTCTGAAAAGTACTTTATTTCTTTTTTTGGATGTAATGAGGAGAGATACCAGTGATAGTAATCGAACTAATTAGATTGGGCGACATGTATTTGAACATAGTAGCTCTGAATGCCGCTACTGTATATACATATGATAGAATATATATGAGTCAATACTTTTAAAGTAGTTAGGAAGGGAAAATGACACCAATTATACCCATGCACTGTACATATACGATCACTTGGCATGACATATAATATAAGATTGACCTTTGTACATTGTCAACGATTTTGAGGTTATAACGTTTGGTTAGTCACTGAGCTCGTTTAGCTGCGAAAAGTACAATGAAAACGAATTTAACATGTCTTGATAGCACTGTAACATCGTATTAAAGGCTTCTGCACGGCTGACTGGTGCAACATACGCATTTCGTAGCAATATATCCTCTGACAGCGCACTCGAGGAGCATCGAATTTGACATGATAATTTGTACGCAGTTGTATCCATTGCCTATTCTATCATGCTAGGAATTTACGACACAAGTAACACCTCGTCCAGCAGAGAACAGGCGGAAATGTGACAGAGTGCTGATAATAACCAACCGCTTTAATATCATATTCTACCATACCCTCAATGTGCGCATTTAATCCTCTACATGCACGGACCACAACAATATATATATATACTTAAATTATCATTATGCAGCTCTACACATATACAGCACTACCATATTTACTATGTAGTAGTTACGAAGATATGTATTACGACGATTGATTGCTTAACCTAAGTTAATCATGCCAGTTTATCGATGTGTCTTTAATCATTAAGCAGCTATACAGCTACTCATCATGATGAAGAAACGCTTCTAAGAATATAAAAAAAGGCAAAGTCGTCATATAATCATACTATACCTCGACTCTCTACCTCTCTCTGAGTAGGTACCATTTTTTAGAAGATTCAGAATCATTCCAAGGATTTATGTATCTTTTTAAGACTTCACTGTGCTGTTATGCAATGGCTATAGTGTAAATGTAAGCGCCTCAATGTCCAACTCCCAATATATAATACAATTATTGTCAGCTTTTTTTATCTCCCACAAAGCACCGTGAAGAATTAGTTACGGTGGAACGTTTCACATGACCGTGGGATAGTTGATGTGCTCAGGTACCCCATATAGCAGCAAGTACCCCGCCTTTTCTTCTCTCTTTTACATTCGTTGTTGAACACATATAACATAATAATGAATAGACTCTCCTCCACCATGCTCCGATCCTCTACCCGATCAGCAATTACAAAAGTATGTTACAATCCAACAACAAGAAGAGAACAAGAACGGCAAAGCTGATCGATTGAGCGTAAACTTATATAGGCTGCTGCGTCTGCATCAGTGCGTCGAGCCTACTCAACACCAGCGGCTGCGTCGAATTTCGTCAAAATCGTTGAAGTGGGCCCTCGTGACGGTTTACAAAACGAAAAGCAAGTGATTCCAACACCTGTCAAGATTGAGTTGATTGAAAGACTTGCCAATGCTGGATTACCGGTTGTGGAAGCAACCAGCTTTGTCAGTCCAAAATGGGTGCCTCAGGTATATAAAGTCAAATGGAATATATACGGATCGAATTTAAAGAGAGAGAGCGAAAAAAGAGCCAGCTATTCATTTCAGGCTGATGTATGCGAGAATTTATAGATGGGCGATAACCGTGAAGTATTTACGACGATTAAAAAGAAGCCTGGTGTTGGATATCCGGTCTTGACACCTAATATCCGTGGTGTAGATAATGCATCTGCAGCCGGTGCATCTGAGGTGGCCATGTTTGCAGCAGTCACTGAAACATTCAACCGAAAGAACACAAACTGCTCGACCGAAGAAGCTATGGATCGCATGGTGGACGTGACTAAGGCTGCACTTGACAAAGGCCTCAAAGTTCGAGGGTGAGAAATAGAAGATGCAGTTGTGTAATCACTGGCGGAAGGAACTGATGTACTAAGCTTCTATGTGCCTATGGTAGTTACGTCTCATGTGTCCTGGGATGCCCATATGAAGGCGTAGTATCACCTATTGCCGTTGCACAGATGGCAAAGAAAATGTACGATGCCGGTTGCTATGAGATCAGTCTAGGCGATACGATTGGTGTCGGGACTGCCGGCTCAATGGGGCGGATGCTGGATGAAGTGCTCAAGGTGGTTCCAGCCGACGCCTTGGCTGTCCATTGTCATGACACATACGGTCAAGCGCTGGCCAACATTTTGAAGGCACTCGAGGTAACAGCATAATTTCAAATTGTGTGTGACATTGAAAGTAGTATATATTTTCTGACATGATGCATTTTTCCACAGTACGGTGTTCGAGTTGTAGATAGCTCAGTAGCAGGTCTCGGTGGTTGTCCTTATGCGCCTGGTGCCAAAGGCAACGTAGCCACAGAGGATGTGGTATACATGCTCCACGGCATGGGCTTTGAGACCGGTGTCAGCCTGGATTCTCTTGTTGAAACGGGACGGTGGATCTCTGAGCAACTGGGTCGCGAGACCAACTCTCGCGCTGGAGCGGCATTGATGACCGTCAAAGCACGTCGTCAAAGCAAAATTTAAAGATGAATGTAAAAATTTATATATATTAAAAACGAGAAGGCGACATTACATTTAGAGAATATTACATTACTATAACAATATGCGATAATTTTTATAAAAAATGTTACTAGCGGAGAAGGGAGATTCAGGCGATAGAGAAAAATATATGAGGAAGAGAGAACGAATCAAAATGATGCGATGGAACAAGCGAACAGATATGTAGTAGAAAATTATATTAGAGGCAGTCAATAAATAGTAGTACGAGATTAACGGAATTGTGGAATGAAAAGATGGAGAGAAATTTAGCCCTTGTACTTGAGCACAGTGCCAAAGATGTAGTCCCAGACCTTGGATGTGATGCCGTAGCCAAGATCAAAGTTCTTGTAGTGGTGTGCCATGTGGTACTTTTTCATCTCCTTGAAGTGGAATTCAAACACCTTGGCGTGGTGCAAGTAATAGTGGACGCAGTCATACAGCACATAGCCAAAGAAGCCACCTGCAATCACACCGTATGCTATCACCGGTGGAAACAAGGCGTGGCCGAGTCGAGTCAATGGATATGAAATGAATACGTTCAATGTAGGCGGCATGACAAGTCGTAATCTAGAATTTAAATTTTAGTCACGCCACCGGAATTTTTCCGCAACGAAATATGACACCCTAAACCTGCCGATTCATGAACTTTTTTTTGGCCCTTACCTATCCATAGGAAGATAATGATGGAAACCGTGCAGAGTAAAGTGCAGAGTAAATGCGATTTGGTTGTCGGGAAGATAATCGTCGACATGGAATAAAAAGCGATGCAAGCCGTACTCGAGCAAGGTCCAGATAGCAATTCCAAGACCAAATGACAGCACACTGGCCAGCGGCATACCACTGTCGAACGACACCTTGAAATGGTAGGCGACGACGGGTAACCAAAACACCGGTATGACCCACCATGCTGTCTTGCTCAGCGGCTCCAACAGCCAGTGGCCAAAGAACTGTGCAGGCTCAGGCAAGTACCGGGGCTTGTGCACCTGCTCCAGGTAGAATTCCTTGGTAAAGTTACCTCGCATCATTTGGGGAATTAACGGTTTGCGCAGGTCCAAGAACTGATGCTTCTTGATATCGAGTGCGAGGTCTGTTACGGAAGGGTGGAAATCGGGTCTGGCATAATCTTCGTCTGCTCCATTTAATGTCGCTGTTGTGGTTTTTGGGGTCGTTGAAGCTTTGTTGTCGGAAGAAGGTGCAAGGACACCGATACAATACTCTTCCAAAATTTCATAGGCTGCCTCCGAATGCTCATGCTCGAGCTCATCTTTCATGATTGCTGTGACATCTTTACCACCGTAATCGAGAATCAAGTCGTCGCCGCCAGGATGATCTTGGATGAATTCGGTGACATCGTAGACATTACCCTTGTAGAGGACCCAGCAGGACTCTGGTGTGTTGTGGCTGACGACTTCGTCTCGGGTATAAAATTTGACAGCCATGGTTGAAAAAGAATAAAAGAAGAAAAAAGTATTACAGCTTTCTTTTTTTCCAAGAAAAGAGATTGGTGAAAAAGAGTAGCGGAGGTCTTGCCAGCAGGGAAATGAAACCCACCTCACATTTGGACATATTCCCCCTACTCCGCCGTTTGAATGCACGACAGGAACCGGCGACTTTTTTTTTCTGTTTGAATTATGCGTTTCGAGCCGGGCTTATCCTACTTGTGCTTTAAACTGCGAGAGAGAATGAAGTGAAGGTTCTCTTTTCGTCCAAATAGCAGAACAGCACACACGCACACACAGCGGCAGTGCTGTTTGTGCTTACCATTCTCCCCCACCCCCCCTTGGTCCACGATCATTCCTTGGCAAGTGCTGTTATCTGATCAATTGATGTTGTGCACTGAAACCCCTTCCCGGCGTTTGTGTAGCACTGCCTTAAACTCTTTTCATACGCCCCCACCACATTTGCTTCTTCTCGTGGTTTTAGTGGTTTATCTATTACACGTATACAAAAGACACGATGTCATCGTCTGCATTGCGCTCGGATGATACATGCTGTACGTTATTCTGTCCGAGTACTGTTCTAGCATACTCTACACTATTTCTGCTCTCGTCTATGTTTGCACACTCGACTAATTGCATGGATACGAGGCTGTTGCCATGACCATGATCGATAAAAGCTTTGAGCCCATCACCAGTAAGCTTTGTGCAGCCCTTGAGTGAGAGTCTTCTCACCTTTGAAGACAAAAGCATCAGTAGCTCATCTGTCAGGAGCCCATCTTCTTGGTGCTCCGTAATTCCTAGTTCGTCAAGCTCCCAATGAAGATTGTGCGCAAATGCACGCATGCCGTCTGTAGTAAGGTCTAAACGATGATTATCCGTTGCTGAATAGTCCAGTGCCACGCGCTTTAACGTGGAGGCATTTGACTTTTCCGTCAACGCCTCCAAGATGGCATTCGTAACAAGGCGATTTCCAGACAAGCGGATCGACTCTAGCCGATGTCTGGCTTGGATAAGATGGTTGTAGATAGGATCTTCAGTGTGGCTGGTAGCGTCATTGTTGCTGTCAGCAAATCTATCATGTGTAACGTGTAGTCGCTTCAATCTAGCATTGCTGCTACCGAGCGCCTGAAAGACACGGTCAAGCCAGTAGGATGTCTCGTCTGCGGTGACTGTGTGCAAAGACAACTCTTCAAGCTGTGGGCAATGATATATCCACCTCGCCAAAGACTCGGCATTAACATGGATATTATCGATATGAATAGTCTGCAAGTGGTTGAAAGTGACATTGTGTCGCGGCGTGATTGGGTACCATGGGTCTACAGGCTGGTTCTGAAGGCGCTCGAGGCGGACAGTGCGAAGCGTACGACGATGGGCTAACAACATCTGCGTAAACGAGTGGCCGCCATGGTAGAAGCTGCCGCAGACAATTTCTTGTAATCCGCAGATGTATTCTCTTTCTGTTGCCTTTCTCTTTGGCAGAGATACCTTGGATTTCCAGTGCGAAACAAAGTCTGGACGAATACGACCCCATGCTAGACATTCGAGAGTAGGGCATAATTGAACACACGCTTCAATCACATGTATCATCGTGTGGCCATAGGGTTTGACAGAGTCAAACACGAGACATCTGAGTTGTGGACACTGCTGTAAGATATAGTCGACTTCATAGCGGTACAATGTGGCGTGCAAGTTGAGATATGTGAATTGGAGCTGTGGCAATGATGGCTCCTTTGCTGGCGGTGGAGCAATGCTGTAGTCACGGTCCATGATCATGGCGTGGCGTGAAGAGCTGCTTGTGTCAAAGGTAAAGTGTGTGATGTTTTTGGGGCACAATTGTAGAAAGGCGTGCAAATCCATGGCGTGTGTGTGGCGTCGAAAAGATAGGTCGACTAGTGAGTTGAGGATGGGTCGAAAAGCCTCCGACAATACACGTCGATCAATCGTTCTGCAATGGAACAGCTCTATTCAGACTAATGGTATTAGCTTCTTTCTCTTCTCTTTTAGTGGATTTTGTTTATGTGGTACCACTTCTCCTATAGTGTGTTGGAAAAAAAAGACATCGGCCTAATTACCCACGGAACGGATGGAATCACACCGGCTTTTCTGTACGAGGCCGTGTATCACCATGCCAATTTCGCTCTCGTTCAATCTTCGTAGACGCAATTTCTTGAGATGTGGACCCAGGCAGCGCATTAACAGATCATTATTGAGGGCTTCTAGCGACGATATCGTCACTTCTTGCCAGAGATCGCTGGTGTATTGCGGCACATGGCTGAGCCACTTGCGTGATACGCTCATGCACTTTAGACAGTCCGACTTTGTGACATGAGAAAAAATGGTACTGACAATGTCATACGGTAGAGCTGAGGTAAAATCTCTTTGAATGACAGAGGAGCTAGTGGTACTGTCGCGATCAGCGAGGGCCACAATGTTATGGGTTGTAGCAATGGGAGGCATTGTTGTTGTGTTCTCTAATATACAATAGGGTATTTGAAGTGATAGCGAGTCTTGAAGGAAGGAAAGATTGGAAAAAGAAGGTCAAGCGACTCTTGCTTTATAAAGAGAAAAGACCAAGTGAGAGGGAGATAAGGGCGTATCACCAGTGCTTTCATCGAAACTGTCCCTTTTCTGTACATCGTTTCTTACAACAACAAACATTTTTTACGGGCGCAAAGAATGTGAGTGATAGGGCGTCCCTTCCGATCGGAGCCAGGAGAGCTCGCATAATGCGAATAATGCGTACCGTCAAAAAGCCGCTGTTTGTTTTGGGATGATATGACCAGTGACAAAACCGATGTGAGTGATCTCTTCTCATGGAGTCTCTAAATACCGAAATGTTTCTCCTATTAGGTGCTCAATAAGTGCCCACTGTAACCACGTATGGCGTTTGACTCGCCCATCTTCCTCCAAAAGTTCAACGCGACAAGCGAATGGATGATGATGATTACGTCTCAATTGTCGATGATAAAGGAATATACTGTTTGTTACAACAATGACATGCATGTATAATATAACCATATACTATACGCAGCGCTTAGTGGGACATATTTAACGTACGCGTGTCTTTTATGTATTACAGCAAGATTTGCTTTGCTATTCTTACGCCTTACATATGTACTGTACAGCATCAAGAAAAGCAAGATCAGCATTATTAGTGTATAATACGTGTGAAAATAGATGAACTAATCAACGCGCCCTAAAAATACTTCATATACGCAGTCGAGTGGATGTTGATGTGGCTCAGGTAGGTCGCAATAAAGCCTGGCTAAACCATAGATAAAAGACACCTTTGAAGCAACCTACGTTGTAAGCACAGTGTCTACTGTGATAGTCTGCTCTTGCTCATAACGAAATGCTAATAAATAGCTACGGAGAAACAAAGAAAACGCGTACAACAGTAAAAATTTATACTTTACGCTTGCGGCATAATACATCTCAGTCACCAGTTCAAAGAAACACTTCTCCTACAACAAATAAAAAAAGAAATCCCTTTGCATTCCTCAATGCACTGTCAGGAACATACCAATGTCCGACAACATTCCTCACTATGGTAGTCTTTTCCTGTCCGATGAGCTGCACAGCGGTGGTGACGACGGTGGCGATTCAGACAACACAGTCGAACAATCGCTCAATGCTGCAGTTTCCGGCTACATGGATTCCGACGCGGGTGTCAGTAATGAAGAAGACGACGACGAAAACGAAGATGACGATGACGAGGTAGATGAAGAAGACGACGACACAGAAGACGACGAACGACGCATGAGCGATTGTGCGCGTGAAACAGGCGCGATACGCGTCTATGAAGAAACACACCCAGATCATTACCAAAAGGCTACGGGTGGACGCGAGATTGCCGACCACGAAGCGATCTGGTCCGTGTCTACATTTCGACCTGACTGGGGAGTTGAAAAGATGCGCGACAATAACCCATTGACATATTGGCAGTAAGTCTTTGTATGTAGCGTGTATGAGTTTCATTAAAAAGGATCCTTTCCTTTTACTCATGAAGTCTATGAATAATAGATCGGATTGTCCGAATCCAAAAGCACCACATACAGTCGATTTACTTTTTCATCAGGCTACTTTTATAAAGGTAAAATTATGCACCTATCAAGCTTCGACGTAGTGATGCTAACTGGAACACATGAACTATATTCAGCAAGTGTCGATCTTTATAGATTACACGCAAGATGACAGCTACACGCCGAAGAGCATATCCATTCGTGGTGGCACCACCTACAGAGATTTGCACGTTAGTAGATTATATTTGCAAGGCGTTGGATGGAATAGGGAAGAGGGCTGCAATATCATATAATTAACTGCTATTACTGCAGGAGGTGATGGCTCTAGAGTGTCCTGAAACTGTAGGGTGGCAAAACGCGGATTTATGCGCTGCCACTGGGTATGTGTTGTCCTGTTTTTTGTTTTAACTGGTTCAAGCGGAGTAGTTCTGTACACGAGGTAGTTGACATGGCACGATAAAATTAGTGAGCCCGTACGAGTCTTTCGTCTACAGATCGCCGTACTGAACACTCACTTGAATGGGCGTGATACACACATTCGCCAGATCAAAGTTTATTCTGTCCTCCCGTAACGTATCGTTTTATTGTCCTTAAAATATAGCAAAAGTGTCGCCATGACTACTAACTTTGTTTCTATGACCCCCGCAAAACAGTTCCTATCTTCAACAACAGCAACAACAAAGGTTACCTGAAAAGAGCATTGAAGGATTAGCAACTGGCTTTTTCAATAAAGGTCTTCGGTAACCCGCAAAGCTATGATGAAAAGCTCTCCCGTTTTCTTTTGTAACCAAGGCAGCAAGGAGTAGTAGGAAAGGAAAAGGAGAATCTCACTCTAATGATGACTCAATATGTTAAAAAAAATTCTGTGCAGAAAGAAAAAAAAGATAAACTCAGATCTACAAATTCAATGCACTTGTCTTTTTTTAACTTCCCTTTCTCCTTTATCCAAAAGAAAAAAAGAAACTTTGGCAATGTCATACTTTGACCATATTGCCGATGACGAACTGTGGGCATACATAATAGGCTATGTCAGTATTGCCTGCTGGTTTGTAGTTTTCACTCCGTAAGTGGTAGTGTTATTTTATTCTCCCCGTTGTCGAGTATCCCTTGGAAGATTTGACCAACGCAACACACCCTATCAGACAACTGTATGAAAACTACGTACGAAAGAACACGGACGGCGTCTCGGTTCATTTTCTACTGTTGTGGATCTTGGGCGACATTTTCAATCTTGTCGGCGTCTTCATGGAAGATCTACTCGTTACAATGGTAAAAAAAAATTGTTCAACCTTTCTTAGGATGTGACAAGAGTGAAAATTGGTTTTTTTCGGAGCCGAACCCGATGGATACTAATCTATGAATGATAATAACAGCTTCTTATCGCATTGTACTATCTGTTCTCCGATACACTCCTGATGGGCCAAGTGATCTATTATCGATGGGTGTATAAGAACAAGAACAAGATGCTGGTGGATGATACTTCACGGCTATTGGACAACGACGACGACGACACGGAAGGCAACGAGGGCTATAGTAGCAACTACAGAAATGATGAAGACCACCATGTCGAAATCGAAATGGTCCGGCCCAAGGATCCAGCAAGAACCCGGCGTACCGTACGCATATTTACTTTCTGGAGTATTACTTCGTCTGTAGCGATAGCGCTGGGATCGGTATATTACTTTTTCGGAATGCAAGAAAAGGCCGACGCCCAACAATTGCATCTCCTCCCGCAGCTGTTTGGCTATGCAAGCGCCTTGCTCTATTGTTGCAGTCGTATTCCCCAGATCATGCAAAACTTTAGGAACGAGAGCGTCGAGGGGTTGAGCTTATGGCTGTTTGTGTTTAGCGTTGCAGGCAATGTGACCTATTGTGTGGTAAGATTCTCACCATTGGGAATAATAGGCTACATGGAATTATCGTGTGTGGGTAATGCTGATGCTGATATGTGGGCCTTTCTTAGTCCATCTTTCTCAAGTCGCTGGATCGCACGTATCTGCTAACAAACTTCCCTTGGATTCTGGGCGCTGGTGGTACTCTCTTCTTCGACTTCACGGTAAGCTTTTCTTTTTTGACCTTGTGTTAGAGTCACTTAATTTTTAATAAGAGGCTCACCATGATATCATTTACGCACGTACAGATCTTTTTCCAATTTTACACCTACAGGTCTTCTGAAAGATACGTCAAGTGATAACCGCGTACCCTTCCTACATAACCCCGCTATCAACAATATTAGCAACACTCCCCGCATTCACATTATTTACAAACATTCATACAGTTACAACAACTTCTCTCTCCCATCCGCCATCGTGAGGATACCACATAACGTTTCTTTGTTTTACACAAAA
Source organism: Zychaea mexicana (assembly GCF_025766255.1). Lineage (NCBI taxonomy): Eukaryota > Fungi > Mucoromycota > Mucoromycetes > Mucorales > Lichtheimiaceae > Zychaea > Zychaea mexicana. The sequence goes on along the minus strand of NW_026516665.1, from coordinate 811,955 downwards.
CACCTATACTCTTCATTTTTACTTCATGTTTCGTAATATTTCATTTGCACAAACCAATCCAACAAATGCGCTAGACTCTTTAAGCATTCTCTTTATTACAAAAAACACTGCACTGACAACTATTGATTTATCCAATATACATGACGCTAGACTGCTTAAAGGAAAGAAAACCACACACGTGCATGGCATCGCATATCGATTTATTGATAATGTAGTGAGGAGATAGCTTGTAAATATATTGAGCCGACTAGGCAAGTTAATTAATAATGGGGTATACGCAAAACGACCATACTATTTACATGTGCAGGGAGAATCAAACGGGTTTCATCGACAGTTTTGAAATGATGATGGGTGTTGGGACTTTTATGACATAAAAACGTCTCGCACATCGCGTTCTGAATGATCTATTGTTTGACCGCCTTTCCTGTCACTGCCATCTTCCTCATCTTCATCTCCTTCCTCTTCATCACTGGCATTTGCTACGGGTGGCAAATAGTAGACTTCATCTTCTTCCATTTCCTCATCATCCGAGTCCACAAAAGCTTGCACGTTCTCGACAGTTGTTACATCGACAATTATATCTTCGTCATCTTCTTTCCGTCGTGATACCTCTTCCGCCGGTACCTAAAACGTATTTGTTTGTACGCTGATTTAGTTCTTTTCTGATTACTGGACCAATGACAATTTGTTAGAATAAATGGATCATTATGCAACTTTACCACATCGAACTCGTCTTCCTTCTCTTCATATTCCAAGTTCTCTTCTAACTCTGTAAAATCAGGTGCGAACGCGCTCCAGTTTTCTTCGTGCTTCGTCGTCCATAAATAGATGTTTCCATAGCTGCTAACTGATGCGATGACAGGGCGAATAGGATGCCACTAGCACAGGAGATCCTTTGTTAATAATGCTTACTTATCGAGCAGCAAATACACATCATTAAGCGAACTAACCGATAAATCATCCAATGGTTCCTTGGGTCCTTCCAATATCTTAACCAAGTTTCCGATATTCTTATCCCAAATGTATATATTGTGCTCGGCCTTGTGTCCTGACCCTGTTTTTCAAAATTTGATATAAATAAACAAACAACTCACCGATTCGGATATATAAAGTGAAGAGACATTATCAAGCAGCCGTTTACCTCCTATAACAAACTCGCCATCTGCACTGAAACTCGCGCTGTTCCATTGAATCCGGTTCACCAAATCTTGAAACTTGTTTTTTAGAGTCGGGATCCCATCGTGATCCTCCAAATGATAGTAACGCATGACACGGTCATTCGCATTGATGAGGATATCTCTGTGATTATACAAAAATCATCTTTAGTATCAGTGGCTATTCCAACACACGATACAACGCTGCATCAATACCCTTCATCCGTATTAGCCCTATAAACATACTTTCCGTTCCTGCTCCATTGAATATCTTTGATTGTTGTGCTTGTAACACGTGTTTGATATAGTGTCTACTCAAGAAAACAAAAACCTTAATTTTGTTGGTCTATGCACCCCTTCTTTTGTCGCTCTTGCTTTCTCTCTTTACCTCATATGAATCTCCATCAATGATATAGAGATGACCTTTGGATGTCCCTGCATATATTCGACTACCTGTTTTGTTCCACGAAACAGCCGAAACGTAAAACCTGTTGTTTGTGGTAGTGGGTTTCCTTTACATGTCAGAAAATAGGGGTCGGTAGCACAAAGTGTGCGCGTAATTAAAAGGGAAAAATGACCTACTTCCCGCCTTCAGAATCTACATCGGCTAACAGCTTTGTTATCCGTGTTCTGCCCTCTGACACGTCGACTGCCACTGGATTTGACTGATTCAATGCCGCAACAAACACATAGCTATTTTAAATTACAGAGGTGTATATGCGCATCAATGAAGAGACAACGGGTAAAGGAGAATATAAATACAATGCACACAGTTTATGTCTTACTTGTTTTTGGGATGCATATGTGCCATCATCAATGCCGTTGGAAACCGTATACGCATATGTTTTTCAGCCGTGATAAGATCCCATATTACACACGTCCAATCCTTTGAAGCAGAAAGTAAATATCTGCCATTGCGAGACCAGCTATTTATACAAACAGGAACAGAATCCTTTGTGTTTAGCACATGCATAATCGGCAAACGTGTATGTACTTTATTAAATACCTCACACTGGCAACAGGTTTAATATGCCCCAATAGATCACGCGCGATGCCCTTTGTATCGAAATCCCAAACAATGCATCGTCCGTCGTGAGTGCCTGCTGCTAGTAATGTACCGCGTCGATTGAATTTGCAGTTCAACACGTATCCATCTTCAAGTGTCTCTTCAATTGTTTGAGGATACTCCTGTTCCCAAGGATCTTGAAAAAGTCAACTTAATTTATTAATTCGAGTGGGGAAAGAGAAAAGCGAAATAACGTAATTGAAGGATCGTTGACGGTACCTAGTAATTCCAAGTTCATTGGGACACGCGTGGTCGACGTTTTTTAATCAATTGGGTGTTCTTGATCAACACTGGCGGAGAGACAACTGACGGACGCGCTGCTGTATTACCAGAAATTCATAAAGGGCGGCACATAAGATTATGAAGTCGACCATCCTTTCACTTTATTGTTGTATATCTAACAGTAATCTCAGTAATTCTTTCAACGATTGTCCAATCCTCAATATGGCGAGCGTACCAATAGTGGATACATCACGTCGAAAACTTTATATCGACGTAATACAACAATCGTCACTCATAAGTATATTCGCTCAAATTCGGGTATCGTTATGCGATGAGTTTGTGAATCCGTCACTCATAAAGTCTACACCGTATGTGCTGCTTCTGTGTTCTCAAACTAGTAACTCATTGAGCCTGGCAAAATGGCCGATCTGTTGCGAAAGTGGTTTTACAGCGCTGCAGCATAGCTCATTGTGATACTAGCAAAGTCGTCATAGTCATATTTATGGCCGCAGATATTCTGATGATGACAGGCGACGTATGCGATGCACGCTTTGACTTAAGGTCTGGGGAATACACAACCTATCAATACCTTCTTCTTTCTACTTAAAGCTTCCGAAAGCAGCAAAACTCGTCTCAATTACCCCATCTACTGTCTTATTACGTTCATTGTCAGCTATAGACTAATCGGGGTCATTGGAACAAACACAGAGCGTTCAGCAGAAAGAATAGTGATTGTAGCAGCAGTAGTGAGTAGTAGCTCTTGTGACAAAGCACCAGAAAGAAAACGGCACAATTGTTGAATCGCTTGGCGTTGCAAGGAGCATGATGACAGTAATATTGATAATTGCTGATATTGTTGGCGTTGATAAGGTTGTTATTAGGAACAGTATGTATTTATCATATGATCAGAGGAGTCAGCGTAAGCATAGTTAATACGATGATGATTGTGGTATATTTCTTGCTGTATCTGCTGATACGCTGCGGTTACCGATGTGAACGGACATAATCACTGTCAAAAGGGGTTCGAGTGTAACGGTTGGTGTGATTGCTCAACAATGATGCGAAGAGGAAAAGTGAGGGCGCCAAAAGCATGAGGTGTATTTATAGCTCTAGCACCGAGCCTTACTTTTTCTTTTTCGTGGCTCGATATGTAATTCATTCTCATGGCCCCCATATATATTTTCTGACATCGCCTGTACTTCTCAACAAATGTATTCGAAACACGTACAGAGTTTCCGAGGAGCAAGAGAGAATCAAAGCCAAACATGTACGAGTCCAAGTTTGCAACGCTAGTGCTATGTTTTAGCTGGAAGAGAAGGGACCCTGAATCACAAGCTTCTCACAGTAACATAAGGTATGTAACATATCACAGCAGTGTTTTAAGAAACTAAACTCCTGGCTGACTAAAATGGTAGTAGTTCCTCTTATTATCAGAAATTTGATAGAAATACTTGCGTTGCTTACTTCTTCCGTGAATGTATTGATGGTGCAGTATCATTATCGGTTATCCTGTATGTCGCGCCTGTTTTGTATATGGTGCCCGCCACCTAGAAACGACAAGTGGACATTTCAAAATTTTTAATTTCCGCCTCTATAAACTTCTATTTTTAGCTAGCGGTATTTATTCTTCGTCTGTGAGATCATCAATGTCGAAAATTCGCCGGTGGGATTTATATTTCTTCACGGCTTTTTCTGCTTTTCGTCCAGTGAGTCCTTTCTCATATGCGTCAATATAGCGCCATGCTTTTCGCTCAAAGCGACGTATCATAGCTAAAGGAATGCTATCTAAATATTGTGTAATGTTTTGGGAGAGGGATCTGAAGCTATAATCACATTCTTCCCTGGCAATTCTCTTTACAGCACCCCAGTATCTTTCAATAAAGTTGCATTCGCAATGAAACTTGGGGTACAGATCGAATACATGGCCAGCATTTTCAACAGTTTCTGCAAGAGCTGTCACCTGTCTCCGAAAATCAGGATGGGACCCAAGAAGATGACGAGCGCAACAGCAGTTATCAGATGTACCAGGGCTGTTCTTACATGTCAACAATAGACCAGGAATCCATGCGCCACGCTCTTGCAAGATCTAAACCATTTTATAAATGATAGATACAGGACAAGATCTTGGTGCACAGAAAACATATATATCGGCATTAGCTTCAAGCTAAAAAAAATATGATCACTTACTCTTTTGATGCCTTTGAACTTCAGTTGTCCATTATCATCTTTGAAATACATGTTTTGCGGCTTTGGTACCCTCCCATACCCGGAGAGCTCGGTATAAAACCATCCGGACTTAAAATGGTTGCCAGGATCGGCATCCGCGTCTGTGGGATGCAGACTCATTCTATTAACGCATAACGCATCTGGTGCAAACGCGTTATGATTGCTACTCTGGTCGAAGCAGAAAACAGCTACTTACGATCGTTAAAAACTCAAAATCAAGTAATATATAATATTCTCCCTTCACGTGCACATACCAATGCAATCGTCTCCATGTAGTGCATTGAAGATCGGGATGGCTCGCTCGCGTAACTGCTTCACCATATTCATGCTAGTCCAGTAGCCGTCCCTATTCGCGCCAGGATAGAAGATTGCTCTGGATTCCTTGAATTGGAGATCACCAAATCTTTCATCATCTGGATCAATCTTCAACGATCCATGGCAGGAGCACATAAAATCAGAAATCATTATTGATTGACCTTGACTTTTAGGTGTCAAAACGGTTTCTTCCTCAGTGAACCATGCAGATTTGACACCGTCGTTCGAGTAGAAAATGCATTCGTCGTGTGTAACTAGCACATAACGGGTATCGCCATTACGTACAGTGTCCGGAACACACTCGATTTCCATACTCTCGCCGGTGTATGTGACCATATTTTTGGCGTATGTCAGCATTCTCTTGGTCCATTCCTTTCTATATTTCACCACATCATCTCTTTCGTGACCATCGTAAAAAACCTATAAAAGAATCTGAGCTCAGCCTACAATATCTGCTCGATCTGTACATCCACTCAACTTATAAATCCGTTCAACCGATATATCCACTCAATGCATATTGATAGTCAAATGGTAAAAAGCATTCATACGTACATTCTTCATATTTCTTCGGAATTTGTATCCCCACAAGTGCAAAGCTCTCGCAACTGTTCTTTCACCAATCGACACCGGCACACCGAGCTTTCGTGGGATGATATCTTCTTGCAGTTTTTTTCTGATCAGCTCCACTTTTCTTTGCTGTGGGGGCTGCTCTTTGATCCACTTGCAAATTGCAAGCTTGATATCCTCATCGGCAAGCAGAGAAATTCGCTTAGAATGCTTGCCTTGGCGATGAGCAGTTACTTTGCTAGTGAGAACATATGATTTGGTCCACGATCTGATTGCCCGACCCAAATACTGTATGGAACCACCACCTAATTGTTTCGCAATTCTTTCAGATTCGACGATTTTCTGTTTCTTTTGGCCTTGGTGCTCGATTAGATATCCCAGGAATTGCAAGACACAATTGTACCGTAGGACATCGTATGGCTTCATTTGGCCTGATGGCGACTGCTGGTTTCGGCTGGTCTGCATCAGTTGTTGCAAAGCCGCATGTCTCTCCTTCATTAGCGATTGATCTTCGAGAACGATCAAGGCTTCATCTGCAGCTGACAATGACGATGGATCGGTGGTCGATGACGCAGCAAAGAACTCTGTTATTTTTCGATGCTTTTTACCCGATGCAGCGAGCTCTCTTGCATTTCTACGACGGCGCTGTGCAGTTTTTTTGCCATTTCCTGTATTTGGAAACGACTGCAGTAAGAAGATGAACCAGTCAACAAACAAACTAGAAGAAATAAGTCAATCACACCTCTACAGTCTGGAAGGTAGTCATCAGCACCATCTCTCCACTCAAGACTCAAATTGGTGGCAGAATCTACTAAGGTTGTTGCAGAAACTCCAAGCAGCTGCCAGTCCTCTGCATCAGCAGCGTCTTGATTGGTACTTTCGGCAGTATCCTCCCACATTTCATCGTCGAAATCGAAAAGCTCATTGTATTCACTTTCGTTCACGTTATCCACAAGTGGTACCCAAGTAGGCTCATTAACGCTAGTAATGAGGGGTAGGATGACTTAATGTAAACAAACTACTCTCAAATGATTCTTAAAAACTGACAGTTCTCTTTGAATGCACAAGAAATTTACTTGAGTGTGTTCTTTGACTCTTGCATGCTTTTAAGGTGCTTCTGGCGCTTGTTGAGTCTCCCCATTGTATGGAATGTTTTGGAAGAAGAAGGAACAATAAAACTTTGTCATCCTACTTATAATTTACATGGCACCATTACAGTCAATGTTGATTGGAAGGCTGAGGTATATATTGCACCGGCGCTTATCACTAATGTTACACTACCTTCCTAATATGGAGATCGCCGATTCAATGTCATACACTAGTGTATGGTGGGGTGGACATTCTGACAAAATCCTCTGCTAAATTTTCGAATCTACCCCAACTTCGACGCTTTATTTCTCAATTTTTTTTGCCTGTAAGTAAATAAAAACGCTTCATAGAATTGCTCTTTGAGCCTCTCTCTATCGTTCTATGAAGCCAAAAAAGTAGGTTGTATAAGTGAAAAAAGTTGAAATAAAGCATCAAAAATTGGTCCAAAAATTTACGTTTCTAGGTGGCGGGCACCATATCTCTCTTTGCGCGCATGGCTGAAAATGGAAGGAAGGATTTGAAAGTTATTGTTCAATCACACTGACCTACAGTCAAATCTTGCAGTTTCGCCGAATTTTTAAAGCAGCAGCAACAATTGCCAGGAATGTATATGCTTAGTATGTATGTAGCTCTCCCAAACCAGATCGGGCAACGATAGTAACTAAGCGTAATAGTGTGTAATAAATTCATACATCATCTGCTCATTTTTGTAAAAATTCTTTGAACAGCAGACCGTCATCTATAAGATATGCTCTGGCACCGGCTCATTGCTGGCATCATAATCCTCGGCTGGGTGGCTCAACCTGTCTATTTCTTTGAGGGTCTTTATTGTTTTCACGGCTAAATACTTCCAGTGTGGCGTTTGGAATGTTCCCTATTTGTGGATATCGCTTCCTGTAAAAGAAAATATGGAGAACACAAGGCTGGGTAAGTTTCCATTTTTGATGAGTTACGGTTCAATGCCAGTGCTATAATTGGATACTATACAACGAACGTTTGTACACTCTTTTTCAATTGATACCACAGAAATAACGGAGTGTTACTTATGTATGATAGTATGATAGCAAGCGTCTTGTTACTCACCAAATGGTGATGCTATACTATATGCTGCAAATGTTTGCCGTAGTTATCATGGTTAAATTCTGTCAAGCTAATCCTACTCTACACATGCTGCTTATTACATTATACTTTGGCTGTTCCCATAGTTAGCTAATGTCAATATCATAAACTCAACAACAGTTTAGCAACTATTGGTGAAATTGGAATAACCGTAGCAGCCCCGTTTATGGACCGTTGACATCTTTCTGTGCTATATTTAGGATCCGCGGGGAGCTTGCTGTTCGACTACTCATGTAGTCATGGAGTGCTTAATGTAGCGACCTATTATTATCTTTTTTTGAGCACCAAACGGGTCACTATCACATCAGTGTTTATTATAGCGGCTTAGCTATAATCAGAATAACGGCATGGAACTATCGGGGAAAGAGGCAAATTCGTTCAAAGAAGTTGTTTACGACACGCCCGTAGTTTAAGCTTGCATTCACAGTACTTTATCTATAAACATGGTCACGGATGAAGTCATCGATATAAAGCATCAATCTATAGAACCCTATCATACACACTCGCACACGACTAGCACTTATGGAAGCATCAAATAATCATATACTTACCACATACATACATGTACTCTAAATGAACATATTTGATTTTTCTTTACAAGCTTTATGGCCCGGTATTGTTGAGCTCTTATAGCTATAGAGACTGTCTACAATAAGCCGAAAAGCCCAGATGACGAAGTTTAATATGAGAAACACGATGTAGCAAAACAGCTAGAATGTAGTGCTGTATCACTTTCATCTGGTCGGATGAGAAACAGCTTTTTCAGCAACTGGAACCTCGTTAGTCGAGGTTCCTGTATGTTAGCTTCTTTTCTCAACGGTAAGCCCGCGCCAGCGTGACATGTCAAGACGATTTACCAAGCCCCGTTATAGCACCGACAGCGGCTAATACACAAAAGCTAAGCCTAAAAAAACTTGCCCAGGCATATATAATCCGACATCGGCGGTTCCGGATAACAATCACATACGTAGCTCCTATAACCTTTCTAGATATAGGGAATTACAAGCTAATTCCCCGTTCAACGCACCATTTTTGTAAACATACGTTTCACACTACTACTGCTATCCCCAACATACACTATACTCGTTAGACGCACATCCACAAAGATGTATTCCAATACCATTCTTTTATTGCCTTTATTACTACTTGCTATTTTATTGATCGGATTATCGGACAGCACATCTGCACTGTCAATCAAAACGAAACAAGGTGACCATCAGCACCGCAAACCTCTGCCTGGACGCTACTTGATCGAATTCGCAGGCGATGACGACGCTGATAAGAATTCGGTCATTCTTTTAAACTCTCTCAAGACAAAGTTTCCCGAGGCTCGCCTGGCTACTCCACGAGTGCTCAATTACGAACTTATGCGGGCAGCCACACTCCAGATAGATGCGGCCAAGGGTCATTTACACGAAAGTATCCTCAAGGCTGTTTCCGATTCCAACTTAGTTTCTGACGTCTACCCACTCCATGCAATGTCTCGTCCAAAAGGAGTGACGTCTGCTCCCCTTTCTCTTCATAAGAGCCTTCCTCCCTCGCAAAAACACGCTCAGCACGAGAAGGTTATCGATGCACATTTGTTGATGGCTCATTCAATGACCCAAGTGGACCGCGTTCATGAAGAATACAATAATACTGGCGAAGGCATATTCATAGCTATTATCGATGACGGTAGACAATGGTTTCTTTTTCTTCCAGAATTTACAATTTTAATAAAAATAATTTTATAACAATGTACAGTATAGGTGTCGATTATATGCATCCTGCATTGGGTGGCGGATTCGGCCCAGGTTACAAAATCCGCTATGGAAAAGACATGATCGGCGTTCCTGCAATAGTAACCGACAACGAAGGTAACTCGAACCGTGTTCCTGACGATGACCCAATGGACAACTGCGGTGATTACGGTCTTGCAGGAGGTATGATAATAAATTAAACAGTATACTTTCACCTGCTTGCGGCAACGAATTCCTTACTAAAAATACTACAAATAATTGCCTGAATAGGGCACGGTACCCACGTCGCTGGCATCATAGGCGCCAAATCAGAGGTAGCTTGAAGTAATACTTCAAATTAATAAACAATAACATGTAAAACTAGTCCACTGACATGGCAGGAGGTTATTTTACTTAGAACTACACGGGCGTTGCTCCTGATGCCATCTTAGGAATGTGGCGAGCCTTGGATTGTACTGGTTACGGTGACGAAGATTCCGTCATTGAAAGCATGCTTGATGCTCATAAGGCTGGTGCCCATATAATTTCCATGAGCTTGGGTGCTCATGAGTCCTGGTCAGAGTTTGTAACTGCCGTTGTGGCGGAGCGTATCACTGCTAATGGAACAATTGGTATGGAATGATCATACATATATTCCTCATTGTAATATTATACAATCAGTAATTCTAACTTTATAATACCTTCATTAGTCATCGCTGCTGCCGGAAACGATGGTCTTGATGGCGCGTTTACTATCAAGTCCCCTAGTGTCGGAAAAGGTGTTGTCTCTGTAGCTTCTTTTGATAATGAACACACTCTAAGAGAGACCATTCACGTTTATGGTGTTGAAGACCCACTTGGTATGTTGTATGCAGATCGTTGTGTACGCATGTACACCTTTCGATTCAAATGATATGTATTCACACATCTACATATGATACACCATTATATAGATATTATTACTGTAAATGATACGATTGGTGCTATTTCTGATGGTCAAGTTGTTGCTGGTGACGTACGTGTTGGCGGCGAATCCGATGCTTGTGATGCTGGTGATGTTCCACCCAATGTCAACGGAAAACTTGCTATAGTACAACGCGGAAATTGTACCTTCGACCTCAAAGTACACAATCTCCACCAAGCAGGAGCTATTGGCGTCTTGATTTTTTTCAATGAAAGCACGCTTGGTGATGCGTTATTCGTCCCTGGTGCAGCGTCAGCCCAGATTCCTGTTGCCGGCCTTTCCTACAACAACGGTGTCACCGTCCTTAAAGCCATCGAGAGGAATGATGGAGAGCCAATACAACTGAATAGAAGCGCCAGAATCATCAAGGTTCCTACCGGCAATACAGTCTCAATATTTTCCAGTGTCGGTCCTTCCTATGAAAATGATTTCAAGCCCAATATTGCAGGTGTAGGTGGCTATGTTTATTCGACCTTTCCTCGTTATTTGGGTTCTTGGAAAGTCGACAGCGGTACATCAATGGCCACGCCTTACGTGTCGGGAGCCTTTGCACTCTATTTAAAGGCAATAAGCGATAATAAACAGGAGCAACAGTCGCCAACTTATATTCTTGAGCAGTTCCAAAACTATGCCTACAAAGCACTTGCCTCAAACGAAACAGATGAAGCTGATTCACCTTACCGACAAGCAGCTGGTCTCATCCAAGGTATTAAAAGATTTTCGTTGTATAAGTAGACACATATACCGAATGACGGGATAACGTATGTACCAAAAATGTCAAAAATGATTTACATAGTGTACGATGCGATCAGTCAAAAGACCCACGTATCACCTGGGAGCATCAGTTTCAACGACACCGCCAACTTACAAAAGACTCATAAGCTTACTGTCACTAACAATGGCGATTCGATTGTTTCGTACGAAATCGTGAACAAGGTCAGCGTATCTATTGCACCTTACAATGACAGCTCGAATATCTTCAGCGAGCCTGCAACAATGATCAGCGGTTCGAGCGCACGTCTTCGTTTCTCCCGCAAGATGGTCAAGATTTCGCCTGGCGCCACCACTAATATCACGCTTACTGTAATGCCACCGGACACGGATCCAAAACTTCATATCATGTACGGAGGCTATGTCGAGCTGAAAAGCAAGGTGTCGTATCACAAAGATATTACTGTTCCATACATCGGCATCGTCGGAAACCAGCGTGATCTGCCCGTATTTTCTGACGACTCGCCTGCCATTCTCGATTTCAACCTTACGACGATCTATAACGAAACGAATACTTTCGTTTTTAAACTCAAAGACAATTCGACCCAGCCTGTCGTTGCTATTTCTATGTTGTCACCAAGCAAGCTTGTCTTATTCCGGTTGTACAATGAAAAGAAAGAATATTTAGGCTACGCGATGCCTCCCGCCACCAACTGTGTGCGCAGCACCAACAAGTCTCCTCTTTCCGTGGCTGAAAGTTGGGAAGGCTTTTACTACACAGCGCTTCCTCCGGCCGATGATGGGTATGAAGTGAAGACAAACACTGACGCTGGTGCATCAAAGAAGCAAGTTGGACCTGGAAGATATAGAATCGGTGTTGAAGCACTTAAGCTACTAGGCGATCCTCAGAATCCGCACGATTGGGAGCACTGGACATCTGACGCTATTCAAGTTGTGTAAACTGAGTGTAGTTTGTACAGTATAGACGTCTTGTAAAATAGCATATTGTTCTGTTTTTTTTTTGGAGATCTAAATAACAAATATTGGCTAATTTTATTGGCACATTCAATCAAATGGCAGATACAGTTAAATGACGCGATTTTCTCCATGTTATGCGTTCAAACAGTTCTTTTATATTAAAAGAGCAAAGATGTACGTATTTTTGGTATTGTGTCTACTTTCTAATCTCTGCAGATACCTTTTGCACAGTCTCCAAATAAACCTTCAGGGCCTCTGGGTCAACGGTGGGGAGAATACCATGTCCCAAGTTGGCAATGTGCTTTCCATCCTTTCCAAAGGCATGGACCATGCGCGTGGCTGTTTCGCGAATTGCTTCTTCGCCACCGTACAGCACCGAGGGGTCCATGTTTCCTTGCAACACGACCTTGTCCTTGGTCACCTTGCGAGCGTATTCAGGATCGATGGTCCAGTCCAACGACACAACATCGTAGCCGATGTCAGTGAGATCCTCGAGAGCAAACCATGCGCCTTTGGCGAAAATCACCATGGGAACCTCAGGCAGCTTGGCTTCAGCCAACCGTTGTCGCACCTGAGCTGCTATTTGCCGGATATAAGGGAGCGAATAATGCTTGAAATCATACGGGCTAAGCTCGCCAGCCCACGAGTCGAATACTTGGAGCAACTAGTGAATTGGGGAGAGAAAACTTTAGTTAGTATCAATACGCCTACAGAGTAATAAATTACCCTTCGCCCCTGTGGTCTCACTTGTTTCCAAATAGGCTTACCTGTGCGCCTGCTCGTACTTGGCCCACCAAAAACTCGACAGATACATCGGCAATCTTTTGCAACAACTGGTGCGATTCGGTTGGGTATTTCCACAACCAGCTCTTGGCCTTGCTCAAAGTTTTACTGCCGCCACCTTCAATCATATATGCCATCAAGGTCCATGGTGCACCAATGAAGCCAAACAGGGGCACGCGGCCATCCAGTTTGTGGCGTGTCAACGTAATCGCTTCATACACGTAGCCCAGCTCCTTGTCTACGTCCACATCCATCTGTAAGCGCGACATGTCTTTAGGTGTCTCCAAAGGATCCGTAAAGACAGGGCCACGTCCAGTCACCATTTGCACGTCGAGACCGAGGGCTTGGGGGATAACAAGAATGTCGGAGAAGATAATAGAGCCGTCAAGCAAGGTGCCATAGCGATCAATCGGTTGGAGGGTCAACTGGCAAGCCAGTTCGGGAGTTCGGCAGATCTCGAAGAAGCTGTGATTCTTTCGCACTTCATGAAATTCTAGAAAAAAGTGTTATACGCAATGAACAATTGGCAAAGCACAATCTACGCGTGTTTGAAACAGACGAGAGCATAGATGCGCTTTGTTATATTGACATTTACCTGGCAGGTAGCGACCTGCTTGTCGCATAATCCAAATGGGGGCGCGTTCAACCTTCTCTCCTAATAAGCATTTAGATTCAAAGAGGTTCGCTAAACTAGTAACAGAGAAGAAAGCGTACCCCGAGCAGCTCGTAGCAATAAGTCGTTCTTAAGTGGAGGGAAAGATTTAGTGCTGGTGGTTGACATGGTTGTTATGAAAGAAAATTATTCGTCTGGCGGGGGCAAATCTTTCGTTCTGTATAATTTCCCAGTCCATTCGTCCATCATGTGAAATAAAAGGTCAGTGGGTATGAAATAGTACTGACAGACTGGATACACATATGTTATATACGTAAAGTGTTTATTGATTCTACAAGGCAAAATAACAAAAATAGCGAGAGAAATAATGAGATAGAGATTATAGTAAGATGGAGAAAAAGATACTTTTAATCGGTGACAATCTTGTCAGAAGAATACTCTGAGCTATCAAGAGCACCCTTCCACAACTCCGTGTTCCACTTGGGATACACTCGCTTGTATAGATTCATAAGCACAGTATCCTGCTGCGTTATTGATCCGTCAAAGATACACTTCATGTAACCATGAGTACCCAGTGATTCTCGGATATGTCCCACTCGGCCGTACTTTGTTGTGAGCTGAATTGGTTTGAAGTAATTGATGTCCTCTGCAATTGTTGTAGTAGAAAAAGTTCAGTCAGCACAAAAAGATTCGCCTCTTAGTTTGAAATATCTGATAGTAGTTCTAGACGATATATACCTGGATTGAAGAACATGTATCGGATGACGGCTGATCGCTTATGAATCTTGAAGGGATGACCACTGAGAACAATACGCTTCGCAACGATACGTTTCACATCAGTGTTCAAGAATGTACCGGTGGATACCAAGTTAGGTTCTATCGAGGAAAGCAAAGAAGGGTCAGCCTTTAGTTGGATAATGTATATATGCACTATTTACCATTGACATTATCTGTTTCTTTGTAGAACATGCAAGGCACCTTGCCAAATACTATGGGACCATAGACCGTGGCGATGGATGATTTGCCCATTTGTAAAAAGCGTTCGAATTTATGTACATGATTTGTGCCTTTGTTTGTGTTTTGGGAATAGATCGGTCGAACCGAGTACCGGCGGAAACCGACGTGTAGCACCATGGGATCCTGTTGACAACGTGTAAGTTTATGCAGCAACGAATAAACGACATCATACGAAGTTTTTGTTTCTCATGTACCTTGGACTTTACAGGCTCCTCGTAGGCATTGTCACGCTGAATCTGGAAGTTCAGAAGCGACTTCTTGTGCTCGTACTGCAACAAGCCAAAAACAATGTATGGGCGCTGCTTATCATATGCACCTGCAGAAAAAATATACATTAGATAAACCATCCTTAATCAAAAGCGTAATCAATGGATGACCTTGTGCATCTTACCATAGGCTTCCTTAGGAACGTTCTTAATCCACAACGTGATTCTGGTGCCTGGTTTGACGTTACCGACAATGGCCTGGGTGACAACACGACTCTTGGTTCGTTTGAAATTCTCAAACTGGAAGATACGTGCATAGTCAATGGGAAGGTTTTCATAAGGATCCCAGGGTGATGTACGGAACGATTGTAAACCGCGATATCTTTGAAATCGCTCTCGTGCTGGTAAATCAATGGGTGTGTCGATTTCATCAGGGAATTCCATATTCTCCTTGAACTCCTTTTGTCTGCTTTGCATATATTCTTCAAACCTGATAGAAATGCATTTCAGTTAGCCAAACCAATAACTCATGATTTGAGCCGTGGTATTAACCGGAAGGAACGTAAACTTACTGTCGTCTCTCTTCTTCTGGATCCAATTCATCCTTATAACCACCCTTTTCTTCCAGCTCAATGTCTTCATATTCTTCATCCAAATCGTTGCTACGCCCAAGCTCGTAATCTGCTGGCTGAACATCATCTTCATCGTTGTCGACGGCCATTTCCATATCATCATCCTCATCATCTTCGCTGTAATCCTCGTCCTCAGAGTCGACAATCCATGCGGCTTGATAAGCGGATGTGCCTTTAGGAACACGCTTAGTCACCTTACCGCTTTGCGGTCGGTCATCATCCATTTCACGGCCCATCAAACGCATTCGTTCTGTTTTACAAAGTGCAAACCTAATCAGTAATCGCTTCACTCCCCGTTTTGAGCATTTTTATAGATTAGAAAAGAGAAAAATACCTTCGCCTGCAGCCATTTCTTCCTCAGTTGGCCATGTTTGCTCGTTATCCATGAAATCAGGTTCATTTTCCGAGATCAAGTCGTCTTGTCCCTCGACGTCGGGCGTATCTACCACTTGCTCATCCTCTTCCATACCATTGCTTTGACTGTTGTCTCCCGGAGCTGTCGTAACTTGCTCAATTTGGAAATCACCAAAGGACTGCAAGTGCACCAGTCTGTTCGCATTGAATGGGTTGCCACGTGCGAAGCCTGTCACCTTCAAAGTACCCACGTTCTGCTAATTATTTCCAGAAGAGAAATGGCGAATGTTAGTCCCCGTTACCATAAGACATGGTCATTTTCTCTTACCTGATCAGACGAAGGTACATATTGAACATCCTCAGCCAGCATATAAGGGTGCAAATCGCGCCACGCCAAAGCCTTGGGACGCTGTGAAGTAACATATCGCAAGACGTTTGTAGCATCCGCCTCGTTATCCAATGTAAACAAGTGTTCCTCGTTAGGGAAGAATTGCTGGTTAAACGCCACCAACGACTTCTTGACCGAAGCTTGCATCTTAGGCGCCACCTTATCCAAATGCTAACAAACAAGATGTTAACCAAACCAGTCATCATTACTACAGCTTATTCTATTCCAGCTCTTCATACCTGAACAACAGGAGTAACAGAAACAAGACCTTGATTAAGAACGCCAAGCAAACAATTGATACCAAATTGATCCACCTCGACTTCCGCAGACAGCAGTAAAATTGCCATATCGGCCACCTTGAACGCATCCATAACATCGACAAAGTTGCGGCGCAAAGGAACAAGCTGCAGTTTTTGCTTAAATCGTTCGACATTCAAAATCGAGCTTTCATATGGCGTCGAGGGCGGTTCCTGGCCGAGCGATCGGTACAATGAAGCAATGGCAACGTGCACATCGGTGTCCGGACACAACGACAATACAGGAACAATTTTGGGTGCGCCATGTCGACCCTCGAAGATGCGGTGGGTTCGTGTCAGTTCTTCACGCTTCCTTTGCTGCTCCAATTTGGCTGCATTGCGACGATCGACTTTGCCGACGGTTCTGACACCGGATCTCTTGATAGCAGTTCTATTCACTTTGCCCTTTGACTTTTCTCTGAGCGAGCCTTTACTGGCATGGCGTGATTTGAAAGGCTTATTTGACTGATGAAGACGGCCGGGTCGGTGCCGCTGGTCGTTGCCCATGGCTATATAGATAGTAGGTTTTAGGTGAAAGAAAAAAAAAGTTCGAAAAAAAGTGCGGGCGCAGGATCCCGATTCCGAAAATTGCTTGCATTGTCCACAAGCCACATGTCCGCTATGTTTCATTGCAGAGGGCAAGATTAACCTATATCTTTTAAATAAAGCAGCATGAGGGACGCTGAATACAGAAAAATAATACATGAAGGCTCTTACGTTTCTGAAATGGCTAGCAAACCATAAATAGACTCTTTTCTTCTGTTTCGTTTCTAGGAAAACTACCTTTTTCCGAGCCAAAACCTGTCGTTCAAAGGCATTAAGCAGCTTTACTACACTCGATCCAAATTTTGGCGTTATGAATATTTAGCTATGAAATCAACCATGCAGACTTGTCGAACTGAAACTATTCTATCAGCCTTTGAGTCTATCAACAGTCGGTGTTTTCATAGCCACCACGATTATCCTTCAGTGTTGCTGTAGCATTTCCTTACCTGTAACCGTTTCGAAGGACGACTAGAAGTACCAGTTGCTTCACGAAGCTTTATTTTTTTGGTAAATCGATTGAACGATTCAGATTCTACTTAGCGGCTGCCTGATACACTGACCCAGACACATTACAGTTGATAATTGAAGTGCAAGCACACGCGCGAGAGAAATTGCAATCTCACTGATACTGTGCAACGTGAGATAATTGAATTTGAATTCGGCTATTCGAGGTAACCACAACAGTTCAGTAAGGGCTATTGACGATGAGAATCATCCACTTTCTGTTCATGGATTCACAAACACACTGATCAGGTCTGCGATTTGATTAAAGCGACTTATCCTCTATAGACCGAACCGAACAAGTGGTCAATAGGCGTTTTCGACTGATCACTTTATTAAAGAAACCCAGGACATCTACCAATTTAATCAAAAGACAAAAGTATCATTAATATTTAGCTTTATCCATTGTTTCTTTTCTTTTTCTTTACATACAACAGCAATAAGCAAGAGCAACTTATGATATCATAACAAGATCAATGTAGTAGATATATCCACATATCATAAAGATACTGTATTTGCCATTGTCAGCTTACAAAAACGTAACAGAAAGAGTAGTGCTGCGTTTAATGATTGACACATTGCTGACATCGGCTATTTTATAGTTTGATATAGTACCATAATAAAGCTTAAAGTCATCGTTATTTCTACAATTTAGAGTATGTATGAAACTGTCCTACTGTACTATTATGTAACTATCCGATAAATTTCACAAATAGTAAAAGATAGCTTTAATTATTTACGACGATATGGTAACCATTTTCAGATACTCGCACATCCTTAATGTGTTCTCTTGAAACAGATACAGCTTCAAAGGGTATAGCTACATCTTCCACTACCAGTGTACCCAACTTTTTACCCCGATTGAGACGTTGGACCGCTTCTTGAGAATATTTTATCATATGCGTTCTAGGTTTAGATACGATCGCTGATTACGATACAACGGTTTTGATAAAGGGCCACACTTTCCAGGCTGCGGATTCTTGCTGCATTGAGCAGTACTTACTGTCGGTTCCCTCGAAGTCCGCGATATACAGCTTATGCCTCCTTTTCTATCTTTTTCGTTTATCGTTGCAACATCCGGATAAACGCACGGGATTAGATATCAAGTAAAAACCAACCGCAGGTTTGTGTGGTTCATCATTCCAGCGATAGCACTGAACATTTTAACAAGAAGCGTAGCAGTTGATGTGCTTTGACTGCCATTATTGTTATCTCCATCATTGTCATGATAGTTGTTGCTATTATCATTATAAAAGCCCTGGAGTCGTGGCAATTCCAGGCTTGGATAGCAACGTAGCATGACCTGCATATGATTGGTTGTAAATACATTGGTGCTCTCTAAAGTATCAAAATATCGATGTTTCAGCTTGTGCATCACCATTGACGATGAAAGGTGTTAATCTGCGACTGTGTTAGCAGGATGTCCATAAATGTTTTGAGCTGGTCCAAGATAGATCGCACGGCAATATTCAGAAGTTTTGGGAAGTCGTGCACGAATAGGTAATATTGCACGCACGGGTCGCAATGCACGGTATTCTAACCTTTCTTTTGGGCCTTCATCTCAGTGCTGTATTTAGTGATGGCGAAGTAGGTGCTTTTGGTTGACCTTTTCCCTTTCTATTTGAAGGCGAGGAGAATGATGGCAACAGACGATATCGAAGTCGCGAGTATTGGCAACAATGGTTGTCAGTGTGGCGCAATGATAATCGATTAGGCAGAATATCACCGTGGTACCTAGTGGCTTAGAATCAACGATTGGACTTATGAACAGTGCACAAAGAGTAGCTCAAGACTAGGTGTGGATATAGTTTGCCTGGTTGATTGAAGAAGGACGCGGGAGCGAGTTAGTGTGCGATACTGCTATGCCGGTGCCATAACAGTTGCGGATCCTCGGAATGACTAGTTGCTGTAAGCTTCTGGCAGATCAATAAAAAATTTCCCAGCGGAACTTGGCTCACTGCCCTGTACAAGCGTAGCCGTTATTTGATTTGAAATTTTTCAGGCGCATGCTATTGCAGTATACAAGCATTCAGCTTAAGCTTACCTATAGGATACTGGTGCGAACATAATTAGATGCACATTTACCTTTTCTTCTATGCATACAGGGCGGATCAAATATTTCATAAGCAAACACTTACATTGATCGCCCGTCTAGTGATCGAAGATATTAAAATGATGCTTAGTAAATAGCGTTTCGCCATCATTGTAAAGGACCAGTTTTTTTTAACGTTGCGATATAGCGCACAATATACCCAAGGTTCTGGTGTCGCTTTTTCCGAAAACGTACAGTATGTACCTTGACGCGTATCGTCGTCATAACGCTCTTGTGTTATGGGTGTATCTCTTTCCGCCTAGTCCTACACTAGTTGATGAGAATAGCTGGACTCCTTGTTAGTTTTGATCGCTAAATGTGACAGTTTCTGTTGTTTCACTTTAGAGATCGTTCGTATTAGATTGCTTATTGCAGGTATAGCAATCAGGATTTCTACTCAATATGAACGCTTGTGGGTTGTAGTTGAAAGAGGAGTAGACAAGAATTGTCGAGTTATGAAGCCGCATTTTCACTTCGGAACGTCGCACGAGAAGAGGGTTTGCTATTCTGTTAAAGTGCTACAGTACGAGTAATTATATGGCGCTTTTCAGTAGAGTCACCAATATTTAATGATAAGCTTGTTGCAAAGGCTAACGACATGAATCGATATGTATTGGTGCATCTTTCTTTTGCTGTCTTAGTTACGCTGATTCTGCATCGCTGATCATCCATAATGATAGTAAAATCGATATGTTCGGTAGTAGTCTTATATACTTGCTTTACATAAAGCGTTGCTCACGGCAAAAAGACTCTATATGATACTGTTTATTGGAGATTTGGTGGCAGTGGGATGGATTACCAAGGACACATTTTTCATGCCATTCTTTTTTTTTTTATCTCAATGGAGACGACGCTTATTTTCATGTCCATCATGGTAACGAGCCTTGTAATAGACACCATCACATCTGCTCATGCTTGAAGTACAACCCAGTTCATTGTCTGGAACAAGCTACAGAGCATTTGTAACGTTACATGAAAGAATAGCAAAAATAACGGCAAGAAGCTGATACATAATGGGACGATGCAGAAGGCGCAAAAAAAGATCCAAGCAATTCGCGTGCATTCGGCGCTAAACCTAATTTGGATAAAGATAGACCAACTTTGCTATTTTTGAAGCATTCGCCCCTCCCTGCTTCGCATATGACGTCGCAATCGCTGCTGCGGTTGAATACCCCGTGAGCACACAGATCAGAAAGATAGTGAAAATTACACCATCAGCGACAAGTAGCAGCAAAACTAGTTATGTATTTTTCTATATGTTTGATTAGAAAAACAGCTCCGTAACATGACGAATAATACAGCGTCGGAAAAGACGGACCTTTTTCGACCTCTCTCCTTCCAACTGCACCGAGACATGATATATATCCAGGGGCAATGTATGGAACCTTAGCGTCTGACAGCATCCAATCAAATCCCGGGACCAACTCCGCAAGTCACAGCAGCAAAAAAAAATCTACTACATTTTTTTTTCTGCGTTGGATCCGCTTAGATTCTTTCTCTTTCTCCCTCCCCTCTTCCCTCTCCTTATATTACTCTAGTAATTCAATAATGAGCGGACAAGTATCAGCTTCAAAGGCCAAACGTCTCGCAGCTCGCGCTGCCAAGAACGAAGCCAAGGGATTAACCGGCAAGCGTGCCGGCAAGGCTGAAAAGGCCGCCGACACAGAGCAGAACGGATCGCCCGACGATCTCAACGTGGACAAGCTCAAGATTAACGTCGATCGTACTGCCACCGGTGTCTATACTTCGCAGGAGCGTAGTCGTGATATTAAGATTGAGTCGTACTCGCTCAACTACCACGGTCGTGTGTTGATTGACAATGCTACTATCGAACTCAACTTTGGCCGTCGATATGGTCTTATTGGTGCCAACGGTTCTGGCAAGTCTACCTTCTTGGCTTCGCTTGCCGAGAGAGACATTGAAATTCCTCCTCACATCGATGTAAGTTTTGTTTTATCTTGATTGGATTAGTGGAAGGGAGTTTATGCAAATTTAGCATAACAAAACTAAATGTATACTTTTTTTTGGTACGTATTAGACGTACCTGTTGAACCAGGAAGCCGAGCCATCCGATATGAACGCTGTTGATGCTGTCATCGACCACGCCAAGAACGAAGTCGCTCGTTTGGAGAAGGAAGTGGAAGAGATCCTCGCCGCTGAGGACGCTGACAACCCAATTCTCGACGATTTGTACGAGCGTATCGAACAAATGGACCCGGCTACCTTTGAGACCCGTGCATGCACCTTGCTGAGCGGTTTGGGCTTCACAACAAAGCAGATGGAGAAGAAAACCAGAGATATGTCTGGTGGTTGGCGTATGCGTGTGGCTCTTGCCCGTGCCTTGTTCATTCGTCCTACTCTGTTGCTTTTGGATGAGCCTACCAACCATTTGGATTTGGAGGCCTGTGTGTGGTTGGAAGAGTACTTGAAGACCTACAACCGTATTCTTGTTGTCAACTCTCACTCGCAGGATTTCCTTAACGGTGTCTGTACCAACATGATGCACCTGACCCACAAGCGCAAGCTGGTCTACTATGGTGGTAACTATGACACGTTCGTCAAGACCAAGGAAGAAAACGAGGTCAACCAGGCCAAGGCCTACCAGAAGCAGCAAGACGAAATTGCCCACATCAAGAAGTTCATTGCCTCGGCTGGTACTTATGCCAACTTGGTGCGTCAGGCCAAGTCCAAGCAGAAGATCATCGACAAGATGGAGGCTGCTGGTTTGATTGAAAAGGTCGAAAACCCTCACAAGTTCGTCTTCACGTTCACCGATATGGCCAAGCTCCCACCACCTGTCCTTGCTTTCCAGGATGTCACTTTCTCCTACACTGGTGATGTCAAAACTGCCTTGTACAAGAACATTGAGTTGGGTATCGACATGGACTCCCGTGTTGCCTTGGTCGGTCCTAACGGTGCTGGTAAATCTACTTTGCTCAAGCTCATGAGCAGTGAATTGATGCCCACTGACGGTCGTGTCCAACGTCACACCTCGCTTAAGCTCGGCAAGTACTCTCAGCACTCTGCCGACCAGCTTGACATGGACCTGTCACCCATCGATTACATGCGCAAGAAGTTCCCTGATGTCAGCACTGACATCAGCTTCTGGCGTCAACAGATTGGTCGCTACGGTCTGTCGGGTACCCATCAGACCTCGCCTATTGAGCAGCTGTCTGACGGTCTCAAGTCGCGTCTCGTCTTCTGTGAATTGGCCGTTATGCATCCTCACATCATCTTGTTGGACGAACCGACTAACCACTTGGATATGGAATCCATTGACTCGCTTGCTGATGCTATCAACCAGTTCTCCGGTGGTGTCGTATTGGTTAGTCACGGTAAGTTCAACGATGCATTTGAGCAAAAGATAGCGAGGAATTTTTTAATGTAATTGTCACTAATGTTAATTTATGCATTGTATAGATTTCCGTCTGATCAGTCAAGTAGCTAAGCAGATCTGGCGTTGCGAGAACGGCCATGTCATGCCTTTCGAAGGTTCCATTGGAGAATACAAGGAATCTCTGCGAAAGAACGTCAAGTTGTAAAGCGAAAAGTAGAATGGAAATACAAAACTACATATATCTTATTACACCAAAATCCCCTTTTGCACAATCTGCCCGTCAAAGCATTCTAGATAGACTCCCTCTTTATCCCTGCGATATACACTTGACCGCTTTCCTCATCCACTCTTTGTACATTTCTTTTTTTTTTCCATACAGAGAATATCACTTTTCTTATATTTTATCTACAAAAGATTTTGCGTTTTATATTATATTATCTCGCTTCTTATATGTTATGTGTGTTTGATGTCGATTGCCTTGCTCGTTTGACAGCATGATTGACTTATCTTGTTTACATTAATGGTTCTTGGTTGATGATTAAAATAAATCTATGCATTAAAAAGTGCACTCACCATCTCAAACTTCTCTGCTCTAACTTTTTACTCTAACCACTTCATATTAAGATGCATTCATAAAACAGAAGTATATTCAACCCACGAGCTTGTGCATCCAACGAATTCTACCATTCTGTTTTACTGAAAACCCATTTTCTGCAACATAACCCATTTAGTTCTGTTAACCCGAAATATAGCAAACCACGCTGTCGCTAACATCTTCCTACTACATATGCCAAAATATTATTTTTTATACAATATAACAAATGAGCGAGAGTGTTCGTGGAGATAAATATATGCGACACCGCTATATATCACTTCCCCAGGATCGCCTTCTGCTGGATATTGACGGCAAATAACACGGTAGATACGAGCACTGACGTTACCTGTCCAATCAAAAGGAATATCAAGAATAATACATTTGTCGCATTTCACCGTCAAAGACATAAACGCAGGTAAATGGCTTCATCCTGGCGCCACCCAGTCATAAAAGGGAATGTCTTGTCATTTTTTAATGCTTTGTCTTTTCCAAAGACAGCTCTAGTACGTGAGATCTACCTACTGTAGTTTGAGTTGACATCTTGTCCTCGCTGCTTAGGAGTCACAGTAAGATAATCGCACTTGTTAATCAGCAGCTATGCCGTTCTGGAAAAGTGATCCGGTCGATCGAGACTGTATCGGCGTGGTCTTTGAGCAATGACTCTATTCTGTGGCGCATATGAACCCCCAGAGATACCGCTCCAAGACGGCAGGATATACGTGCCTTGAAGAGTGTTTTTACAAACGCCTTGTGATTCATCAAAACAAAGGACTGTCAAATCCTTCTCGATAAGGTTGCTATAGAAGTTGCTCACGACGGTCATGAACGGCAAGTCGTAGTTGACTTCAAAATCGACAACCCCAGCAAAAGACATTGGCCAGAGCATACGCTCGATTGTGCTCTTGTCGTTTTACGAGGATGGGCAAAGCGAAGAACGGTGCTTGCAGTATGGGTTCTTTATGAAGATCACGTGCATGGCTGTATGGAAAAACGCTAATCCAAAAGAGGCTACAGTCTGAGGATCCGAATGGTGCTGTAATAAATGATCTGCATAAGATACATATGGCTCCAAACATGCAGTCAGTTTAAAAGCAATCGAGATCATATCACTACTGCTGCCACATAGATTCCCAAAAGAAAAGCGCAAAAGTCATATGATATGTGTTTAAGCGGTGATGCTCGCTGTACAAGTGCCTTGGGGAGCACACGCATAATGTACTACGTATACCTACTTATAGCAACAGTAATATAGCACAAACGGTGAGAAGACCAAGATCAACCCCATAGACAATAGCAGCAAAAAGGGCAAAAATGATATGTCGCAGAGAAAAGTAAGTGTTTAGAAGTTTGGGATAAAGGAAGAAAGAAGGGGAATACGTAAACAACAAGAAGCACATGTGCAAGAAGTCAGCTTCCGATCCGCTGTAAGCGCAACTTTTTCTACTTGGGAAAAGGAAAAAGAGGGATATCAATGGAAGAAAGAAGGGAGATAGGAAAAGAGAGAACTATTGTTGTTGATAGGACTGGTCCTGTGCCTCTAGACCTGGGCCCGTCAGTGGAGTGCCAAGGTATTGAGAGCCATCGACGTTATCGACATTATGAAAATCCAGAATCTCGGAATACATCATTACTACAGGGAAAATATCGTTGTTATTTCTCCCAACTCATGTTGACAACAAACACAGCTGATTTCCTCTCTACCCCACCCCCAATCCTCCTTCTCGTACCTTTCCATGTGTCTACAGGCAACTCAGCCTCGTTGAACGACCAATCAAACTTTTCTGGGGCAATCGGTTCATCAGACGGATCGTGATAAGGAGCCAGGTAGGGATGTGCAAGTGCCTCGGCGGCTGTGATACGCTTGCGAGGATCAAACATCAACATCTTTTCTAGCAGATCAATTGCTTGAGGATCCTGTCCTGCGAATCGTTGGGAGAATGGAATAGGGTCACGTTTGGGCAAGTTCTTGACGAATCGAAGCGTCTAGACCCCCACCCCTTTCAATGTTAGTGTGTTCCATTGGCATTGTCCTACTCCCCCTCTTCTTCTTCTACTTACATTTTCGCTGCAAATGGTAGCGATTACATCGTCAGGGGGTGTGCCCAACAATTCCGTGATGATGGAGAACTGATGGACGTCTACAGTTACAGTTTTTTTTCCCTGTCAGCTTATCGAGCTCCACGAAAAGCGCCATCGTGAGCCCCTTCCCCACCCCCCCCCCCGATATTTTACCCTTGCCATTCAAACTTACGATCTTTTCCCGGGAACAAGGGTTTGCCTTCAAGCATTTCAGCAAAGATACAACCGGCGCTCCAAATGTCAACTGATTTATGACGTTTTTCCAAAGAAAAAAGGTGTTAGTATGAATCAATCATCCAATATAGAATTAATCACTCTCTTACCAGCAACATCGTATTTCTGCCAGGTCAGCATGATCTCCGGAGCACGATAGTATCGCGTGGAGACATAGCCTGTCATCTGAGGATCCTGGATACGCGCCAGACCAAAATCGCAGATCTTCAGATCACAATTTTCGTTGATAAGAATGTTGCTGGGTTTCTATAAAAAGCATCCCTCATGAGTGCTCCGTAGCAGAAAAAAAGTTACCATGCACGCAATACACAAGAATACAGACCAAGTCTCGGTGAATGACGCCAGCCGAATGAACGTATTTCAAGCCTCTCTGAAATAGCATACCAGCGGAAAAACGCACTTTGTGTGAGGTCGCTTTCTCACAATGTTATCACCTCTTGCTTCCCTCCTTCAACCCCTTCGTGTAATTACCAAAATCTGATACAAAAAGTACTGGATAAATTGCTTCTCGAGGGGTCGTGCTTGCAGCAGTCGGTGAAGATCGGTGCCCAGGAGCTCGGTTACGAAATAGCTAGAGTACACCACCTGATGAGCCACGCGATTTGTCTATTTTTTTTTTTTGTGTGTGTGCGTTGTAGCTATTTCGTTAATATAAACTTACATATCCTCCAAAGGCGAGATAAAAATGTCGCTCAAGCTGATAATCTATGGAAAGGCAGTAATGATTGTAAACATATCAGTCGACGCAACGTCAGTATATCCATGCAGGTGAAAAGCTAAACTAAGCTAAGCTACTTCATACATTTTCATGTCGCAGTGCCTTGAGAAGTTTAAGCTCACGATACGTTCGCTTGGCGAGCACTGGTGCCGAGAATGGCTTCATGATCTTTTTCACAGCTACGTTCAGGCCTGTCAATTGGTCCTTGGCAGAGCTATTACAAGGTATACATATATCACTATGAGTTTTACCCCCGGTATCTCCCGTCTTTTGCCACAACATAACTTCCCCCCCCATCGTTCACACTCTCAGTGGCTCCCCTCTTTCATTCCATTACTGAATCCACAGACAGAAGGGAAGAATAAAATATGAACGTAACGTACCAGACCAAGCCAAAAGCACCCATGCCCACTGGTTGCAGGTCGACATATCTAAATAATACAAGTAAAGAGGATTAATTGATTGAAACAACGTAATTGCTCAACAGTGTGGTGCTATTTGTCGCGGTTGAACACAATGTATGGAAAAGGGAGGCGCGCGTATGCAAACCTTGTGGTGACTTCAAAAACGGTGCCAAAGATGGAGAGCTTTACGAATTCGGCCATAGTGTGTTAGGTCTAATGGAGCAAGAAGCTTTCAAATGAGAACGCCGTTTAGTGTAGAGCAGAAAGAAAAGAAAGAGAGAGATCACTGGACCTCCTATTTTGCAACAGCCTTTTCTTACCGGTTTGCGGTTCGAAAGAAAGAAAGAAAAAGAGGTGGACGGGAATCCTAACTCTAGTGCTCTCCGACGTACTCAAGCAGATTTTTCATACGTAGACTCCGCGCAATGGATGTTTCGTAGCACCCACACGCGCGGATCATCACTGCCTCCTGCTAATAACGGGTTCCCTGCCCTCAAAGCAGTGGTTGTCTCCCATAGTCATTGCAAAGTGAATATCGTGTCTGTTCTTCTTTTGCTTGCTCAAGAAGGTGATGTACTCGTGCAGGGGCTGTGTTGTTATTGTTGTGGCGAAAATGAGCTCACTCAAGTCAGTCAACGCCGTATCACCTATCAAGCTGTAGAAGCAGTAGTGTGGTGGAAATTTAAAAAAAAACAGTCGCTCATTTGCATAGAATACAATGCTTAGGTTTTTATACATATGCGAAATGCAGCAGCTTGCTTTACCTTTCGCGCGAAGTCTTATCATTCTCGAGCAACATGCGTTAGAATGCACCTGATCTCCCCCATATGATCCGTAATACGCTCGCCCTCAGGCACAGTACGCGTTCGCCCCAGCAGCGGGTGTCTTGCGGGTTTTATCGACTGTTTGCTGAACATGTGCGGAGGTCTGTTTGTTGTTTCAGATGATGAAGCTGATCGAAACAAAACCTCACAAAGCACCGACTGACGTCAATTCTGTGCGACTCGAAGAAAACCCAGCGGGCGACAATGACGTTTTTCGTAGTCTCCACTATTTAAGCGTGTATAGTGGAAAGTGAGAGTGAGAGTGAGAGTGAGAGTACACTTTATTTGTTTATGCCATGTTTTTGGAAAAAAGAAGTACGTTTGTTTGTTGAGTATGTAAAAGATGTGTCTGTGTGTGTGCGTGTGTGTGTTATGAGTCGGTGTTGTTTATTTAGGAGAGTATATGATGTGTGTTTTTACAGGGAGTTGGTTGCCACAATGGCAGAATGCTGGCCGCCACCAGCGACACGGAGCACCTTGAATCCTTCTAACTTTTGTCCCGTCAATTGGCACGGTACCTCCTCATCCTCATCCGACCCGTTGCCTAGTGCCGATGTCTCGCCAAAGCCCCACGTGTACCCAACACCCTCGTTTGTGACTGCAAGACTGTGGTTGCTGCAGCTGGAGATCGCCTTGACGTTTTCGAGGTTGGGAATACGTGTAGGCATGCCGATCGCACGCTTGAATCCACTCTTGGTCGTGTCGCCGTTTGCACCTTGGTCTTGCGTCAGCTCCTGGATCACCGCAGAAGGCAGGCCCAGTTGGGACGAGTCTGCGCGGCCAAACGCATAAACGTGGCCGTCCTCCATCAGAACGAGCGAGTGATGCTCACCGGCTGCAACTTGCTTGACTTGACCCTCAAGGGTGGTGATGACCGTGGGCATGGTCTGATCTGGCGGGGACCGGTTGTCGTCGGTCCACAGGCCGCATTGTTGAAAGTTGTTGAATCCCCACACGTAAAGCTCGTTGTTGTGGCTCAGTGCGAACGAGTGGTACGCGCCCGCACCAATGGCTTTGATGTTGCGCAGTCGCAGTGTCTCTGGCATCAAGGCGTTCTTCTTATGCCGCTCCGAAATACGGCGTCCTAATTGGTATTGTTGGCCGTTACCCCAGGTGTAGACTCGGCCGTCGTTCGTCAATGCGACGCAGTGGTCAGCACCAGCCGCAATGTCGACAATCGTTTCTTTGGAGAGTGGCTCGAACACAGCAGGGATCTTCTGTACATCCTGTTCCTTTGAAAAACCAAGTGCACCTTCGGATGACTGATTCAAATATCAACCATCAATTTATAAACGCTTCTTGTCCGTATTCCCCAGACAAACTTACTCTAAATGTGCCCCAGCAGAATAATCTGCCTTCATCGTTCAACGCGATCGTCACCGAGTCACCGCATGCAACTTTGACAATATGCTCGTTGTCAAGGTTTTCTACGCGGGCAGGCTCATATTCTTCGCCCGAACGGCCAAGCGCACCTTGGTCATTGCAGCCCCAGCTCCATACCTAACCGCAAGTAGTGACGTGGTCAGTGTTCGCTCTCTCTTTTTCCCACTCGAAGCATATATATCCACACCAATATAGTATTTAATTACCCTTCCCTCGCGTGTAGTAGCAATAGTATGCATACCACCGCACACAACGTCGACAATTTCCTCATCATCGAGGACTTTGAGAGGCATTGGGCGCTTTCGAATAAGCATTTCGTCGCCCAAACCGAGCTGGCCCGTGTCACCGGTACCGAAAACAAAGACGTGGCCTGTCTCTTCGGGAAGAGAAGGAACTGAAAGATCTGCCATTTGAGATGATGATTGTCGAGAAATGCGACCGCGAGTGGTAGTTGATGACTGTGATGAAGGCTGTGTGGATAATGTGCTTGTTTGACTTTCGAGATTATTGCGCGCGCGCTTCTGCACAGGTGACATATCCATGGGTTCTTCAGCCATTATTTTTATACTTTTTTTTTTTTTGCAACTAGAATATAATCAGGTGGGATGGTGCT
Source organism: Zychaea mexicana (assembly GCF_025766255.1). NCBI lineage: Eukaryota > Fungi > Mucoromycota > Mucoromycetes > Mucorales > Lichtheimiaceae > Zychaea > Zychaea mexicana. The sequence goes on along the minus strand of NW_026516665.1, from coordinate 782,211 downwards.
GTTTAAGAGTGAAAATACAAAGAGGACAGAGGGGAAACAAAGACGAGTATGCAGCAGGTTTTTTTTCAAAGAGCAGCACAACCTCGAAATGACGCGCTCTGCTGTGTGGCTTGCCTGCGGAAATCGGCATTGACCCGCATTTCCGGGTCGCCATATTCCCATCATCGCTGATAATAAATAAAACGTTCTTGTCTCTATCGTCGTGTACATTGTACATTATCCGTTCATACAAAGCCTACATCCATTCTCTGAGATTCATCCTAGCGTACATACTGAGCAGCGCGTATAGGGTCCAATTCAAGCCTGATTGAGAACTGGATCTTTGCTAGCAGTACAAAAGATACTGTTCCTTTATGCGTTCGTTGTCATGCGGGCTTTATCCCCTTTCATCTATTTTTTTTCTCATTCGCATCACACCCCAAACATGACTTCTTATCCTTCCTCCTCTTCCATATCTATCACCCGCCATCGATATAACCAAAGCATAATGAGTCTTGCTATCCTTGCCACTGCTGGTATTATAGGCGCATCCTACATGGCCCTGCGCAAGCAAGGCTATACCCCCCTCGAGAAAGAATTACTGACATTGTGTAATCGACCCTCTATAATTACTACTTTATGAATTGCAAACACAAACCATAGAAAAACATTTCACTCATTCTTTCTCTTAATGTGGCAGCCGACTCGAGGTATTTGCTTGACCATACCGAGATGGTGACTGTACGTGGTCATCGTCTTCGCGTAGTCAATTTACCTGGTAAACAGCCCGAACGACCCCTATTGCTATTTATCCATGGTTTAGGTGGCCAGGTAACGAAAAAAGTAAAATGAATTAATAGAAAGTTTGCTGTGGGGAAAAAAAAGACAAACTCATGACCTTTGCGCTTAGGCATCACAATGGGAAGAACAACTCAAATATTTCTGTGATTATGCATCCCGCGTCGTGGCCCTTGATTTGCTTGGCTGCGGATCCAGTGAGGTCGTTACAGAGTAAGGGAAAAATACTGTTTGATTCTTTTGATTCGATTTCCCCACACGACGTGGAGTCCAAAGAGAGCAAATATTTATACAACTACATCGTACGTCATCATGTATAATAGCTGGAAATCGTATGACACTGCAGAACTAGCGTCGGATATCGAAGCCGTAGCGAAAACCTTGGATACCAGCAAGGGAATCATTGCCATAGGCCATTCATATGGCTGTCTGGTGTCCTCTATTCTCGCAACACGCATCCAGTTGAAGGGTCTTGTCATGATCTGCTGTCCCAGACTGCACTTGGACGCCAAACAAAAGCGAGGACAAAAGATGTTGCCCTTCATACCCGATTGGCTCATCGACCGGGGCCGACGAGCTGACCGGAAAGGCGGATTGCACAGTCAAAGTGTCAACCGCTTCCTCGGTGAAGAGGCAGATGAAGAAACAAGGCGACGGTATGTGCTTACTGTGTTGTTTCTTGTCAGCAATAGCATCATGACGCAGGGAATATATTAGCTAAAACAAAAAGAGCTATAGACAGCTCCGATGGAACTTGATGAGCCGTACGAGTGTCTGGAAACGGTTCATGAGTCGTGCTAGAATACCGTCGCCGGAGATCCTGTCAAAGATATCAACGAACCGAGTTCTGATAATAGGAGGTTCTGAGGTAAGAATGATGACAATGATGATCTCCATATCGGGAAAGTATAACAACAATCCTTGTTATGGCTGCTGGTACCGCTATTACCGTTGGCATTGCTCACAATCGAAGTTCATCTATAAAAAAGGATAAAATGGCTCCCCCGTCTACCATGGACATCGTTCAAGAACACTTGCAAGAAGCTCCAACTCGTTTGCTGATCCAGGGAGCAGGCCATATGCCCATGGTCACCAATACACAACAAGTAAACTCGGCCATACAGGAATTTCTATTTCAATAGGCAATGAACTTATTTAGGGACAACACTTGGCACTGTATTTCTATATTTCCCTAGCACTCTAATACCTGTTCTAGCAATCATACTACATGTATGAAAGAGAGAGCGTGTGTGTATGTTATTTATATGTACAAAATACTGATAAACTAAAAAAAAAACATGTAAAGCGCGTGTAGTACCTTAGAGAAGCTCCCTCCCCCTGGCGCTCGTGTGAGTGATGAGTATGTAGTGCGAGCGTGAAAGGATACAGAAATGTATGTGAGTGGAAAAAGGGCAGGTGGAGCATGTACATTAAATGCCTTTTTCTTATGGAGCATGAAAATAGCAAAAAATAAACTCCTCTTGTCACATTGTGAGATAGCCCCTAAAGAGTCCTAGAACGAGTAGATCTTTCACTCACTTACTCGCTTTCTTTTTCTTTTTCAGAGACAAAGGCTTTATATCTGTTTTCGCTTCTTTTCCTTTTCGTATTTCCGTTAAACTTTTTTTTGATCTTTTCCTTCTCGCTCTTTAGCTCGATCATCACAGACAGCACAAAAGTATGCCTTGCTTTGGAAGCAGGAAGAAGAACAAACGTAAGAATGTTCCTTTAGAAACGGCTGCCGCGCAACCGTCACCAACACCGCAACCTGCGCAACAACCAGAAGAAAAGCAACCCCAACAACAACTACACCCGCCTGTCACTAGCAACCGACCTCCAAGTATTGCCAGCTCAGTAGTACAGATACGTCAAGAATACAAAGAGCTTAAAACCAAGGTTTGTTACTGACATGAAAGAAGAGAAAGAGAGCACCACTCAGTCATTTTCAACAACATATTTGACTCACTGTCACAACAGCAAACAGAACATCTCGATGTTATTGCACGCCAATCGGCCGAGTTAGAAGAGTTACGCTCACTTGTTTCAAACCACAAATCCGGGGCCGATCTGGATCTGCAGCAGAAAGAGCTCAAGTTACAACAACGGGAGAAAGAAATCGAGGAATTGATGCAAAAGATACAAGCACAGGAACAACAGCAGGACGAGGAGCAGTTGCAGCTAGCAGAACAGCTCAAAGCCAAAGACAAGCAGCTGGAAGAATTGCAGGCCAAGTGGAAACAGGAAGCAGCCGTCAAGCCAGCATTACAGCAAGTAACGGACCAGCTCGAAGACCTAAAGAAAGCAGTAAGTCTCTTTCTGCTCCCTAAATTCTTGCTTACATTTGGGCTTAAGAGAGAGAAAGCGACCCCTTTTCTTTGGTGCTCCACCATCCCCCCCTCCCTTCATCCCCTTTGTTCTCCGCAATCCATAAATCCCTTCTTCTTGTTCTTTCTCCCGGTCGGTATTTGGAGCTCCTATCAGCCGAAAAAAGCACTAAATATGCCATTCTCTGGAACAATGATAGAACGATGCAGCCGTGAGCAGACTGGCAGAGACGGAAAAGGAACTGACAACGTTACGGTCCCAACAAAATCCACCTGATGGCAGTCCTAAAGATAGCAGTAAAGATCAAGAGCGCCAGAAGCGGTTGAACCGGTTGACAATGGATCTGGAAAGTGACAAATTCATGATCCAAAAGTTGGAAGAACTGAACCAGCAGTTGGAGGTGCGTATAAACATGAGATCCTTTTCATCACATTCTCCCTCTCCTCCCTCCTTTTCCCTCTAACAGAAAAGAAAACCATGCTAACTTTAAAGAAAACAAACATTAGGCTCAGAAAAAGAAGCACGAGGCAACCTTGCAAACACACGCAGAGGAAATGGCTGAAAAAGACCGCGTCCTCGTCCAGCATCAACAATCCCTGAGTGAGCTGAAGGCGGACCAAGAACGTGCCATCAAAAACCTGGAGCGCAAGCAAACCGAAACTTTGAACGAGCTGCAAAACAAACACGAACGGGACACCAAAATCTTAAAGGAACGTTTGGAGAATGTGGAAAGACGTGCCAAGAGCGATATGAACAGCGAAGTTGAGAAACTGCTGCAGGAGTTTGAGCAGTCGGAGCACGCACATTCCGTCCAAATGGCTAGTCTGCAGAAATCACATCAGAAAGAAATGTCGGTCATGAAACAGGGCCAAAAGGCAGAGTTACAGAACCACATTAAGCGTGCAAGCATGGTCTTGTTGGAGAAGAATAGCGAGCCCATCAACTTGCGCAAGACAGGTGGATCCGCAAGCGCCAGAGTGATGCGATGGCCTGTTGCTGTTATGAAGCAGCAGGAGATTGAGCTAGTGCCCCGTGATTCATCCCACGTGCAGATCTATGTCTCGAGCGTGTCGGCAAACCCTACAATCAAGCGCAACCAAGAGTCCCTGCAGACCATGCTTACGTCAAAACAAATCACATTCCAGGTTGTTGATGTGGCACAAAGCGAGCCAGCACTTCAGCATATGCGTCGTCAGAATGTCGGTAATACAAGGAACTTGCCTCAAGTGTTTGTCGGCGGCGAGTACCGTGGTGTAAGTTCTTTCACTCACTTATGCTGTCAATAGAATTGATATGCATTCATCATGAAAAGAAGGATTCTCATTTCTGTTATTTGTACACCACAACACTACACATATAGCCATACGATGAAGTGATGCGTGCAGTGGAATCAGGCACGCTTTCAGAGTTCCTGCGTCCACGAGAAAAAGATATCAAGCTCAGCGTTGCTACGAGGAAGTTGCCACGGAAAGGATCACAACCATCATCGGGATCGCTGTCATCCAATGAACCTACAACGCCGACGACCTTAGCACCCGCTGTTCCGCCTGTGCGTATTGCCCAGCAACAGCGAATCAACAATGCCACCCACGATGAAGACGCTGACTTACTAAAAGAAATTGAAAAGGAGTTGGCGCAGTCTGATTTTTCTAAAGTTGATTTAAACTTTTAGAATGTAATTTGTAAATGAGTTCTGTTTTTTTTTTCACGCACAAATAATAGCTTATTTTTAATATTAATAATTGCACACAACAATAGTATAATAACGCTCATGATTGCACTAGCTAAAAATGATAAATTCTTGCATCATGCGTGTATATATGTACTACACTAAGATTCATAAGAAGTCGACTTCAGGAGTATAAAAGCTGTGCACAAATTAAAGCAGAGACGACATGCAAGATTATTGTTCTAGGTTTCGTTTACTGTGATACCATGTCAGCGTAAAATATATACATAATACTTTATTAAATCCTTTTAGAATTTATATTCCACAATATATTGATGGCTACGAATATATATCATACAGATTACTATGTGTAGACAAAGTTGCTCATAATCAAGGTTCATCACCATTATCATCGTAATAGAAGCAACAAGGCCGAAAGGAGAGATAAAAGAAAACAGATATACTACCATTGAATTGCAGAACGAGTACAGCTGCTAAATGAGCATTGACATATAGACACCAGCTGTATATGATGATGAATATTACTTGTATTAATGCAGCATAGATCCAAGCAAATCGAAGCCTAGCCTTGAAGATAGGAAAATTCTGAGTCAATTCACCAGCTCTTCTTTGTTCATCCTGAGTCGCCCCCCTATGATATTGCTTTCTGTATTGCGGAAATCACGATCCATTATCATATCCGTCCAGCGCAAAACGATTCAAGGATAGATCCAACACTGGGTACCAACTAACATAATTCAACTTCGAGCTCATTGAAATCATAGCGAAAGGCAAAGAGAGACGGGCTTTATGTGAGATCGCATTTAGTAACAAGGCCACAAATACAGTACATCGGATTCTAACAAGTACAGCATAGGTCGTATTGGGTTATGAAAGCGCTTGAACCTGGATAGACTGTTTTGATCGTTTTCTTCTCGGTAGTTTTCCGTGCATAAATATATATTCTACCCCTTGGCCAGGCATCGGGTTGGCGTACTCAGATCCGTCACCAATAAGACTGCGTAGCGTCTCCGGTAAGAAAAAAGGATGGCCATGAGAAAATGCAGCCGTTGATAAGCAAGAGTGTAGTATTCTTTTTGGCAGATAATACCGTGGTCAATGAGGATAGAGAATATATACTGTAAAGGAAACAAAGAAAAAAGTAGAACTGAAGATAATGTTTATGTAGTTTGCGGGGCAGTCGGTCATGAAGGAGCAGGACGAGTTGGTCCATTTCTGGGCTAATACTGTAGAAAGAGAAAATGTCGAGATGAGCATTGTCATTCCTATGTATTATTTTGGTGCGATAACAAACAACGCGATAGCATAAAGAACACCCTTCCCACGATATGTATTAAGTAATAGAGGCAATGGATACAGAAAAAAAATAAAATGTTATTTTGATAGCTTCTACTGTATCTACAGCATTATACATATAGTTGGGTACAATGTTTCTTAGGGCAATTGCGCTGTTTTTCATGTAACATCTCAGGGGTACGTGTGCACAGGAAAGGAAGATTCTCGGCGCGTTGCGCCTTTCGTTCGATCCGAGCCTCTGTTCGGTGTGAAATGAGAGTATGTATGTGAAATTGCTTTATAGGTTGAATATTGTCGTGTAGATTCCGCCGCTCTATCGAGTGTTCCATTTTATTTACCCTGACAAAAGGCGACAACCGACTGTGTTCGTCCCGTAGACTTCTGCGAGCAAATATACTGTAGTACAGTAGGTTAAGTATTACATTCTCGTTCTCTAGACGATTGGGCAAGATAGTTGACCATGTGCATATACATTTACATTTACATATACATAGATATGCACTAACTATGGGACGGGGTCCCTAGAGGATAACAGACCGACGGTGCTGTGGTGGTTTCTAAATCGTTATAGCAGCACACGACAAAGGAAAATGTAAATTGTGACCCATTAAACGGTAAGGCTAGCTGTTCCGCTTTTATGTACGCCTGTGGAGTACAAACCATTTTTTGTGACAGAACTACTTTGATCATCTGCAGCCAGATGCCGTCGGTGGCCTATCCAAGGACTGTCCTGCTCTAAAACTACATTGGAGGAGGGAAATGAGCAGCAGGCCAGATACTAAGATCAATAGTACCTGCAGATGCTGGTCGTGCTCTTCTTTGATTGCATTTTCACTTTACCCCCTTTTATCGGACGCTGCGGAACATCGCGTAAGTGATGCGGAAGATTGATATTGAAAAAGCTGAGGGACTGAAGCGAAAGTAATAATTCACTGATGATGTGTCAAGACTTCAATCTGCACCGATACTGATAAACAATCTTCTTTTCACTGTTTTGACATAGCTGTCCCTTTTTCTCACAGTATATACATCACACCGAAAGTCATGATTCTTTCACACTGTAGGTAAATTTAGAACAGCCATTGGCATGTGATAGGGGAGAGAAAATGTCTAGAATGGAATGGATGCAGTGTCTCGGTCACTATAACATTTGCGTTTGGGCGTGTGTACATATGAAAAGAGAGCTAGAGTGTATGAAAAATGAAGGTTAAGTTCATCTGCTAATAGTAGTGTACCGTAGTTGCTTCCTCGTATTTGGGTCTCTCTAGGTTCTTCTGCACACACACGTAATCTGGCGGACGGACGAACGAAGGAACTCTACGTTAGTATACTTTATTGGACTGCTGCAGCTGTTCTTTTTCTTGTTACTCACACAGACATCAGGCTCACGGACGTTTTGGTTTCTTGTCGCCCAAGTGAAAATGATGGTTCTGAAGGTGTTTGGTTCAAGAGATGCCAAACAGTTACGCAACAGCACAATATTGAATCGGTAAGCGATCCGTGTATGTATGCTTGTCCGCAACTAGGTCAAACATAACAATGTTTGCCTAGGTAGTGATTCTCATGGCTTTAAATGCACAGCAATAATGTGAAGAGGAGCGAAATAAAGTAGCTAGGGTAACCAATATTGATTACAATAGGAATATATCAAGCATCAACCAGACTGGAATTTGAAAAAAGGGTTCTCGTGTGGAGTCTACCCAGTGACACGCCATCGAAGCAATCTGGAACAACGGTTTCGTCCTCCTTTTTGGATTTTTTCTACTGGTACCTGCGTGGAGGACAAAATTCTTGAATTCGCGATGAAATGTCAATATGAGCAGTAAGTTTTCATATACTTGTAAATGCCCTATAATATAACCATTGATTAACCGCGACACCCTACTCCCAATTTTGTTTATTGCTCAATAATTAGATAAAATTAACGTCAGCTACATCAACGATAGCTATTCAATGGTTCTCTGGAGGTGTTCAAACGCTGGCTTGAATGTTCATGTGTTAATTGCTGCCCACCCTGCTAACATGAACGATGGTTAGTCGTAGTAGTCAAGAATATATTATGCTTCTGCCGTATGAAAATGTCTTTTTATTATCTTCACTCATGTTGGCCAATTATGATCGTATTTCTAACATTTAGGTTTCTTACTTCTGGACGACGAGGTAACGGATGTTGCTATTAAAAGCTCTTTTGCCGATATCTTTTCGTTCATTGGCAACAGTCTATCATGACTCGGAACAGCTGTTGATCGACACGCTACAAATTCGTATGGTGCATATGCTAATTCGCAAAGCAATTCAGTAAATACCCAAATGTTTTTTGCTATATAATCAGTACTACCTGTACTATCATGTGTGCAAGAACAACGATTACAGATATGGTCATTTTTTGTCACTGACAAAAAAAATCGTTCTTTATTTTGGCATAGTTGTTCCATTGCCATTGTTAAATATGCTGAATTCTACTACCGTGCCATTTCAATGGGCAACAAGCAGTCATCCGGGTCATCTCTGTCAACCTCGGCTGCTTTAGCTAGTTTGCTTCGATGCTGCTGTCGGTACTGTGTACTGTACACACCTGGTACTGAAGGTTTTGCAAGCACGGCCTCTCACGCGTCCTTTGCTGCCGACGAAATTTGGATTACCATCGAGAACCACACTGGCACCAATGGATCCTTTTCTGATCAATTTGACAGAGATGCTGGCCTTATGCAAGGCGTCAGCTATCCCACCTGATCCAATGGCGCATTTTTTACTGCTGCAAAGGCTAAACACGGTTCGCCTGATGCAAATTAATTTTAAGATACTACTCTAAACATTATATATATTAACATACTTGACCCAGTCAATCAGCTACATCATTTGCAGTAAAAGCAAACATGTTGTAAGCAGGCAGTATCATGCTGCAGGATCTTGTTTGGATCATTCTACTTACTTGAAAGTGTTAAATGAAAAGTTATAGCCATCCTTTTTACCACGTAGATCTAATATAAAGTAATCGGTGCAACCTTTTATACAACTACACCCAAGCATGCGCCATATCTTGATACAGCACAACATTCCTTCGTGAATGATTGCACAAGAGGAAAGAGTGGTTGCTTTGTTTTACTACTTCCTGGAGTTAGTGCTTCTAAGACGATGACAATGATTCACCCCATCTCAGGGCTAGTGGCTTCAGTAACTTCCTTCCTCTTTTCTTCTCCCCGTTCGTTCAGGTAGCGAGTTACAATCTAGTTTCATACTTATTCGACCTTTTTTTGTTGCGGTCCTGAAAAGAAAGAGAGGGACTGGGACTGGGACCGCGTGTTACTCTGAAAAAATATGCCTGAAGAAGCAAAGGCGGATACAAGTGAAAATTATCAGCAGATGGGGTGAGGGGCAGCAAGTCAATTAAGATACCGGAGTAGGCCACTGTAGGCCATGTCGCCTATTTGCAAGTTCCCGATCAAACTTCAACATCCAACGCTACAACTACCTATGCTTCCACCATCTCGTTCCAGCGTCCATCTTCTCTTTCTGATGCGTTTGATTAGTTTTTGTTTGTTTGCATTTAACCGCAAGTTTCTTTATTACTTGTACAAATCACTGAATTTTTTTGTTCAGATAGCCTTGTGATCCATTAACAGTTACTACTATACATAATACTAGCGGTCCTTCCTCGCTTCGCTCGGATGAATGAGCCTCTCCGCTTCGCTCCGTGTCATTCAACGGAAACGCGTCGCAAGGGGGTTCCCCCCTTGACCCCAAGTGGGGGGCAAGCCCCCCAAACCCCCCTGTCAAGCGAGGTTGGATCAATGTTTTGGTATTAGATGCTTATTGTCTGTTTTCAAAAACAAAAGCAAGATCATTGTGCAGTGCGAAGTAGTCTATCATAGAAAGTCGTCAAAGTTGGATACTTAACTATCTCCAGTTTAGAGTGCAATGCGAAAAGAAGTGTTGACAAAGATGATGTAGTGATATTGATAAAAAGAGAATAGGCGAGAAAAAAAGAAAATAGGCAATATAAAAAAAGAGAATAGGCGATGTAGAAAAAGAGAATGGGCGATGTAAAAATAGAGTAGGTGACAAAAAGAATTATAGAAGAACTTCGTGAAAAACAACATTTCTTGTGCTTTGGCCTTACTGACCCGCGATACGTGAGTTCTCAGGATCTATCATGATTCTGATGGATGAAGGGGTGCGGACGCGCGACATGGCTACATAGAGTAGACCATGCGTGAACGGAGGTTCAGGCAAGTAGAGGCCGACAGTGTTGAAAGTTTGACCCTGTGCCTTATTGATGGTCATAGCGAATGCCAGGCGAACAGGGAATTGGGTGCGTTTGAAGAGAATGGGCGAGCGTGTTTGCGATGGTGTGAGTGTTATGCGAGGGATTAAGACAATGTTGCCAGCATGAGGTCCAGTGGCTATTTCAGCTTCAAGTACATATCTTTGAAAAGAGCGTACAATCAGCCGTGTCCCGTTGCAGAGACCACTTTGGGTGTGCAAGTTTCTCAAAAGCATAATTGGGCAACCGACTTTGAGTTTTAGCAAGTGTGGTGGGAGGTCGGATGGATTCATGGAATTGAGCAGCTCTGGTGGGTATGTGATTTGATCCTCTGGATCATCCACAGTATCTGCGCTCGGGAATTCGTGGATAGTGCCTGGGAAATGGTCGAGTATCAGATCGTTGATTGCTGAAACGTCGACATTTTTTGGAGTTAGAATGGAGCGACTGATGAGGTAATCGCGATCCACGTGTGGTGCGTCAAGGCTGCCGTAAATGGCTTCGATGAGTGATTTAAGCACTGCTGTACGATCTGCGAGCGCGAAGCATTTGGTATCACTGGAAGGACCTATTACCATATACTTTACTGTGAGTACTACCGCTTAATAGTAAAAAACATGCAAAGTAGAAGAGAGGATACAATGTTGAGTACCTTGCAAAAGTCAACACCAAGGACCATAATTTTTCCGTCAAATGGAACATCGGCAAGCGCGGGATCGCCATGTCTCATGAGATTTTGGATACTCTTGTATACGTTGATACTTGTATTGATACTTGTATCCAGCGTGTTTAAAGCGATGACACTTCTCAGATGATGAAGGATTTGTAGTGAGCTTCATATCGTGTTTATAACGCTTATCCGCTTGAGTCTTTTCTCGATGCGATACCCGTCTACTCACATAGTCATACATTCATGTAGAACAAATTTCCTGATCTGGAGGAGCCACACATTTCGGCGCGTCATAAACGTGAGAGAGCAATCTGATTGGATAGATTGAACTGGCTCAAATGCCGTGTTCATTACTGCTATATAACCATGGCTTCTTCCGCTCCCGCTCAGAACCAGCAGACCAAATTGCCCCCTGAAAAGGACGCATCCCTTGGCGCATCAATTCACGCGCCTCAACCTGGAGAACCCAGGATGACATGGGCGCATATCGTTCAAAACAAGCGCGTCTCGCTCATGCATAATGTCGACGCCTCAGCACCTACAATGGACAACGATGGCTGGACCGTCCTGCAGTCGCAAGTATGGCGCAATGGACGCTTTACCGACTGCGTTCTCTTCGATATTTCGACCCGCCCCGAGCCCCTACATTCAGTCCTGCAAATGGCAGCGGCTCAATTCCCAGAAAATACAGGTGCCTTTACTCATCGCGAGGGATCTCGAAGAGTTTTACTCGAGATGTGTTTTGATCTTGACATGCCTTTACAGCGGGCTTTGAATTCGGGACTCGTTTTCGAAAAAGACAAAACACGCATTCGTGCCATCCGAGCTCTACCAACTGATGCCGACACTAAACGCCTTCGCCTCACGCATCTTCCTCCAGTACGATCTCACCTCTTATGTGAGGGTTTAAAAGAAAGCCTTGCGCCTTACGGCGGGTAATCGACTGTGGAGCCTTCCGTGAGCCCACCACCAACCTCTTCATGGGTAACGGCTATGCCGTCATCGACTGCACCAACCATCCGGAAGATGAACCTTTCGCCACTCTCCCCCATATCATCGCATGGAAAGGAGAATATAAATATGGATTCTACGCTACCTGGCATAAGATGCCTCAACATTGTACCTGGTGTCACCAACCTGGCCATCATCGCAGCGACTGCACCGAATACAAAATGAATCTAATGTGCTACAACTGCCGCCACGTGGGACATATAGCACGTGAATGCCCGCGCCGCATGACCGCCAATAATAATGAGGATACGAACAAGAGACGTAAAACATCAACAGGGAAGCAGCTGGTAACGACTACGGGGACAAAGGCATCCTCTACCGGCAAAGGCAAGGGTAACCGATCTTCAATGAAGAAAACCGCCACTTCCTCCCAGCAACAACCGCAAAGACATGGCTCTGAAACCAACAGTAACACCGAGGTTAGCAACAACGATGCCGGCGCCATAAAGACGACGATGAACAGCAAGTTGACGTCGCTACCAGCAGCGCATCAGACGACGACGACGAGAGACGACTTAATGACGACGATAGCACCATCAACGACAGCGCATCACATGACGACGGGAAGGATAAGGACGATCATGCATCGCACGACGATGAGAAGGATAAGGACGACCATGCATCGCACGACGACGGGAAGGATACGGACGACATTGCATCACACGAAGAAGGAAAGGATACGGAGGACCACGGGCCACCTACAGAGGAGCAACATCACCAAGATGAGAATGACACTTTGGATTCACAACAGATCAGTTCAGTTCTGTCCAACATTATCTCTACCATCGAGGGGACACTACGATGGTCGACGCCACTGCTGTTAGCGAAGACGTCGATTTCGATCTTCAAGACCTTCCTATGACAGAGGCAGCTCGGAAGTCTCTTCGTACTATGTCAGAAGCCAAGAAATTGCGAATCCAAAAAGCACTACTCGTTCAAGCAGCTAAATTGCCCGGTGTGTCGGCCCTGACCAGCCACAGTGCTTACGGTCGTATTCGCAAACCGTCAGCAAAAGCTCTAGATAACATCGCCAGTGGGCAAAAGCCAGCTGGGCGAGGTAACTCCACCAACGTTAAACATCAATGGATAGGAATTTTAATCTAAAATTCCTATCACTCAACTGCAACGGTCTTGCCAAGATCAGCCGACCGTCTGCACGCCAATCACTCATCCGCCACTTGCGGACCACACACCAACCTCACCTTGTGGCTATTCAAGAAAGTCATGCTGACCGCCTTGCTGATCCACAAACCTTCCACCACGAATTCTACGCCCCCAATAGTCTATGGACCCAACACGTCGGACTAGTCTCTTTATCTACTGCTATCAACCTTGAACAACTCGCCATCACACCAGACGAACGCGCTCTGCTCGTCAAAATTACACATTCCTCCGACGTTTTCGAACCTTTCTTCGTCTTGGTTCTTTATGCACCTGCCGACACTGCCATATCTCGTCGCAATTTCTACCGCTCTCTCCTCGAATCACCAGTACTTCAGCTACGCGACTCTGAATTTTGCACCAAGCTTATCATTGCTGGTGATTTCAACTACGACATTACCCGCGCACACTATACGCGCGAAGCACCATTCGAATGGCACGCCCTTTTGGATGAATCATTTTCCGACTGTATCACCAATCGTGACGAATGCTTGCCATTCCCGACCTTTAGGCGTGGCGCGACCACTCATTCTACGATTGACTACATTTATGCTGGCTCGCAATTCCGTGGGTCCACTCAAGACTCGACTGTATCCTACGTGAACCCTGCTTGGACCGATCATGCCGTACTTTCAACCACTTTCCGACTATCCTCCCCCACACATGGGAAAGGATATTGGCGGGGTAACCCATCTGTCACCTTCCACAAAGCTTTTCGTCAATCTCTTGCCAAAACTCTCACCACATTGCATCCGCAACTTGCAGCTTTGCCCACTACCCAAGACAAATGGGAACACCTCAAAGTCAGTGGTGACACGTCATATGCAAAATTACAGCCGTAACCACACACGTTGGCGCCAAAAACAACTGTGCACCTTACAGTCAAAACGAAATCGCTTCTTGCGACATCAACCTTCTCCCGCACTGCGTGCACAAATCCTACCGCCTTTGGAAAAACAAATTTCTGCGCTGCAACAGGAAGAGACTGACATCGCTGCCCTGCGCGCTGGCCAACGATGGCGCGAACACGGTGAAACGTCGGCGGGTTACCTGAAGCGCACTATTCGCCAACGCCAGGATGACCGTACGATCCACCAACTGCAACACCCCACCACGGGCACCATTTACACTGATATCAACGGTATGCAAGATGTTGCCACATCTTTCTATGAGCAACTATACACCCCAACAGACGTCTCAGATGCATCAATACAACACCTGTTGGATAACATTCCTACGGACGTGCATCTGACAAGTGACGACCATACAATCCTCACTGAGGATTTTGACATTGAAGACCTACGTTTGGCAGCCAAGCGTGCACCGAAGCAAAGCAGTCCAGGCCCAGATGGTTTGCCCTATGCTGTTTGGTATCTTGTTTTTCATCACCCTCTGTATGCAACGCTTGTCTGCGATGTGTACAATGACGCTTGCCAACATGCCCGGTATCCGCCCTCTTGGCAGGAAACTTGTGTCACCCTCCTGCCCAAAAAAGGCGACCTGTCTTCTCTTCGCAACTGGCGTCCTATTTCCCTTATCAACTGCGACGCCAAAATCTTCACTCGTCTGCTCAACGCCCGTGTTATTCAAGTTGCTCAACCATTGATAACACCTTTCCAAACTGGTTTCCTCCCTGGTCGTTTCATCGCCGATAACGGGATTTTAGTCCGGATGATGATGGATCAAGCGTCAGGACGGGACAACGATACCAACCTTGCTTTGCTATTGGACAACGAGAAAGCATATGACCTCATCGCGCCAGAATACCTCTCTCGTGTTTTGGAGCGTTTTGGCTTACCCTCCGCAACCATCGACAGTATTCGTTTACTTTTCTTTCGCACCAACATTCATATCAACGTCAACGGTCACATCAGCTCACCTTTCCAACAAAAAAGAGGCCTGCGCCAAGGTGACCCGCTCTCGCCAATATTGTTCAACCTAGCGATCGAACCACTACTACGCTCCGTGCTGGAGGATGAGGTTTTCTGTGGGGTTGACATTGCTCCTAGCAACCCTGGCGTCCATTTTCCTGCTCCACCTCCACCGCTCAAAATTTTGGCTTACGCGGACGATGTATGTGTCTTCCTAAGTCAAGATACTGACTTGGAGCGCCTACATCACCACCTTCACCACTATCAGCTGGCCTCCAATGCTCGTCTCAATGTGCATAAGACTCAAGCCGTATCTTTGTCCGGCAGGCCCCAACCGGAATGGAACCAAACACTCGCTCGCTATGGCTATCCAGCATGCCATGATCGATCGCATCCTGAAGCCGCCGTTTATTTGGGCTTCCCGTTAGCGACCTCAACAGCACAGCATCGTCTCTTCATGGATCGGCTTCTTATCAGTATACGCACGAGTTGTCAACTACATCAACAACGCCAGCTGTCAGTGCGGGGGCGCGCCACCATCCTCAACACATTGTTACTTTCTCGCTTATGGTATGTTTTGCGGTTGACTGGTGCACCTGCTGCGTCATTTTGGACCAAACTACAGACCATCATCTCCGGCTTCCTCTCTCACCGCATGTTTCCTCGCATTGCCCTCTCTCGCCAGCTACTACCAAGAGACCAAGGGGGTCTCCAGATCCTTGATCCACGCACACAACAACACGCTCTTCAATTACGCTGGATTCAGCCACTGATCAATTACCCAAACGGTGCTGCATCGTGTTCCCTGGTGGTCCCCTACATTGCTCACCATCTGCTGAGCATTGGATCAGAACTACCTGACCACCGTTTGCTGCTCGCATTCCCGGAAACACGCCCTCGTTCCCTACAACAACAACCTTCAGCAATCGCATCACTTATTCTTGCTTCAATCGATCGACTCCAACTAGCACCATCATCCATTTATATCCCACCAGCGCTTGTACTCTGTTTGCCTAGTCGCGCAATATGGGACCCCGGTGACAATGCCGAAGTCAAAGACCTGCTCCGTTCGCCAAGCCTCAAGAAACTGAAGGTATCGGATCTGTACGTCTTTGATGCTACTCCTGGTTTATTACGACGACGTCTGCCACAGGACGGCCCCATTCGCCACCCACGTGTCACTCGCCGGTTTTTCGAGGCCATGCAGCATGGCCGCATCATACTGAAATACTTCTTCAGTCGCCTTTGCCTACCTGCATCCCACCCGTTGGCCCAACATAACGGACAGCTCGGCACCACGGATGGTGACGTGATGCGTCCCCTTTTTACAGATCATCTCACGGATCAAGGACTCACCACCCGTAGTTTTCGTCGTCTTTGTTTGAACAATACTTGTGCAACACCACACCACCCGACACTCAATGCTAGTCGTTGGCGTCAATTTCGGCATAGTACGATGCACCATTCAGCCCGCAATGTCTGGTATCGCGCACTTCACAACACGCTTCCCACTGCCAGCCGTCTCCACAGTATTGTACCAGACTTCATGCCAAGCCCGCAATGCCAATTATGTTTAGGTTTCGTTGATACAACTCGTCATTTTCTCGTTGATTGCCCACTTCGGTGGGCCGTATGGAAGGAAGTCTGGGGCTTGGTTTTTTATGCTGAGCCTGATCCCACTCTCCTCCTCAACTTCATCATCAACCTGGACTGGCCCGTTGCCCCTGCGTCCACCACACAACTACGGACCATGGTCGTCCAATCCGTCCTTTTGGCATGCTGGCGTGTCTACTGGAGCTGGATCTTCGACCGCGTCCCTTATACTCACTCAACTGTGGTCTCACTGGCACTGAAGCTGCTTGCCCAGCTGCGCCACCCCAAGATCACTGCCATAGACTAATAAGTCCATTGTCACCCCTCTCCGCCCTCTTTTATTATTTTGTATATTCCTCTTTTTCTCTTATCTCCAACACACCTCTGCTTTGTACGTGTGACTTGGATTAATAAATTTTGGCCTACCGGCTCATACAAAAAAAAAAAAAACTAAAAACCGACGCAGGTCCCGCAGCGGCGAGCATGACACCGTCAGCCCCACGTAATATACCCACTGCAACACCTCCCGGCGCCTGTGCACCAGCGCCGCCGCCGCCAAACAGCGGCCGACGCATCTTTTCGCCTAGCATTACATCCATGAAAGAGATGTTTGACGTTTCTTATGCAGTGCAGCGAATCGCAGAAGAAAAACCACGGCGGAAGAAAAACCTGTCGTCCACAGACAATGCACGTGCCAAGTTCGTCAAAGCGCGCAACGCAGATGATGAGGAGGATACCAACAACGAGGACATGTTGCATCAACGACTGCGACAACAAAATATGAACAAGGCAGATTTACAACAACAAAATGGAGGAGAACAGACGTTACAGGAAGAAGAAATGGAAGAGGTCCGTGCACGGCTCGACAAAGCACTCGCTATCGAGACAGCAGCTCACAATTGGCACCACCGCCTTCACAAGAAAAAGCCAACAAATTACTGGCAAAAGCAACACAGCAGAAAAGGTCCAATAAACTGTTTGAGTTGAGCATTGACAATTCGACAATAATTGGACGACGGCGCAAGCCTACAAAAGCACCGGCAGAAGATAATTGTATTGACAATGACAGCCATACCACTACCACTACTCTTGATAATACTACTGTGGTATAGCAGAGTAACGGCTGGACTCTGAATACACGGAAATGAATTGTGAATAAAAGGAAGTAGGCGATTTACGGGCCTTATCATAGATATGCTATTACAGCTATTCTGATGAAAAATGGAAAGTGGGAGTTCAAAGGATCGGGAATGTTACGTCCGAAAGACCACTTAAGAGATTTCTTTATTATGAAGAAATATTGTAAAAGAAGAGGATAAGATATGAACTGAAGTGATATTGAATGAAAAGAGGGAGACTATCTATACTAATGGGTGTTCCTACGTTTCTAGTTAGACGATTATTAAGTTGCTACTGCTAATGCGATGAAAGCATTTGCTAATGTGGTGGAAGTATCTGCTAAAGCGGTAGAAGCCGTGCCACGCGACATTGGGGATTTACCCAATGAGAGTATGGGGAGATTGAATGTGGAGAGGCGAAAATTAGGTGTGCTGTGAAAAGTAATGACGTTTATTAAAAAAAGGTTCTGATTTGCACTACACTACCATCCACAACCAGTACTACTGCTAATACATACTTCTGCTACTGGCACGGACGCCCTGAACAACGTGATATCTCCCCATACAACTATACACCCTCCTACTCTTCCCCAAAGGTTAAACTCTTTACCACATTCCTATTCCTACTTTGTTTCAAACGCTTCATATACCATCATCACCATTGTATCATCTGACGTCAAACACTTTCGGACTTGTTCTTCCTTTCCTTTCCCAACTCATGTTCGCACAAGAATCTATATATAATTTCTTTTTGGTATTTAATCGTTTTTTGTTGTTGTTGCAAAATAGTTAGTAAAAGAGCATCTTGATTAAACACATGTGTGGAGATAGTGATGTGTCATCAACACAGATCAAGATCTAGCAAAAGAGCGTGTGATAGAGAAGATTAGGTGCTCTTTAATACCGTAAGGAGACGACAAGCAATTGACAGCTGCTATGATTTTTCGTTACGCGACGGTAGATCGATGAGGGAGCGTTTATCAGAATTTGAGGCTATAGCCTGCATCATTGTGTTGCATGAATTGCACAGGCTGACCCAACGGGAACGATTGGGCCACTTCGTCTTAATGCATGGCAACATGAATAACAACAAAAAAGTCTGGCAATTGTCATGATATAGTGAATAGAAACATCAACAGTTGTCCAAGTTTCAAGCTGACGCTCTACTGATTTTGTTATCTAATGGTTTCGTATTTAACATCAATGGTGTTATCTTGTGAACGAGACTAGCGGTAGGCCAGAAGCTGCACTCCATCATTATACACAAAGGGTATCAGCTTGTGGCCTGTCGGATTTATGATATTATAGTGTCACCTGATATGAGACTGTTCAATGGTTAGGCACATGACAACGCTGTTGTTTGGAAACGCAATTTTTGTTTCCTTGGTTCCTTCTCTTTTCGCTATTTCAAGCATGAACTCTTCAAGCGTGTCAAAGCTTAGCAACCTCAGCCAAAGCAATCGAGACACTAGCGAAGAAAGGATCTTTGCAAGTAAGCTATACGAAAAATGTTTGAATTTACTCCATCGTGCTTATCCAGCGTTTATAGGATTCAAAGATTATTTTGACGCAGAAAAGGAGGACAAGCCAAGTCTCCGTGGCTTTTCTCATTTCGACTTGTCTTTCTTCTGTTCTTGCTCTCCAAGTGACCCTTCCCAATTCAAAGCAGTATGGTCAAAAAGGTTCAAAACAGCCGTGCAACAGCACAATATTAGAGTGAGTGAACGATCAGCGTAAAACAGTCAGCTACCAGCTAACACAGCAACGGCAGCCAAAGCGCCGGTTGTCATAGTAAAAATGTGTAGGAGAAAAATCAAGATGGCCCGTATAGCTAATACTTATCACTATAGAATTATGCCAAGCACCAACCGGATTGGAGAACAATCCAAGCGCTTATTGACCTAAGAGTAATTTGAAGAGCAAAAAGAGCAAAAGAGGTTCGCAAAACATTGATCTAAAATTGTTGCAACTTGTTAGAAGGAGTCTCGTGTGGAGTCACCCAGTGACACGCCATCAAAGCAATCAGGAACAACGGTTTCGTCCTCGTTTTTGGACTTTGTCCGAAACCAACACCAGACGCTTAAAGGACCAAAGTGGATTCTTTCCACTGGTACCTGCGTGGAGGACAAAATTCTTGAATTTGCGATGAAATGTCAATATGAGCAGTAAGTTTTCAATACTTGTAAATGCCCCATATATAACGAAAACGACTTTTCATGTCTGATACCTAAGCTCTATATATAGTGCTTGTCATGCAATGATTATAGATGTGAATGATCCTTCTTGGTCTGAATACTTCACCGGTGATGAACTTGAAGAAATCAGCAATCACAATAATCCAGCACTACCAAAAGTGTCAGAGAAGGTCAAGAACCATCTCGACCTCTTCCGCACCTTCGACGCAAGCAAAAATCCCAATGGCAAGGTGAGACAACCTGGGAACTATCTAAGTACGTGATATCGACATACTGACGTACATACGTAATATCATTACAGACTGCCGAAGAGTTGATGGCTTATCAAGTCAACAATACCGGGCTTGACCACACGGGGGATATACTAATACTTTTCGATTTTAATAAAATTTAATGCTTGTTATATATTCTATGATTGTTATAAATTGAATTTAAACTCAATTACTTTTTTTATAAAAATTGAATTTTTATTTATTATATTGAGTAGCACTCAAAATATAAACAAATTATAATTATTTTATAAATTTTTGACATTTGTCTAAGGCTATAAGGTTCTTCCTGATTGCAGATAATACTGTTAAGAGACCTGTTTCATTGATATTATTGTTTATATTCTATTATCACTTACAAAAAAATGGCTACTACTACTAATATAAAAGATCCAATGGAAATTTCAGATAATTATGAATATAATATAAAGTTAGAAGCTGAAAAAATAATAAACCAATATTGGGGATTCTTAAATGAAAATTGGAAAATTATTAATTACAAATATAAACATCGTACTGAAATAAAAAAAATAAATAATATAGATAAAATTAAAAATGAATTAAAAAATAAGTTAGGATATACTACAGTATTCTTTTTTTTAAATGTATTGTATTCAAATATTGAATATCCAGGACCATATAATGAAATCGAAAAAGGTTTATTTTTACTATATCATTTAGTTTCAGGTAAATCAGGAAAAGATAATATAGAAAGATATCTACCTTATAGTTCATTTTATGATTTTTATAAGAAATTTTGGATGTTTGAAGAAATTATACTAGAATAAATAAAATTTTGAATAATTGTTATAAAAACATGTTTTCATCTATCTTATTAAGATTATATAGTTCAAAAAAAATAATCCAGAATTATTCAAGCATATTACTTTAATTATTGATGGACATGATTCTCGTATTCAATATGTTGATACAGATATAAAAAAAGAAAGATTATATTCATATAAATTAAAAAAGAGAGGTTTGCGTACACAGATTATTACTGATATTAATGATATGATTTTATTTATTTCTAATAGTGATTATTGCGCTGATAGTTCAGATGGATCAATGTTTTTAAATATGAATTATATAAAAAAATACATAGTCATGATGTTTTAGCAATGGATGGAGGTTATGCATTATTTATTAATAAATTTATTGATTTAGCTAAAATAAAAGACATTGAATTTTCAAATAATAATTTTGTATTTCCAATCCACAAAGAAAATAAAGTTAATCTAACAGAACCAGAAAAACATTTTAATAATGTATTTGGTAGTTTCCGTTCTAAAGTAGAAAATCAATTCGCTGAAATAGGTAATAAATTCAAAAGGTTTAATAATAATAGTGCTGTAGTAAGAATGAATAATACTAAATTTTATAATTTACAATTTAGGGTTGCTTGTTTACTTAAAAATATACAAAAATTCGCTGAATTATTTAATGTTCCTATTTTACCTCATCATAAACTTTGGGAAACTAATTGTTTTGAATTCCCCTCTGAAAAAAAATTAATAGATATAGTAATTACAAATGAAGAAATAAATAAACAAAAGTTAAATGAAATGATAAATATACAAGATAAATTATTAGCTCTAAATATAGGTAATAGTAATATAAATAATGAATATAGTGATGATGAAATACAAGAGAACCAAGATATTAATGATTCAAGTGAAGATGATATTCCTAAATTTAATGAAAAAAAAAGAAAACGTAAGAATAAAGGAAAACAATCAATAAAAACTTATGAAGTTGAAAATAATAGATATAAATATGAAAATAATAAGTATTTATTTTTGGTTAAATGGAAATATTATGATGAAAATGAAAATACATGGATTCCTTATAATAATTTTAATGAGAAAGAAATAATTAATAAATATTTAGATCAAAGTCATATACAAATATGATAAAATATAAGATAATGGTCATAATAATAATTAATTAAAGAATGATTTTCATAAAAACTAAAAATGTTTAATAATTTAATGATTTTGATATACCGCCATAGCTAATACTTATCACTATAGAATTATGCCAAGCACCAACCGGATTAGAGAACAATCCAAGCGCTTATTGACCTAAGAGTAATTTGAAGAGCAAAAAGAGCAAAAGAGGTTCGCAAAACATTGATCTAAAATTGTTGCAACTTGTTAGAAGGAGTCTCGTGTGGAGTCACCCAGTGACACGCCATCAAAGCAATCAGGAACAACGGTTTCGTCCTCGTTTTTGGACTTTGTCCGAAACCAACACCAGACGCTTAAAGGACCAAAGTGGATTCTTTCCACTGGTACCTGCGTGGAGGACAAAATTCTTGAATTCACGATGAAATGTCAATATGAGCAGTAAGTTTTCAATACTTGTAAATGCCCCATATATAACGAAAACGACTTTTCATGTCTGATACCTAAGCTCTATATATAGTGCTTGTCATGCAATGATTATAGATGTGAATGATCCTTCTTGGTCTGAATACTTCACCGGTGATGAACTTGAAGAAATCAGCAATCACAATAATCCAGCACTACCAAAAGTGTCAGAGAAGGTCAAGAACCATCTCGACCTCTTCCGCACCTTCGACGCAAGCAAAAATCCCAATGGCAAGGTGAGACAACCTGGGAACTATCTATCTAAGTACGTGATATCGACATACTGACGTACATACGTAATATCATTACAGACTACCGAAGAGTTGATGGCTTATCAAGTCAACAATACCGGGCTTGACTACAAGGAGGATTTTGATCTGATTGGGATCAACAACAGCATCGCCCAAGCAACGGAATTGTATCGATGGGCCTACTTCCCGTTAACCGATCATTCCGAGGGTGATCTTTTGCGCCGTGTCTGGCAATTTGTAGACACTTGCTTTGATGATCAGAAAATACAAGTTCGAGGGTAAGTGAAGTAATGAGAACATGGAGCTTAATACTAAATGATGGTCGAATAATAGTGGGGAGAAAACAAGCGCTGCGTCCGCATTACGCAAGAATGAAGGTCGTAACAACGCTGGTGTGGAAGCCATGACCCGTAAAGCATTGGGTCACCGTGGTGACTTGATTTTTGTCAAGTCAGGGCTTGAATTGGGCTGTGGTGAGCTCGGCCGGTACGACCGTGGGCCAAAAGGGTCGAAGGAGATGCGTGAGGGGTTCCTAAAGACCCCAAAGATGATGAAAGATGAGTTGTGCGCGCTCATTGCCAAGTGTCCCGACCAAGTTGCCAAGTTGAGGATTGTTGGATTTATCTCAATGGGTAATTTGGAAACTTGTTTAATCTATATCTAATGATTTGCACGATTCTAATCCATCATGTTTCAGGGCTTACATTGCAGATGCTTATCATGGACTGCCCCAAGGGCAATGTTTGAGGACCGGCCATAGTTATGATAGTTTTAATGCGATCTAATAGCCATATATAGTTTATAAGCTAAGGTATGCTAGGATAGCCAAAGTAATTTTTATTAAAATAATTTATTCACAAATGTCTTAGCATGCATAATTTAAAAATTTCAAAAAAATAAAAATCGAATTTTGAATAAATATAAAAAGAACATCCTACAATGATTCAACCACCTGCAAATGATGTTGTATTTAATAATGATAAAATTGTTATTGATACAAAAAAATTACAAAATTATTTATCTAAATATAATATTAATATAAAAAACTTTTGTGAAGAAAATATACATGAAAAATATAATATTGAATATATAGAGAAAAAAAATAAATTAAATATTAAAAGAAAAGCGTCTGAAAAACAAAAATCAGCGTCCAAATCAAATTTAAAAAATTCTAATAATCAAAAATATAATAATAATATAATTAAAAAAGTTGGGAATCTAAGAAAAGAGAATTATGAACTAAAAAAGAAATGTAACATATATGATAATTATTACGAAAAAATAAATGAAGAAGATTTAAAAAATAAAAATTCTCAGGAAGAATTAACAAATAAGGAGGAGATGTCTTATGAAAATTCTCAGGAATCCTCAATTCCTCATATTTCCGAAGCAATGTTAGATGGTAACACCTCTAGTGCGGTTACCTCACAGGGTGGACTAATTAATAGTGAAGATGAGGAATGTCAATTTTATTGCTTAGAGCTATGTGATGATTGTAATGAAAAATTATGGAATACATATCAATGTAACTTTGCAAATAGGGATCCGTATCAGAACCGTAGAACCGGAACCGAACCGAACCGAAACCGAGAAAATACGGTTCGGTTCCTGTCAAGAACCGAACCGGAACCGAACCGGTTCTGTATAAGTAGAACCGAAGAACCGAGAGGCAGAAGATTGCAATCAGCGATTTTGGTAATTAGTATAAAGTAGGCTATAATGGAAGTTACGAACAATGTTATTCCGAAAAGACCACGAAGTAGTGTATTTGCAAGCCATACTTTATTGAAAACTTAACAAAACCTGCAAAAGCAGAAGGGAGTAAAAAATAGTAAAGAAGAGAAGAGCAAAAAAATAAAAAAACACTTCTTCTGACAGCAGCTTGCTTTCTCCGCCCATGACGCACATCATTACTTGTTCCTCTACTTTGCTACCCACAATGCATTTTTCTCCATGACGTACTACTTTACTAGATTTATCATGGCTTCTCGATCAGTTTTATCAAGTTTGTGCATTCCATCTGAGATTGTGCATCCTGGGGCCCATAACAGAATTATCTTACCCATTCACCCTTTGCCTTTTATGAGACACTATACACTATACACACATAGAGACACAGCAGCTGTATGTACTGCCGGTTGTGGTTCAATTCCTCCAATGTTACGATAACATATTGTACTAGTAATACTAAGTCGCTCTAAGTAAGTACTATAAGCTCCACTTTTTTTTGTAAAAACTGTGCTTCAATCTTTTAACCATGCAATGACCCACATCGTATGAGAATGTTTACATTCTGTTTCTCTTATTCATTTTGAGATCGCTGTTCAATGTACAATAATAAACTATTCTTTTTTTACTGCAGTATTCAAGTATACCGCGACATTTGAACACACACATCAGCTTTCATTTAAAGATACCGAATCTTGCCTTTTTTATATACATGATGGGTTCGGTTCTTCGGTTCGGTTCTTCGGTTCTACGGTTCTCGTCGGTTCTAGTCGGTTCGGTTCTTGCTTTAGACGGTTCGGTTCGGTTCCCTTTAAGAACCGAACCGAACCGAACCGTGCGGATCCCTATTTGCAAATGATGTAATAGAAAAACTCGAAAAGGAAAAACATAAATATAAAATGTTCTTTACAAGATATTTTAGCTACTATACTGATTTAATAAAAGCTAAAGAGTTAAATAGAAACGATATCATGCAAGCATGCCAAGATAAGTTACAAGAACTGATTCAACAATATATACAATTATACATTGAAGAACATGAAAGTAGTAGTGAATATAAATATAACTGGGCAAGTAAACGAAAGGTTGATACAGTCAGTTTCAATATGAGATTTTTTAATAAGCAAATAAGTAAGAAATTAATTTAGAGCTGAATACCATGTGTGGCCATATATTCATGTAGCATTTCCCGGGAATTAAACTTATCAACTGTTAACCAACTATTATCCTTTACACTATATCCAACCCACTTAACCTCAAATATGTACTTATTATCAGTATACACATGTCCTACAATCTTCTCAATTTCATATGAATTACTATGTTCTATATTTCTCTGTTCTTTTTGATTTTTTCTCTTGCGTTTAGATGTATTATTTTCAGTTTCGTCCTCACTATCTATAATCATATCTATTGATTGATTAATGTTAAGCTGTAGAAATTTCTGCTGCATGTCAACCATTTCGTTATATTCAGTATTTACTTTTTGCTCATTTGAAAATACTAAGTCAAGTTTGTTTTTCTTACTTGGGAATTCAAAATCTTTTCCATACCATAATTTATGATGTGGTTGTATGAAGATTAATTATTAACAATAGTATTTAAATTTATATTATATATAAGAAATATAATATAATTTTAAAAATAAGATAAATATTTTAGTTTTTTATATTATGATGAAAAATAAATACGTTAAAAATAAAATATTATGTTAATAATTTTTATATTTTTAAAATGTTATTTATAATTTTGTTTTTTTTTATTTTTTTATTGACTAAAAAATTTTTTAATATATAAAAGATATATATAATATATATAATATAAATATGATGATTAAAAACGGCGGAATGGTAATGAGCATTCCCCCTCTCTACCCTAGGAATACTTGGACGACGGGTAGCTCGACAATGAGATTTAGAGGTAATGGTCGATGGGGTGTCGAGCCATTACGACGTGAATATTATATAATAATATTCCTTTTAAATTTAAATATAATTAATAATTTATAATTAATAATAAATCTTCTTTTAAAAAGAAAAAAAATTCTTTCTTTCTTTTTTCCGTCTGGACATAAATCTTTGATTTATGTAAAAAAGAAATTTATTTCTTTTTTTATATATAAAAAATAAAAGAAATGGAGGGTTCCATTACTCCATTTCCCGGGTCCATAGACCCGTCTGGTCATAATCTTCGATTATGATAAAATAAATTAAAATTTATTTTAATTTCTAGAGCAAGGGGTAATGGAACCCCCCTTGCGTAAGTAAAATGAAACATTTTACTTATTATTATATATCTAAGAATCAAAGATTCTTGATATATAACCAGACGGAAGAAAAAAAGAAAGAATTTTCTTTTTTTTTAAGAAGATTAATTATTAACAATAGTATTTAAATTTATATTATATATAAGAAATATAATATAATTTTAAAAATAAGATAAATATTTTAGTTTTTTATATTATGATGAAAAATAAATACGTTAAAAATAAAATATTATGTTAATAATTTTTATATTTTTAAAATGTTATTTATAATTTTGTTTTTTTTTATTTTTTTATTGACTAAAAAATTTTTTAATATATAAAAGATATATATAATATATATAATATAAATATGATGATTAAAAACGGCGGAATGGTAATGAGCATTCCCCCTCTCTACCCTAGGAATACTTGGACGACGGGTAGCTCGACAATGAGATTTAGAGGTAATGGTCGATGGGGTGTCGAGCCATTACGACGTGAATATTATATAATAATATTCCTTTTAAATTTAAATATAATTAATAATTTATAATTAATAATAAATCTTCTATGGTGCACGCCACCTTAAACTGTACCGCTTTAGTGGGTAACTTTAAAGTACTGTGAAACCATCTCACCACCCCATATCAAAATTTTAAACCGATAAAAATGTTCCTTTTGACCAGGAGAACAAAGTTATCAGTTTGGATTTTTCATTTTTCTAATAAAGTTTTGAGTTACCGTCGCTCAAAGTCGGAACAAGTTTATAAGTGATGGGGAAAATTGACAGTAGTTCGAATCCAGCTTAAACCAATCAGGAGCTTTCGTTTGTTCGGCAAATATATATGCCGAATTTGTATTACATGAGATCTTCACCGATTATCGATTATACTGTTACATATTGCTGCGTATAGAAATTTCGTCAGTAGATTGTAGTCTTATGCACCTCTTTCTTTTACAAAGAATCTTATATTCATTATGGGAAGCGTCAACAGACGAAGTCGCCTTGTCAAAAACAACCAGCAACGTGTGCAAAGTGGCCAATTCGGCAAAAAACTACCTGAACCTACGGATAGCTCACGCGCTAGCTATAGCAGCGATGATTCTTCCGATGATTCTTGTGAATACGACGATACTAATGGGTTGGAACATGAAAGAGATGATACTGTACTAGAACGTTCAGGAACTCGTTTGCTTGAATGGTTTCAAGGTGCCGACAATAAGCTAAGAAGCTCGTATACTGGTATATATTCTCTTAATTATGATAGCAGCACAATGAAACACATACAAATGGTCTATTGCATCCTGAGAAAAATATTGACAATGTTGGGTGAATGTAGGCAAATCAGAAAGTACTTATTATCGACGAAAACGGGATGCTAAGGAACTCGCTACCCATGTAGAAAAAATGAGACGGCTCACTGATATGGGATTTACTAAGATTCAAGATCCTGTGGAAACGAGCAACAGCAGCAGTGATGATGAAGATGCCGACGTTGAAATCGATGAAGAGCTGGAGATGTTAAAGATCTTGCGGCCTGCTTTGATCCAATTACGCAAGGATATCAAAAATAAGAAAACCTAAATAAGCATGATGTCAACTATTGAGGCCAACAAATACCTTAGCATCGAAAAATATGCCAAGCTCCGGATCGACGATAACATGCGTATTATGGAGACAACACGATTGGTTGCAGATGCCATTTGGGAGAAACACACTAAACATTTGCTGACAAGAATCCGTTGGTGGACCAAAGAGTATCTTGAAACCGGCAAGATTTGCGTTAATCGCCAAGGTGCTCATGTTAAGTCTGTGTCACTTTTGGCTGATGAAAATGTCAAGGAGGCTGCTTGCACTTGGATCCGTAGTCGAAAGCCAGCAGAAAGGAGTATCCCAGAACTCAAGGTGGAACTAGAAACGAATATATTTCCGAAAGTATCCAATATCAGCAACGCAACAGTATCTGAGCGCACCATCACACGATATATGGCTCACTGGGGATTTGAGTATAGAGAAAGTGGAAAAGATGTACGTACATGGAAAATATCAACTATATATTAGCACATTAGATAGATGGCTAAACGTACTCCTTTTATAATTGTCGACAGATCTATTTTGATGGTCACGAAAGAGATGATGTAAAGGAGTACCGTGTTCGCTGGGCCAGGGCAATGATGGGATACCGCAAGAAGATGAAAAGTACACTGAAGATGGCGAGTTGGTCGAGCCAGTGTTAGAGGACGAAAACGACGTTGAGCTGGTGATGGTGACACACGACGAATGCATATTTTATGCAAACGATGACAAGAAAACCAATTGGCTTGCACAAGGCGAAACTCCCTTAAAGAAGAAAGGACCAGGAGCATCGTTGATGGTAAGCGATTTCTTGTGCCCATGTCATGGCCGGCTCATGCTATCAGAAGAGCTTCGTAGTCTCCCTGAGCATGCAGACATTCCATATGAAGCACGAGAAATCATTTTACCTGGTGCAAACCGTGAAGGCTATTGGAAAAGTGAAGATATGGTCAAACAATTAAAGGAAAAAGCAATTCCTATATTCCAGGCAATGCATCCTAATTGTAAAGGTATGTCTTTCTAATCATTATATCATATATACTGCATATTATTTAATACAGCGTAATTAATCTCTTACCCGAACAGCTGTCTTTTGCTTTGACCAGAGTTCCAACCACAATGCCTACAGGGAGAACGCCTTACGGGCCCAAAAGTTCAATCTTAATCCTAAAAAAATCAGTCAAAAGCAATACTTGCGCGAACCATCAACTCGTATCCGGGATGGGTGGTTTTTTGATGAAAAGAACGAAATGATGTTTCAATTCATGTACAGAAGAATTGATGGCAAAATTCATCTGCGAGGCATGCGTGAAGTTAGTATTTTTGTACCATTAGTCACGAGACATAGCACTCACTGTTGTTTCATTCTTTTGTAGATTTTAGAAGAAAGAGGCCTTTGGAAACAAGGGATGCAGAAAAAGGAAGCAACAGAGGTTTTAAGTGCCCAGCTTGACTTCACCTCAGAAAAAAGTGCTATAGCATATGCTGTTCAAGGCGCCGGTCACGTTTTTCAGCTTTACCCAAAGTTTCATTGTGAGTGCAATTTCATTGAACGCTATTGGGGTGCTGTTAAACGAGAAGTGCGTAAGCGATGCAACTACACTTTTGCAAGCCTCAAGAAAACTGTCCCCGAAGTTCTCGATAGTATTCCGCTGCCAATGATCCATAATTTCGAGCGTAGAGCATGGAGATACATTAAGGCATACCATGATGGTTTAGAAGGTCGTGATGCTATTGATGCTGTAAAAATCTACACATCTCACAGAAGAGTTCGAAAGAACATGTAAATATATCTATCCATTTCATATGCGGCATTTGAAAAATAGCGGGGATTTAAATTAAAAAATTGACAGTAATTTTTGCTGGAGGTATGGTTTAAGGTGGCGTGCACCATACCTCTATATTATACTTGTTTACAAATCGCCATATATTAGTAAGAATACAAGCAACACGAAGCTGAATATTATAATATCTTATATCGGTTATTTGCAATACTGCACGATTATTATTAAATCGTTCAAATTTAGAGCCTAACATAGAGAACTGTGCTTCTATTGCTGAACGAAATGATCCAAACTTGTTATTAAAGTATGTCTCATTGATTGTTAACTTTTGTCCTGGTTCTTTTCTTATGGGATGTAAAAAATTACGATCATAAAAACTATATCCAGCATCTGTTGCATTATCTTTAAACTTTTGTATAAATAAGTTATATCCACCATCCATTCCTAAACAATCTGCCTCACTTATTTTTTTATATAGTTTCATATTACAGTCGACCCCCGTTAACGTCCACCCCGATAACGTCAACCTCCGATAGCGTCAACTGATTCGCTGGTACCCTTTCAAATTTAGCAGTGAAAAACTTCAACTTCTACATAAGGTCAACTTCAACACCTTCAGGAGGGTTGACTAGTTATCGAGGGTGAAACTTGTCCAATTAGATTACATTAATTGGGACTGTGGTACAAAATAATTTGTCAAAGAGGCTTGCTTAGAAGCATTCACAACAGTATCATGTAGATCTTGCTCTTCATTTAAAATATCGAGAAATGTGTTGATGTTGGTAACTTTGTCTTTAGCAGTAAATACTCTTCTTTTTTGCAGAACTGGCTCTTCGTCAACATCTGGGGTGTCATCATCTTCAGCAACTGCCGTCACTGTTTGAACAATCTCACTATCTGTGAGAGAAAAGAGATATGAATCGCGCTCATAAGTTATTTATAATGGCGGGAAGCGGTGATTCATTTAGTGTCTGCAAGGATAAACATTTTGCCTAATCTCGCTACTCCCGGTAGTCGTCAACCCTCGATATAGTCAACACTTTTGCAGGTACCCTGAGGGTTGACGTTAACGGGGGTCGACTGTAATAAACATAGTACCATCATTTCCGATAGCACATTTTTCAGATACTGAAACATGTGTAATTATTTCATTCATATCCTGTATAACTTGTGTACGTACAGCTGGCCCTTTTAATTTATATAAATATAACTGTGAATGTGACTCATTTGGTTTATAATACTTTATTTTACTATCATGTCCATCAATAAATAGTGTAACATTCTTAAAACCATCTGGATTGTTTATTATTGCTGATAGAATGCGAATACGTGGTGATGAGAACATACTATCTAGATCTTGTTTTACCTTTTTATTCAATTCATTATAGTTAGTAATCCAGAGCCGCTTATATAAATCATAAAATGTTGCATATGGCATAACAGTATGCATATCCTTTCCTGATACACCTGATACCATATGATATAATAATGCAAGTCCTTTTTCAATCTCGCGGTATGGCCCTGGATATTCAATATTTCCATATAAAACTGTAAGAAAATAAAATACAGGTATAAATCCAAATCTATTAAGTAATACATCCTTTATATCTTTTATTGTATTATTCTTCATATCTTTAATAGCTGTTCTATGATTAAATCTATGTTGCATTTCAGGCTAAGATTTATCAAGAAAAGTCCATTTATTATCAATTAAATTTTTAATTTCAATATCGAGTTGCTCAGTGTGTTGTGTTGTGTTCATTTTTATTTGTTGTTATGTACTTTAAACAATCGCTCTTTTTTTTCTCGTGGGAGGCTACCAATATAAATAAAAAAATTCAATTTTTATTATTTTTATTGTAAATCAATAATTAATTCGGCCACTGATGGTTATACCGGTCATAGCAATTTTATTATCTATATTACAGCTAGTAGATTATATTTGGTTAGACAACTAATAGCAGGAAGCCTTTGCAGAATTCGACGCACGCAACGCTTTGAATACCCAGAAGTTGTCGATGCATTCCAAACAAACGTCCTCCCCATGTATGAGCTAATTCTCAAGGCAAAGGCCGTAATGGCCGAAAACGTCGAAATAGTGCAGCAACGAGAACCAAGTACCGACTTACTACCAACCATACAACACACCTTCCAACTACCGCCGTGCCCTCCCTCACCTAAACCGTCCAAAGCTCTCCTTTCATCTTCTTCCGCATCACCCTCCAATCCCCGTAAGCGTCCGTCAAGCGACCACACATCCGAACCATCATCATCATCGCATAAAACCCAAAAGCGCATTTTTTAATAAGTACTCTTCCCATATGATTAAACAACACTTTATTCAATCTCAAAATCTAAGAAGTTCTCATCCATCTCAGACTCAAAGAAATTGTAAGAGTTCAGTGTAAGTCACATCTAGAATTTAAAAAGGAAGGGGATCTAAGTGCTATACACATGTGCCGAAAAAATCCTTGCACAACCGAGGCGTATTGTAAATGACCCGATTTCTTTTGTATGCTGCTGTATAAACTCGTTTTTGATGCGCTAAGCTGCGCTGCCAGCATTTCTTGATGAGGGCGACTATAAAGTATCTGCTTCATGCAGTTCACATGGGTATTTAAGTTTTTGGTGATAGGCTGATAACAGTAAATAAAGCTGACACATTAGGTCGGGCTAATACGATGGGAGATATAGGAAGGGGATGGGGGTTGTGTAGGTGTTGTGGCTCTTACTCAAGCTGTTTAGCCAGTTAAAAGAAATTAATGTTGCAATGATGGGTTTAAGATAGGAAGAGTCCTATTTTTTTAGCATCAATATGTAAACGCCAATACATGAACGTGCTGAATTTCTAGTTTGCACAGACACTTGACAGTCTATATGATATAGACATAGTACTTTCCACCTAGGATTTCAGAAGTAAAAAGCATTCTGCAAGATCAAAAAGATACATACTGTTTATGATATCAAAAAACTTCAAAGAATGGAGCCCTTCATTACAGAGATATTACATATACATATGTGGAGTATCTTTTCATGCATTCGCTAATAGATATCGTAGAAATAACACATGGTCTACGCCAAATAATCAGGTGCTGCTGTTTATTGATTATTGTTACTAGTTAGTTTCCGCCCTTTGTTAGTTTCTCAGGATACATGCGAAATTTATTGAATAGATTCCACAGCTCTATCGAGTGTTCCATTTTTTTACCCTGACAAAAGGCGACAACCGACTGTGTTCGTCCCGTAGACTTCTGCGAGCAAATATACTGTAGTACAGTAGGTTAAGTATTACATTCTCGTTCTCTAGACGATTGGGCAAGATAGTTGACCATGTGCATATACATTTACATTTACATATACATAGATATACACTAACTATGGGACGGGGTCCCTAGAGGATAACAGACCGACGGTGCTGTGGTGGTTTCTAAATCGTTATAGCAGCACACGACAAAGGAAAATGTAAATTGTGACCCATTAAACGGTAAGGCTAGCTGTTCCGCTTTTATGTACGCCTGTGGAGTACAAACCATTTTTTGTGACAGAGCTACTTTGATCATCTGCAGCCAGATGCCGTCGGTGGCCTATCCAAGGACTGTCCTGCTCTAAAACTACATTGGAGGAGGGAAATGAGCAGCAGGCCAGATACTAAGATCAATAGTACCTGCAGATGCTGGTCGTGCTCTTCTTTGATTGCATTTTCACTTTACCCCCTTTTATCGGACGCTGCGGAACATCGCGTAAGTGATGCGGAAGATTGATATTGAAAAAGCTGAGGGACTGAAGCGAAAGTAATAATTCACTGATGATGTGTCAAGACTTCAATCTGCACCGATACTGATAAACAATCTTCTTTCCACTGTTTTGACATAGCTGTCCCTTTTTTCTACAGTATATACATCACACCGAAAGTCATGATTCGTTCACACTGTAGGTAAATTTAGAACAGCCATTGGCATGTGATAGGGGAGAGAAAATGTCTAGAATGGAATGGATGCAGTGTCTCGGTCACTATAACATTTGCGTTTGGGCGTGTGTACATATGAAAAGAGAGCTAGAGTGTATGAAAAATGAAGGTTAAGTTCATCTGCTAATAGTAGTGTACCGTAGTTGCTTCCTCGTATTTGGGTCTCTCTAGGTTCTTCTGCACACACACGTAATCTGGCGGACGGACGAACGAAGGAACTCTACGTTAGTATACTTTATTGGACTGCTGCAGCTGTTCTTTTTCTTGTTACTCACACAGACATCAGGCTTACGGACTTTTTCGTTTCTTGTCGCCCAAGTGAAAATGATGGTTCTGAAGGTGTTTGGTTCAAGAGATGCCAAACAGTTACGCAACAGCACAATATTGAATCGGTAAGCGATCCGTGTATGTATGCTTGTCCGCAACTAGGTCAAACATAACAATGTTTGCCTAGGTAGTGATTCTCATGGCTTTAAATGCACAGCAATAATGTGAAGAGGAGCGAAATAAAGTAGCTAGGGTAACCAATATTGATTACAATAGGAATATATCAAGCATCAACCAGACTGGAATTTGAAAAAAGGGTTCTCGTGTAGAGTCTACCCAGTGACACGCCATCGAAGCAATCTGGAACAACGGTTTCGTCCTCCTTTTTGGATTTTTTCTACTGGTACCTGCGTGGAGGACAAAATTCTTGAATTCGCGATGAAATGTCAATATGAGCAGTAAGTTTTCAATACTTGTAAATGCCCCATATATAACGAAAACGACTTTTCATGTCTGATACCTAAGCTCTATATATAGTGCTTGTCATGCAATGATTATAGATGTGAATGATCCTTCTTGGTCTGAATACTTCACCGGTGATGAACTTGAAGAAATCAGCAATCACAATAATCCAGCACTACCAAAAGTGTCAGAGAAGGTCAAGAACCATCTCGACCTCTTCCGCACCTTCGACGCAAGCAAAAATCCCAATGGCAAGGTGAGACAACCTGGGAACTATCTATCTAAGTACGTGATATCGACATACTGACGTACATACGTAATATCATTACAGACTACCGAAGAGTTGATGGCTTATCAAGTCAACAATACCGGGCTTGACTACAAGGAGGATTTTGATCTGATTTGGATCAATAACAGCATCGCCCAAGCAACGGAATTGTATCGATGGGCCTACTTCCCGTTAACCGATCATTCCGAGGGTGATCTTTTGCGCCGTGTCTGGCAATTTGTAGACACTTGCTTTGATGATCAGAAAATACAAGTTCGAGGGTAAGTGAAGTAATGAGAACATGGAGCTTAATGCTAAATGATGGTCGAATAATAGTGGGGAGAAAACAAGCGCTGCGTCCGCATTACGCAAGAATGAAGGTCGTAACAACGCTGGTGTGGAAGCCATGACCCGTAAAGCATTGGGTCACCGTGGTGACTTGATTTTTGTCAAGTCAGGGCTTGAATTGGGCTGTGGTGAGCTCGGCCGGTACGACCGTGGGCCAAAAGGGTCGAAGGAGATGCGTGAGGGGTTCCTAAAGACCCCAAAGATGATGAAAGATGAGTTGTGCGCGCTCATTGCCAAGTGTCCCGACCAAGTTGCCAAGTTGAGGATTGTCGGATTTATCTCAATGGGTAATTTGGAAACTTGTTTAATCTATATCTAATGATTTGCACGATTCTAATCCATCATGTTTCAGGGCTTACATTGCAGATGCTTATCATGGACTGCCCCAAGGGCAATGTTTGAGGACCGGCCATGGTTATGATAGTTTTAATGCGATCTAATAGCCATATATAGTTTATAAGCTAAGGTATGCTAGGATAGCCAAAGTAATTTTTATTAAAATAATTTATTCACAAATGTCTTGGCATGCATAATTTAAAAATTTCAAAAAAATAAAAATCGAATTTTGAATAAATATAAAAAGAACATCCTACAATGATTCAACCACCTGCAAATGATGTTGTATTTAATAATGATAAAATTGTTATTGATACAAAAAAATTACAAAATTATTTATCTAAATATAATATTAATATAAAAAACTTTTGTGAAGAAAATATACATGAAAAATATAATATTGAATATATAGAGAAAAAAAATAAATTAAATATTAAAAGAAAAGCGTCTGAAAAACAAAAATCAGCGTCCAAATCAAATTTAAAAAATTCTAATGATCAAAAATATAATAATAATATAATTAAAAAAGTTGGGAATCTAAGAAAAGAGAATTATGAACTAAAAAAGAAATGTAACATATATGATAATTATTACGAAAAAATAAATGAAGAAGATTTAAAAAATAAAAATTCTCAGGAAGAATTAACAAATAAGGAGGAGATGTCTTATGAAAATTCTCAGGAATCCTCAATTCCTCATATTTCCGAAGCAATGTTAGATGGTAACACCTCTAGTGCGGTTACCTCACAGGGTGGACTAATTAATAGTGAAGATGAGGAATGTCAATTTTATTGCTTAGAGCCATGTGATGATTGTAATGAAAAATTATGGAATACATATCAATGTAACTTTGCAAATGATGTAATAGAAAAACTCGAAAAGGAAAAACATAAATATAAAATGTTCTTTACAAGATATTTTAGCTACTATACTGATTTAATAAAAGCTAAAGAGTTAAATAGAAACGATATCATGCAAGCATGCCAAGATAAGTTACAAGAACTGATTCAACAATATATACAATTATACATTGAAGAACATGAAAGTAGTAGTGAATATAAATATAACTGGGCAAGTAAACGAAAGGTTGATACAGTCAGTTTCAATATGAGATTTTTTAATAAGCAAATAAGTAAGAAATTAATTTAGAGCTGAATACCATGTGTGGCCATATATTCATGTAGCATTTCCCGGGAATTAAACTTATCAACTGTTAACCAACTATTATCCTTTACACTATATCCAACCCACTTAACCTCAAATATGTACTTATTATCAGTATACACATGTCCTACAATCTTCTCAATTTCATATGAATTACTATGTTCTATATTTCTCTGTTCTTTTTGATTTTTTCTCTTGCGTTTAGATGTATTATTTTCAGTTTCGTCCTCACTATCTGTAATCATATCTATTGATTGATTAATGTTAAGCTGTAGAAATTTCTGCTGCATGTCAACCATTTCGTTATATTCAGTATTTACTTTTTGCTCATTTGAAAATACTAAGTCAAGTTTGTTTTTCTTACTTGGGAATTCAAAATCTTTTCCATACCATAATTTATGATGTGGTTGTATGGTGCACGCCACCTTAAACTGTACCGCTTTAGTGGGTAACTTTAAAGTACTGTGAAACCATCTCACCACCCCATATCAAAATTTTAAACCGATAAAAATGTTCCTTTTGACCAGGAGAACAAAGTTATCGGTTTGGATTTTTCATTTTTCTAATAAAGTTTTGAGTTACCGTCGCTCAAAGTCGGAACAAGTTTATAAGTGATGGGGAAAATTGACAGTAGTTCGAATCCAGCTTAAACCAATCAGGAGCTTTCGTTTGTTCGGCAAATATATATGCCGAATTTGTATTACATGAGATCTTCACCGATTATCGATTATACTGTTACATATTGCTGCGTATAGAAATTTCGTCAGTAGATTGTAGTCTTATGCACCTCTTTCTTTTACAAAGAATCTTATATTCATTATGGGAAGCGTCAACAGACGAAGTCGCCTTGTCAAAAACAACCAGCAACGTGTGCAAAGTGGCCAATTCGGCAAAAAACTACCTGAACCTACGGATAGCTCACGCGCTAGCTATAGCAGCGATGATTCTTCCGATGATTCTTGTGAATACGACGATACTAATGGGTTGGAACATGAAAGAGATGATACTGTACTAGAACGTTCAGGAACTCGTTTGCTTGAATGGTTTCAAGGTGCCGACAATAAGCTAAGAAGCTCGTATACTGGTATATATTCTCTTAATTATGATAGCAGCACAATGAAACACATACAAATGGTCTATTGCATCCTGAGAAAAATATTGACAATGTTGGGTGAATGTAGGCAAATCAGAAAGTACTTATTATCGACGAAAACGGGATGCTAAGGAACTCGCTACCCATGTAGAAAAAATGAGACGGCTCACTGATATGGGATTTACTAAGATTCAAGATCCTGTGGAAACGAGCAACAGCAGCAGTGATGATGAAGATGCCGACGTTGAAATCGATGAAGAGCTGGAGATGTTAAAGATCGTGCGGCCTGCTTTGATCCAATTACGCAAGGATATCAAAAATAAGAAAACCTAAATAAGCATGATGTCAACTATTGAGGCCAACAAATACCTTAGCATCGAAAAATATGCCAAGCTCCGGATCGACGATAACATGCGTATTATGGAGACAACACGATTGGTTGCAGATGCCATTTGGGAGAAACACACTAAACATTTGCTGACAAGAATCCGTTGGTGGACCAAAGAGTATCTTGAAACCGGCAAGATTTGCGTTAATCGCCAAGGTGCTCATGTTAAGTCTGCGTCACTTTTGGCTGATGAAAATGTCAAGGAGGCTGCTTGCACTTGGATCCGTAGTCGAAAGCCAGCAGAAAGGAGTATCCCAGAACTCAAGGTGGAACTAGAAACGAATATATTTCCGAAAGTATCCAATATCAGCAACGCAACAGTATCTGAGCGCACCATCACACGATATATGGCTCACTGGGGATTTGAGTATAGAGAAAGTGGAAAAGATGTACGTACATGGAAAATATCAACTATATATTAGCACATTAGATAGATGGCTAAACGTACTCCTTTTATAATTGTCGACAGATCTATTTTGATGGTCACGAAAGAGATGATGTAAAGGAGTACCGTGTTCGCTGGGCCAGGGCAATGATGGGATACCGCAAGAAGATGAAAAGTACACTGAAGATGGCGAGTTGGTCGAGCCAGTGTTAGAGGACGAAAACGACGTTGAGCTGGTGATGGTGACACACGACGAATGCATATTTTATGCAAACGATGACAAGAAAACCAATTGGCTTGCACAAGGCGAAACTCCCTTAAAGAAGAAAGGACCAGGAGCATCGTTGATGGTAAGCGATTTCTTGTGCCCATGTCATGGCCGGCTCATGCTATCAGAAGAGCTTCGTAGTCTCCCTGAGCATGCAGACATTCCATATGAAGCACGAGAAATCATTTTACCTGGTGCAAACCGTGAAGGCTATTGGAAAAGTGAAGATATGGTCAAACAATTAAAGGAAAAAGCAATTCCTATATTCCAGGCAATGCATCCTAATTGTAAAGGTATGTCTTTCTAATCATTATATCATATATACTGCATATTATTTAATACAGCATAATTAATCTCTTACCCGAA
Organism: Zychaea mexicana; assembly: GCF_025766255.1. Lineage (NCBI taxonomy): Eukaryota > Fungi > Mucoromycota > Mucoromycetes > Mucorales > Lichtheimiaceae > Zychaea > Zychaea mexicana. The sequence continues at coordinate 742,703 of NW_026516665.1, read as the reverse complement.
CAGCTGTCTTTTGCTTTGACCAGAGTTCCAACCACAATGCCTACAGGGAGAACGCCTTACGGGCCCAAAAGTTCAATCTTAATCCTAAAAAAATCAGTCAAAAGCAATACTTGCGCGAACCATCAACTCGTATCCGGGATGGGTGGTTTTTTGATGAAAAGAACGAAATGATGTTTCAATTCATGTACAGAAGAATTGATGGCAAAATTCATCTGCGAGGCATGCGTGAAGTTAGTATTTTTGTACCATTAGTCACGAGACATAGCACTCACTGTTGTTTCATTCTTTTGTAGATTTTAGAAGAGAGAGGCCTTTGGAAACAAGGGATGCAGAAAAAGGAAGCAACAGAGGTTTTAAGTGCCCAGCTTGACTTCACCTCAGAAAAAAGTGCTATAGCATATGCTGTTCAAGGCGCCGGTCACGTTTTTCAGCTTTACCCAAAGTTTCATTGTGAGTGCAATTTCATTGAACGCTATTGGGGTGCTGTTAAACGAGAAGTGCGTAAGCGATGCAACTACACTTTTGCAAGCCTCAAGAAAACTGTCCCCGAAGTTCTCGATAGTATTCCGCTGCCAATGATCCGTAATTTCGAGCGTAGAGCATGGAGATACATTAAGGCATACCATGATGGTTTAGAAGGTCGTGATGCTATTGATGCTGTAAAAATCTACACATCTCACAGAAGAGTTCGAAAGAACATGTAAATATATCTATCCATTTCATATGCGGCATTTGAAAAATAGCGGGGATTTAAATTAAAAAATTGACAGTAATTTTTGCTGGAGGTATGGTTTAAGGTGGCGTGCACCATACCTCTATATTATACTTGTTTACAAATCGCCATATATTAGTAAGAATACAAGCAACACGAAGCTGAATATTATAATATCTTATATCGGTTATTTGCAATGCTGCACGATTATTATTAAATCGTTCAAATTTAGAGCCTAACATAGAGAACTGTGCTTCTATTGCTGAACGAAATGATCCAAACTTGTTATTAAAGTATGTCTCATTGATTGTTAACTTTTGTCCTGGTTCTTTTCTTATGGGATATAAAAAATTACGATCATAAAAACTATATCCAGCATCTGTTGCATTATCTTTAAACTTTTGTATAAATAAGTTATATCCACCATCCATTCCTAAACAATCTGCCTCACTTATTTTTTTATATAGTTTCATATTACAGTCGACCCCCGTTAACGTCCACCCCGATAACGTCAACCTCCGATAGCGTCAACTGATTCGCTGGTACCCTTTCAAATTTAGCAGTGAAAAACTTCAACTTCTACATAAGGTCAACTTCAACACCTTCAGGAGGGTTGACTAGTTATCGAGGGTGAAACTTGTCCAATTAGATTACATTAATTGGGACTGTGGTACAAAATAATTTGTCAAAGAGGCTTGCTTAGAAGCATTCACAACGGTATCATGTAGATCTTGCTCTTCATTTAAAATATCGAGAAATGTGTTGATGTTGGTAACTTTGTCTTTAGCAGTAAATACTCTTCTTTTTTGCAGAACTGGCTCTTCGTCAACATCTGGGGTGTCATCATCTTCAGCAACTGCCGTCACTGTTTGAACAATCTCACTATCTGTGAGAGAAAAGAGATATGAATCGCGCTCATAAGTTATTTATAATGGCGGGAAGCGGTGATTCATTTAGTGTCTGCAAGGATAAACATTTTGCCTAATCTCGCTACTCCCGGTAGTCGTCAACCCTCGATATGGTCAACACTTTTGCAGGTACCCTGAGGGTTGACGTTAACGGGGGTCGACTGTAATAAACATAGTACCATCATTTCCGATAGCACATTTTTTAGATACTGAAACATGTGTAATTATTTCATTCATATCCTGTATAACTTGTGTACGTACAGCTGGCCCTTTTAATTTATATGAATATAACTGTGAATGTGACTCATTTAGTTTATAATACTTTATTTTACTATCATGTCCATCAATAAATAGTGTAACATTCTTAAAACCATCTGGATTGTTTATTATTGCTGATAGAATGCGAATACGTGGTGATGAGAACATACTATCTAGATCTTGTTTTACCTTTTTATTCAATTCATTATAGTTAGTAATCCAGAACCACTTATATAAATCATAAAATGTTGCATATGGCATAACAGTATGCATATCCTTTCCTGATACACCTGATACCATATGATATAATAATGCAAGTCCTTTTTCAATCTCGCGGTATGGCCCTGGATATTCAATATTTCCATATAAAACTGTAAGAAAATAAAATACAGGTATAAATCCAAATCTATTAAGTAATACATCCTTTATATCATTTATTGTATTATTCTTCATATCTTTAATAGCTGTTCTATGATTAAATCTATGTTGCATTTCAGGCTAAGATTTATCAAGAAAAGTCCATTTATTATCAATTAAATTTTTAATTTCAATATCGAGTTGCTCAGTGTGTTGTGTTGTGTTCATTTTTATTTGTTGTTATGTACTTTAAACAATCGCTCTTTTTTTTCTCGTGGGAGGCTACCAATATAAATAAAAAAATTCAATTTTTATTATTTTTATTGTAAATCAATAATTAATTCGGCCACTGATGGTTATACCGGTCATAGCAATTTTATTATCTATATTACAGCTAGTAGATTATATTTGGTTAGACAACTAATAGCAGGAAGCCTTTGCAGAATTCGACGCACGCAACGCTTTGAATACCCAGAAGTTGTCGATGCATTCCAAACAAACGTCCTCCCCATGTATGAGCTAATTCTCAAGGCAAAGGCCGTAATGGCCGAAAACGTCGAAATAGTGCAGCAACGAGAACCAAGTACCGACTTACTACCAACCATACAACACACCTTCCAACTACCGCCGTGCCCTCCCTCACCTAAACCGTCCAAAGCTCTCCTTTCATCTTCTTCCGCATCACCCTCCAATCCCCGTAAGCGTCCGTCAAGCGACCACACATCCGAACCATCATCATCATCGCATAAAACCCAAAAGCGCATTTTTTAATAAGTACTCTTCCCATATGATTAAACAACACTTTATTCAATCTCAAAATCTAAGAAGTTCTCATCCATCTCAGACTCAAAGAAATTGTAAGAGTTCAGTGTAAGTCACATCTAGAATTTAAAAAGGAAGGGGATCTAAGTGCTATACACATGTGCCGAAAAAATCCTTGCACAACCGAGGCGTATTGTAAATGACCCGATTTCTTTTGTATGCTGCTGTATAAACTCGTTTTTGATGCGCTAAGCTGCGCTGCCAGCATTTCTTGATGAGGGCGACTATAAAGTATCTGCTTCATGCAGTTCACATGGGTATTTAAGTTTTTGGTGATAGGCTGATAACAGTAAATAAAGCTGACACATTAGGTCGGGCTAATACGATGGGAGATATAGGAAGGGGATGGGGGTTGTGTAGGTGTTGTGGCTCTTACTCAAGCTGTTTAGCCGGTTAAAAGAAATTAATGTTGCAATGATGGGTTTAAGATAGGAAGAGTCCTATTTTTTTAGCATCAATATGTAAACGCCAATACATGAACGTGCTGAATTTCTAGTTTGCACAGACACTTGACAGTCTATATGATATAGACATAGTACTTTCCACCTAGGATTTCAGAAGTAAAAAGCATTCTGCAAGATCAAAAAGATACATACTGTTTATGATATCAAAAAACTTCAAAGAATGGAGCCCTTCATTACAGAGATATTACATATACATATGTGGAGTATCTTTTCATGCATTCGCTAATAGATATCGTAGAAATAACACATGGTTTACGCCAAATAATCAGGTGCTGCTGTTTATTGATTATTGTTACTAGTTAGTTTCCGCCCTTTGTTAGTTTCTCAGGATACATGCGAAATTTATTGAATAGATTCCGCAGCTCTATCGAGTGTTCCATTTTTTTACCCTGACAAAAGGCGACAACCGACTGTGTTCGTCCCGTAGACTTCTGCGAGCAAATATACTGTAGTACAGTAGGTTAAGTATTACATTCTCGTTCTCTAGACGATTGGGCAAGATAGTTGACCATGTGCATATACATTTACATTTACATATACATAGATATACACTAACTATGGGACGGGGTCCCTAGAGGATAACAGACCGACGGTGCTGTGGTGGTTTCTAAATCGTTATAGCAGCACACGACAAAGAAAAATGTAAATTGTGACCCATTAAACGGTAAGGCTAGCTGTTCCGCTTTTATGTACGCCTGTGGAGTACAAACCATTTTTTGTGACAGAGCTACTTTGATCATCTGCAGCCAGATGCCGTCGGTGGCCTATCCAAGGACTGTCCTGCTCTAAAACTACATTGGAGGAGGGAAATGAGCAGCAGGCCAGATACTAAGATCAATAGTACCTGCAGATGCTGGTCGTGCTCTTCTTTGATTGCATTTTCACTTTACCCCCTTTTATCGGACGCTGCGGAACATCGCGTAAGTGATGCGGAAGATTGATATTGAAAAAGCTGAGGGACTGAAGCGAAAGTAATAATTCACTGATGATGTGTCAAGACTTCAATCTGCACCGATACTGATAAACAATCTTCTTTCCACTGTTTTGACATAGCTGTCCCTTTTTTCTACAGTATATACATCACACCGAAAGTCATGATTCGTTCACACTGTAGGTAAATTTAGAACAGCCATTGGCATGTGATAGGGGAGAGAAAATGTCTAGAATGGAATGGATGCAGTGTCTCGGTCACTATAACATTTGCGTTTGGGCGTGTGTACATATGAAAAGAGAGCTAGAGTGTATGAAAAATGAAGGTTAAGTTCATCTGCTAATAGTAGTGTACCGTAGTTGCTTCCTCGTATTTGGGTCTCTCTAGGTTCTTCTGCACACACACGTAATCTGGCGGACGGACGAACGAAGGAACTCTACGTTAGTATACTTTATTGGACTGCTGCAGCTGTTCTTTTTCTTGTTACTCACACAGACATCAGGCTTACGGACTTTTTCGTTTCTTGTCGCCCAAGTGAAAATGATGGTTCTGAAGGTGTTTGGTTCAAGAGATGCCAAACAGTTACGCAACAGCACAATATTGAATCGGTAAGCGATCCGTGTATGTATGCTTGTCCGCAACTAGGTCAAACATAACAATGTTTGCCTAGGTAGTGATTCTCATGGCTTTAAATGCACAGCAATAATGTGAAGAGGAGCGAAATAAAGTAGCTAGGGTAACCAATATTGATTACAATAGGAATATATCAAGCATCAACCAGACTGGAATTTGAAAAAAGGGTTCTCGTGTAGAGTCTACCCAGTGACACGCCATCGAAGCAATCTGGAACAACGGTTTCGTCCTCCTTTTTGGATTTTTTCTACTGGTACCTGCATGGAGGACAAAATTCTTGAATTCGCGATGAAATGTCAATATGAGCAGTAAGTTTTCAATACTTGTAAATGCCCCATATATAACGAAAACGACTTTTCATGTCTGATACCTAAGCTCTATATATAGTGCTTGTCATGCAATGATTATAGATGTGAATGATCCTTCTTGGTCTGAATACTTCACCGGTGATGAACTTGAAGAAATCAGCAATCACAATAATCCAGCACTACCAAAAGTGTCAGAGAAGGTCAAGAACCATCTCGACCTCTTCCGCACCTTCGACGCAAGCAAAAATCCCAATGGCAAGGTGAGACAACCTGGGAACTATCTATCTAAGTACGTGATATCGACATACTGACGTACATACGTAATATCATTACAGACTACCGAAGAGTTGATGGCTTATCAAGTCAACAATACCGGGCTTGACCACAAGGAGGATTTTGATCTGATTTGGATCAACAACAGCATCGCCAAGCAACGGAATTGTATCGATGGGCCTACTTCCCATTAACCGATCATTCCGAGGGTGATCTTTTGCGCCGTGTCTGGCAATTTGTAGACACTTGCTTTGATGATCAGAAAATACAAGTTCGAGGGTAAGTGAAGTAATGAGAACATGGAGCTTAATGCTAAATGATGGTCGAATAATAGTGGGGAGAAAACAAGCGCTGCGTCCGCATTACGCAAGAATGAAGGTCGTAACAACGCTGGTGTGGAAGCCATGACCCGTAAAGCATTGGGTCACCGTGGTGACTTGATTTTTGTCAAGTCAGGGCTTGAATTGGGCTGTGGTGAGCTCGGCCGGTACGACCGTGGGCCAAAAGGGTCGAAGGAGATGCGTGAGGGGTTCCTAAAGACCCCAAAGATGATGAAAGATGAGTTGTGCGCGCTCATTGCCAAGTGTCCCGACCAAGTTGCCAAGTTGAGGATTGTCGGATTTATCTCAATGGGTAATTTGGAAACTTGTTTAATCTATATCTAATGATTTGCACGATTCTAATCCATCATGTTTCAGGGCTTACATTGCAGATGCTTATCATGGACTGCCCCAAGGGCAATGTTTGAGGACCGGCCATGGTTATGATAGTTTTAATGCGATCTAATAGCCATATATAGTTTATAAGCTAAGGTATGCTAGGATAGCCAAAGTAATTTTTATTAAAATAATTTATTCACAAATGTCTTGGCATGCATAATTTAAAAATTTCAAAAAAATAAAAATCGAATTTTGAATAAATATAAAAAGAACATCCTACAATGATTCAACCACCTGCAAATGATGTTGTATTTAATAATGATAAAATTGTTATTGATACAAAAAAATTACAAAATTATTTATCTAAATATAATATTAATATAAAAAACTTTTGTGAAGAAAATATACATGAAAAATATAATATTGAATATATAGAGAAAAAAAATAAATTAAATATTAAAAGAAAAGCGTCTGAAAAACAAAAATCAGCGTCCAAATCAAATTTAAAAAATTCTAATGATCAAAAATATAATAATAATATAATTAAAAAAGTTGGGAATCTAAGAAAAGAGAATTATGAACTAAAAAAGAAATGTAACATATATGATAATTATTACGAAAAAATAAATGAAGAAGATTTAAAAAATAAAAATTCTCAGGAAGAATTAACAAATAAGGAGGAGATGTCTTATAAAATTCTCAGGAATCCTCAATTCCTCATATTTCCGAAGCAATGTTAGATGGTAACACCTCCAGTGTGGTTACCTCACAGGGTGGACTAATTAATAGTGAAGATGAGGAATGTCAATTTTATTGCTTAGAGCCATGTGATGATTGTAATGAAAAATTATGGAATACATATCAATGTAACTTTGCAAATGATGTAATAGAAAAACTCGAAAAGGAAAAACATAAATATAAAATGTTCTTTACAAGATATTTTAGCTACTATACTGATTTAATAAAAGCTAAAGAGTTAAATAGAAACGATATCATGCAAGCATGCCAAGATAAGTTACAAGAACTGATTCAACAATATATACAATTATACATTGAAGAACATGAAAGTAGTAGTGAATATAAATATAACTGGGCAAGTAAACGAAAGGTTGATACAGTCAGTTTCAATATGAGATTTTTTAATAAGCAAATAAGTAAGAAATTAATTTAGAGCTGAATACCATGTGTGGCCATATATTCATGTAGTATTTCCTGGGAATTAAACTTATCAACTGTTAACCAACTATTATCCTTTACACTATATCCAACCTACTTAACCTCAAATATGTACTTATTATCAGTATACACATGTCCTACAATCTTCTCAATTTCATATGAATTACTATGTTCTATATTTCTCTGTTCTTTTTGATTTTTTCTCTTGCGTTTAGATGTATTATTTTCAGTTTCGTCCTCACTATCTATAATCATATCTATTGATTGATTAATGTTAAGCTGTAGAAATTTCTGCTGCATATCAACCATTTCGTTATATTCAGTATTTACTTTTTGCTCATTTGAAAATACTAAGTCAAGTTTGTTTTTCTTACTTGGGAATTCAAAATCTTTTCCATACCATAATTTATGATGTGGTTGTACCTCTATATTATACTTGTTTACAAATCGCCATATATTAGTAAGAATACAAGCAACACGAAGCTGAATATTATAATATCTTATATCGGTTATTTGCAATGCTGCACGATTATTATTAAATCGTTCAAATTTAGAGCCTAACATAGAGAACTGTGCTTCTATTGCTGAACGAAATGATCCAAACTTGTTATTAAAGTATGTCTCATTGATTGTTAACTTTTGTCCTGGTTCTTTTCTTATGGGATGTAAAAAATTACGATCATAAAAACTATATCCAGCATCTGTTGCATTATCTTTAAACTTTTGTATAAATAAGTTATATCCACCATCCATTCCTAAACAATCTGCCTCACTTATTTTTTTATATAGTTTCATATTAATAAACATAGTACCATCATTTCCGATAGCACATTTTTCAGATACTGAAACATGTGTAATTATTTCATTCATATCCTGTATAACTTGTGTACGTACAGCTGGCCCTTTTAATTTATATGAATATAACTATGAATGTGACTCATTTGGTTTATAATACTTTATTTTACTATCATGTCCATCAATAAATAGTGTAACATTCTTAAAACCATCTGGATCGTTTATTATTGCTGATAGAATGCGAATACGTGGTGATGAGAACATACTATCTAGATCTTGTTTTACCTTTTTATTCAATTCATTATAGTTAGTAATCCAGAACCGCTTATATAAATCATAAAATGTTGCATATGGCATAACAGTATGCATATCCTTTCCTGATACACCTGATACCATATGATATAATAATGCAAGTCCTTTTTCAATCTCGCGGTATGGCCCTGGATATTCAATATTTCCATATAAAACTGTAAGAAAATAAAATACAGGTATAAATCCAAATCTATTAAGTAATACATCCTTTATATCATTTATTGTATTATTCTTCATATCTTTAATAGCTGTTCTATGATTAAATCTATGTTGCATTTCAGCTAAGATTTATCAAGAAAAGTCCATTTATTATCAATTAAATTTTTAATTTCAATATCGAGTTGCTCAGTGTGTTGTGTTGTGTTCATTTTTATTTGTTGTTATGTACTTTAAACAATCGCTCTTTTTTTTCTCGTGGGAGGCTACCAATATAAATAAAAAAATTCAATTTTTATTATTTTTATTGTAAATCAATAATTAATTCGGCCACTGATGGTTATACGGTCATAGCAATTTTATTATCTATATTACAGCTAGTAGATTATATTTGGTTAGACAACTAATAGCAGGAAGCCTTTGCAGAATTCGACGCACGCAACGCTTTGAATACCCAGAAGTTGTCGATGCATTCCAAACAAACGTCCTCCCCATGTATGAGCTAATTCTCAAGGCAAAGGCCGTAATGGCCGAAAACGTCGAAATAGTGCAGCAACGAGAACCAAGTACCGACTTACTACCAACCATACAACACACCTTCCAACTACCGCCGTGCCCTCCCTCACCTAAACCGTCCAAAGCTCTCCTTTCATCTTCTTCCGCATCACCCTCCAATCCCGTAAGCGTCCGTCAAGCGACCACACATCCGAACCATCATCATCATCGCATAAAACCCAAAAGCGCATTTTTTAATAAATACTCTTCCCATATGATTAAACAACACTTTATTCAATCTCAAAATCGAAGAAGTTCTCATCCATCTCAGACTCAAAGAAATTGTAAGAGTTCAGTGTAAGTCACATCTAGAATTTAAAAAGGAAGGGGATCTAAGTGCTATACACATGTGCCAAAAAAATCCTTGCACAACCGAGGCGTATTGTAAATGACCCGATTTCTTTTGTATGCTGCTGTATAAACTCGTTTTTGATGCGCTAAGCTGCGCTGCCAGCATTTCTTGATGAGGGCGACTATAAAGTATCTGCTTCATGCAGTTCACATGGGTATTTAAGTTTTTGGTGATAGGCTGATAACAGTAAATAAAGCTGACACATTAGGTCGGGCTAATACGATGGGAGATATAGGAAGGGGATGGGGGTTGTGTAGGTGTTGTGGCTCTTACTCAAGCTGTTTAGCCGGTTAAAAGAAATTAATGTTGCAATGATGGGTTTAAGATAGGAAGAGTCCTATTTTTTTAGCATCAATATGTAAACGCCAATACATGAACGTGCTGAAATTCTAGTTTGCACAGACACTTGACAGTCTATATGATATAGACATAGTACTTTCCACCTAGGATTTCAGAAGTAAAAAGCATTCTGCAAGATCAAAAAGATACATACTGTTTATGATATCAAAAAACTTCAAAGAATGGAGCCCTTCATTACAGAAATATTACATATACATATGTGGAGTATCTTTTCATGCATTCGCTAATGGATATCGTAGAAATAACACATGGTTTACGCCAAATAATCAGGTGCTGCTGTTTATTGATTATTGTTACTAGTTAGTTTCCGCCCTTTGTCAGTTTCTCAGGATACATGCGAAATTTATTGAATAGATTCCGCAGCTCTATCGAGTGTTCCATTTTTTTACCCTGACAAAAGGCGACAACCGACTGTGTTCGTCCCGTAGACTTTGCGAGCAAATATACTGTAGTACAGTAGGTTAAGTATTACATTCTCGTTCTCTAGACGATTGGGCAAGATAGTTGACCATGTGCATATACATTTACATTTACATATACATAGATATACACTAACTATGGGACGGGGTCCCTAGAGGATAACAGACCGACGGTGCTGTGGTGGTTTCTAAATCGTTATAGCAGCACACGACAAAGGAAAATGTAAATTGTGACCATTAACGGTAAGGCTAGCTGTTCCGCTTTTATGTACGCCTGTGGAGTACAAACCATTTTTTGTGACAGAGCTACTTTGATCATCTGCAGCCAGATGCCGTCGGTGGCCTATCCAAGGACTGTCCTGCTCTAAAACTACATTGGAGGAGGGAAATGAGCAGCAGGCCAGATACTAAGATCAATAGTACCTGCAGATGCTGGTCGTGCTCTTCTTTGATTGCATTTTCACTTTACCCCCTTTTATCGGACGCTGCGGAACATCGCGTAAGTGATGCGGAAGATTGATATTGAAAAAGCTGAGGGACTGAAGCGAAAGTAATAATTCACTGATGATGTGTCAAGACTTCAATCTGCACCGATACTGATAAACAATCTTCTTTCCACTGTTTTGACATAGCTGTCCCTTTTTTCTACAGTATATACATCACACCGAAAGTCATGATTCGTTCACACTGTAGGTAAATTTAGAACAGCCATTGGCATGTGATAGGGGAGAGAAAATGTCTAGAATGGAATGGATGCAGTGTCTCGGTCACTATAACATTTGCGTTTGGGCGTGTGTACATATGAAAAGAGAGCTAGAGTGTATGAAAAATGAAGGTTAAGTTCATCTGCTAATAGTAGTGTACCGTAGTTGCTTCCTCGTATTTGGGTCTCTCTAGGTTCTTCTGCACACACACGTAATCTGGCGGACGGACGAACGAAGGAACTCTACGTTAGTATACTTTATTGGACTGCTGCAGCTGTTCTTTTTCTTGTTACTCACACAGACATCAGGCTTACGGACTTTTTCGTTTCTTGTCGCCCAAGTGAAAATGATGGTTCTGAAGGTGTTTGGTTCAAGAGATGCCAAACAGTTACGCAACAGCACAATATTGAATCGGTAAGCGATCCGTGTATGTATGCTTGTCCGCAACTAGGTCAAACATAACAATGTTTGCCTAGGTAGTGATTCTCATGGCTTTAAATGCACAGCAATAATGTGAAGAGGAGCGAAATAAAGTAGCTAGGGTAACCAATATTGATTACAATAGGAATATATCAAGCATCAACCAGACTGGAATTTGAAAAAAGGGTTCTCGTGTGGAGTCTACCCAGTGACACGCCATCGAAGCAATCTGGAACAACGGTTTCGTCCTCCTTTTTGGATTTTTTCTACTGGTACCTGCGTGGAGGACAAAATTCTTGAATTCGCGATGAAATGTCAATATGAGCAGTAAGTTTTCATATACTTGTAAATGCCCCATAATATAACCATTGATTAACCGCGACACCCTACTCCCAATTTTGTTTATTGCTCAATAATTAGATAAAATTAACGTCAGCTACATCAACGATAGCTATTCAATGGTTCTCTGGAGGTGTTCAAACGCTGGCTTGAATGTTCATGTGTTAATTGCTGCCCACCCTGCTAACATGAACGATGGTTAGTCGTAGTAGTCAAGAATATATTATGCTTCTGCCGTATGAAAATGTCTTTTTATTATCTTCACTCATGTTGGCCAATTATGATCGTATTTCTAACATTTAGGTTTCTTACTTCTGGACGACGAGGTAACGGATGTTGCTATTGAAAGCTCTTTTGCCGATATCTTTTCGTTCATTGGCAACAGTCTATCATGACTCGGAACAGCTGTTGATCGACACGCTACAAATTCGTATGGTGCATATGCTAATTCGCAAAGCAATTCAGTAAATACCCAAATGTTTTTTGCTATATAATCAGTACTACCTGTACTATCATGTGTGCAAGAACAACGATTACAGATATGGTCATTTTTTGTCACTGACAAAAAAAATCGTTCTTTATTTTGGCATAGTTGTTCCATTGCCATTGTTAAATATGCTGAATTCTACTACCGTGCCATTTCAATGGGCAACAAGCAGTCATCCGGGTCATCTCTGTCAACCTCAACTGCTTTAGCTAGTTTGCTTCGATGCTGCTGTCGGTACTGTGTACTGTACACACCTGGTACTGAAGGTTTTGCAAGCACGGCCTCTCACGCGTCCTTTGCTGCCGACGAAATTTGGATTACCATCGAGAACCACACTGGCACCAATGGATCCTTTTCTGATCAATTTGACAGAGATGCTGGCCTTATGCAAGGCGTCAGCTATCCCACCTGATCCAATGGCGCATTTTTTACTGCTGCAAAGGCTAAACACGGTTCGCCTGATGCAAATTAATTTTAAGATACTACTCTAAACATTATATATATTAACATACTTGACCCAGTCAATCAGCTACATCATTTGCAGTAAAAGCAAACATGTTGTAAGCAGGCAGTATCATGCTGCAGGATCTTGTTTGGATCATTCTACTTACTTGAAAGTGTTAAATGAAAAGTTATAGCCATCCTTTTTACCACGTAGATCTAATATAAAGTAATCGGTGCAACCTTTTATACAACTACACCCAAGCATGCGCCATATCTTGATACAGCACAACATTCCTTCGTGAATGATTGCACAAGAGGAAAGAGTGGTTGCTTTGTTTTACTACTTCCTGGAGTTAGTGCTTCTAAGACGATGACAATGATTCACCCCATCTCAGGGCTAGTGGCTTCAGTAACTTCCTTCCTCTTTTCTTCTCCCCGTTCGTTCAGGTAGCGAGTTACAATCTAGTTTCATACTTATTCGACCTTTTTTTGTTGCGGTCCTGAAAAGAAAGAGAGGGACTGGGACTGGGACCGCGTGTTACTCTGAAAAAATATGCCTGAAGAAGCAAAGGCGGATACAAGTGAAAATTATCAGCAGATGGGGTGAGGGGCAGCAAGTCAATTAAGATACCGGAGTAGGCCACTGTAGGCCATGTCGCCTATTTGCAAGTTCCCGATCAAACTTCAACATCCAACGCTACAACTACCTATGCTTCCACCATCTCGTTCCAGCGTCCATCTTCTCTTTCTGATGCGTTTGATTAGTTTTTGTTTGTTTGCATTTAACCGCAAGTTTCTTTATTACTTGTACAAATCACTGAATTTTTTTGTTCAGATAGCCTTGTGATCCATAACAGTTACTACTATACATAATACTAGCGGTCCTTCCTCGCTTCGCTCGGATGAATGAGCCTCTCCGCTTCGCTCCGTGTCATTCAACGGAAACGCGTCGCAAGGGGGTTCCCCCCTTGACCCCAAGTGGGGGGCAAGCCCCCCAAACCCCCCTGTCAAGCGAGGTTGGATCAATGTTTTGGTATTAGATGCTTATTGTCTGTTTTCAAAAACAAAAGCAAGATCATTGTGCAGTGCGAAGTAGTCTATCATAGAAAGTCGTCAAAGTTGGATACTTAACTATCTCCAGTTTAGAGTGCAATGCGAAAAGAAGTGTTGACAAAGATGATGTAGTGATATTGATAAAAAGAGAATAGGCGAGAAAAAAAGAAAATAGGCAATATAAAAAAAGAGAATAGGCGATGTAGAAAAAGAGAATGGGCGATGTAAAAATAGAGTAGGTGACAAAAAGAATTATAGAAGAACTTCGTGAAAAACAACATTTCTTGTGCTTTGGCCTTACTGACCCGCGATACGTGAGTTCTCAGGATCTATCATGATTCTGATGGATGAAGGGGTGCGGACGCGCGACATGGCTACATAGAGTAGACCATGCGTGAACGGAGGTTCAGGCAAGTAGAGGCCGACAGTGTTGAAAGTTTGACCCTGTGCCTTATTGATGGTCATAGCGAATGCCAGGCGAACAGGGAATTGGGTGCGTTTGAAGAGAATGGGCGAGCGTGTTTGCGATGGTGTGAGTGTTATGCGAGGGATTAAGACAATGTTGCCAGCATGAGGTCCAGTGGCTATTTCAGCTTCAAGTACATATCTTTGAAAAGAGCGTACAATCAGCCGTGTCCCGTTGCAGAGACCACTTTGGGTGTGCAAGTTTCTCAAAAGCATAATTGGGCAACCGACTTTGAGTTTTAGCAAGTGTGGTGGGAGGTCGGATGGATTCATGGAATTGAGCAGCTCTGGTGGGTATGTGATTTGATCCTCTGGATCATCCACAGTATCTGCGCTCGGGAATTCGTGGATAGTGCCTGGGAAATGGTCGAGTATCAGATCGTTGATTGCTGAAACGTCGACATTTTTTGGAGTTAGAATGGAGCGACTGATGAGGTAATCGCGATCCACGTGTGGTGCGTCAAGGCTGCCGTAAATGGCTTCGATGAGTGATTTAAGCACTGCTGTACGATCTGCGAGCGCGAAGCATTTGGTATCACTGGAAGGACCTATTACCATATACTTTACTGTGAGTACTACCGCTTAATAGTAAAAAACATGCAAAGTAGAAGAGAGGATACAATGTTGAGTACCTTGCAAAAGTCAACACCAAGGACCATAATTTTTCCGTCAAATGGAACATCGGCAAGCGCGGGATCGCCATGTCTCATGAGATTTTGGATACTCTTGTATACGTTGATACTTGTATTGATACTTGTATCCAGCGTGTTTAAAGCGATGACACTTCTCAGATGATGAAGGATTTGTAGTGAGCTTCATATCGTGTTTATAACGCTTATCCGCTTGAGTCTTTTCTCGATGCGATACCCGTCTACTCACATAGTCATACATTCATGTAGAACAAATTTCCTGATCTGGAGGAGCCACACATTTCGGCGCGTCATAAACGTGAGAGAGCAATCTGATTGGATAGATTGAACTGGCTCAAATGCCGTGTTCATTACTACTATATAACCGTGCGGCCGCAGCAATCATGGGGCTCTTCTTCCTCTTCGTCAACTTTTCTAAACCAAAGCTATTCAATGTGAGTGTCATTGGAATGGATTAGAGGATCGAAGAGTGTATGCTTATGTTGGTGAGTGAGAAGAGCGTATGAAACCGGTTGTGAGTATCTCAAAATCCGTTTATCTCACTTTCTTTCTTTTTGACACAAACCTTCTTCTCGTCTTAACCTGGTCCATCTCCCCCTCACGTTGGCTCTCAAAGCGCAGATGCAAGAGTAAGTACAATATGGAAAGTGTGAAGTGTACTTTGAGGTTTTGCATGTGGATGTGATATACGAAAGAAGATATGAATTTCGACGTGTCTAAAGAAGTGTGTGTACAGCATACAGTCGCTAATGTTATCCTCCTTTCTTCTCTGCTACTACTATAGGGTTCTGACTTTTTGAAATGGTTGGTTCGGGTTTGTTGTTTGCATCCCACCCTTAAACATAAGCAACAACTGTAAGTACGGTAGGGAATGAAATGTGAGGATGAGTTGGAGAGAAGTCGAGTGTCTGTTGGAGGTGCTGATGCCATGACGTGTCAAGAATAGCTGCATATTTAGAACAGCCTGCTCATGATCTTTCTCTACTTCAGGTTCCGCCTTATGCTGGTTGGGTTAATCGTGTCCAGCGGACAAGTAACAGATAGTAAGTATAAGCAAAAGGGAACTTAAACATTGGTAGGTGAGTGGGATGGCCTGGGTGCTTGGGATGACGTGCCAAGGGTGTGCAGTGTGTACAGCAGCGTGACGGGACAGGATTCGTAATAATGACGTGTGCAGTATGGCAATCTCTCAAAAAAAAATTCTTTCTCTCCTCCCCTTTCTTCTCTTATTCTTCAGAATTGGTCGTCCCCTTCTTGCTTTTCCTCTCTCTAACTCAAGGCTCTCTTCCTCCAAGCCAAGGATGCCATAATAGTAAGTATCGCTGTGCTTGTGTTTGTCTTTGCGTGTTTGAAGAACCAGGAAGATGTCTGCCGTGACATGTCAAAAAGTGTATGCAGCTGCTCATAGATGTTTTCTTTTTTCTAATAGAGGATGGCTCTGCGGTGATCTGTTTGGACTTTGGTTTGGCTTAGACCCCATCTCTCTCTGTCTATAACTTTGCTGTAAAACGACAAAACAAATGTAAGTATAGCTAGATCCAGCTTGGGATGGAGGAGGATGGTTATGCCGTGTCAAAAATAAAGATAGCTTAATGACCTTTTTTTTCTCAGCTAGAAGAAGTGTTTCTATCTTGGATGCGCATCTCTGCTCTGCTCTGGCCGTGTGTTCGGTTATCCTGTGTCTCATCGTAGAAGTATGGGTAAGTATAGCACGATAGTTACTTGTGATGGTGGTTTGACAGTTTCCCATTAACTATTCGTCTCTTTTGTTTCTCGGAATGGCGGTAGTGCACAGACACCTCCATGCTAGTCAAGATTGATGCTCCACTGTCATCCCGCTCCTAGAAGCCGACCTGTCAAGTAGTCTATCGGCAGTGGTCAAGATCTATCCATCCATCTGGACGGTGGCGTGTGCTTTTTGCTTTGACTTGGACCTGAGGAAGTCCTTAAAAGCCTCATCTTCTTCTTTGCGTTCTTTATATATTTTATACCCCCCTCCCCTCCTCCCCTTGCTCTGACCCAGGAAGTCGTTAAAAGCGTCTATTGCGTTTCTTATATAGTTTATCCACTTTTTCTCCCCTCCCCTTTGCTTTCTTCTACAGTTCCTAGTAGCCTCTGTCTCGACCCATCTTCGGATGTTGCATCGTTTCACGCGAACGGCTGTTTTTCTTACTCAGGCAGCCTCCAGGCGTAAGTCCTGCTTCATTTTCAAATTCCCCCCGCCCACGGGTCAAAAGTGCGGCCGAGGTCCCCCATGAATTTGGGGAATGCTTTTGCGTAAGTATTTACTTTCTCTTTTTCTGTCTGTGAATTTACATGGATGAGAGTTTCCTTTTTTGGATTTTTCAGCTAACTTTTAAAGATTTTAATAATAAAGAAGATGCTATACTAGAAATCTTTGATAGCTCAAGAATAATCATCAAAATTATACAGAGATATTAGAAAGAATAAAAGATAGGGGGAAGAGTTGGTAAAAAGACTCAAGTCTCTGCGGAACACCAAAGTTGAGCCATATCCAAGCAATCATCACCAAAAGTGGTTTTTCCAGAACGCAATGCCCATACTCTGTCCTCAGAGTCGTATGAAACGGCATATCCTTGTCGGATGCACCTGTATTAGGCCGTGTCAGGCCGTGGATATCTGCAAAAACCTCTGGGTTTGCCACAACCAGCATTGCAGTGAGCGACAACTGTATCCACACGTTCTTGTTGAGATTCGTATAAACCGAAGCTTCGCCCCCTGCCGCGACAATTTGCAGCTTTTTTCTTTGAGTATTGTCGGGAGCTCCAAAGATCATCCATCTCGTGTACTTCAGCTGGGTGACAAAGTACGTGCCCTCTTGCTTCTTTTCATGCATGGAAACACTGAGAGAGCTATGAATAGTTTGCTAAACTCCTTCGTTAGCGTACACTTTGTGATAGAGCAAAAATTACAGGTGAATAATACATTGATGGTGACAAGAATAGGTGGTACCTGGTAACTGATAGATACAAAAGCCAACTAGTGGCCCTGCGCTTCATAAGGTAATAGACGATGCTGAGTCGAGAAAGTTTTGTCGCTTGACGTACGTGTACGGGGATTCGATTGTAGTGCAGACAAAGAAGGTGAAACAAGGGCTTTGGACGGTTTAGGTGAGGGAGGGCATGGTGGTAATTGGAAGTTGGTATGTATGGCTGGTATCAAATCGGTATTCGGCTCTCGTTCTCCACTACTTCGACGGTTTCTGCCATTATAGCCTTTGCCTTGAGGATAAGCTCATACATCGGCAGGACCTTTTTTTGAAAAGTTTTTTCATCTTTAGGGCGTTCGAAGCGTTCTGTGCGTCGGATTCTGCAGACGTTGCCCTTGGGGCAGTCCATGATGAGCAACTGCAACGTAAGCCCTGAAACATGATGGATTAGAATCGTGCAAATCAATAGATAGAATAAACAAGTTTCCAAATTACCAAATGAGATGAATCCGACAATCCTCAACTTGGCAACTTGGTCGGGACACTTGGCAATAAGCGCGCACAGCTCTTCTTTGTTCAATTTTCGGCCTACATCACGTGTTAGGATGCATAACTGTGAGGAAACAACGAAGAAGCTTTGCTCACTTGGTTTGTATAGTTTAAGTCTCTATCTGTGACGTTTGCGAGGGATCTGTAAAGTAAACTAGAAAACTTAGCTGACATTCTTCCTTGTGCGTGGCAGCACTTGCTTTAGCATTATACAGGACGTATAGAGAGTGTTTACCTGAAGCCGTTCCAGCTCAGCACTGCATCAACTCCCAGCCCATCCAACTCTGTCCCATGCTCTGAGGAATTCGTACTAGTCGACAAGGGAGAGAAAGTGCCCCAATCAGCCCACTTTGAAGGTAGCGAACACAACTTGCCGCTGTTCGGCTATCAATATTTTTGGAACTCCCGCCGGTAAAAGTATAGCCGATAGGGTGCAGGAGCCATCATTGAGTGAGATTTTTAACCAGCTAACATATCATTGTATGCGCGAATATAACGCCAGCAATTGTAACAACGCGGGTTTCTAGAGGCTTAGCATCAAGTGGAGAAACGTGATGTAGAAAGATATCAAGGTTATTTGTAAGTGACGAGAATGTATAAACGCATTCACTTTTTGCAAAACTGTACGCTTGGCAGCACTCTAGTATCTTTCTAATGTTGTTTCGACTGGTACTTGGGATAAGAAGCATATAAATGACCAGCTTTGAGAACAGTCTCGTTTAACGCGCTCTTTTGCGCAACAAACTGTGTAACATATGGTGACGGCAACAAGTGCGATCAGCATTGCCTCAAAGTCCTTCCAACGTCCCAAGCCACGCTCTTCCAAGATGGTTCTAATGCCCTTCAAGGTCCAAGTGCGTTCTTCTTTTACACCACTTCTTGTCTTCTATATCTTAATCTCAAGGGCGTAAAAGTTCTGGATGAAGTTCATTTTCTTCTGGACCGACGCACTAGCCAGGCAAAATGACGCGTTCTTCAATACCATTAAGGACTTTATCTTATCAGCCAAAACGGTTTGCTGTACAAGTTTCGCACTTGCTGCATAAATATTATGATTGCTCGATTGATCAAATAAAATAAGCGCTTGACAGTCTGGATGACGCGCTTCAAACAATGTGGAGCTAAATGTTAGAAACGCCCATCTTTTGGAAGATTTTCTTGCTCTTTTGCGCGTTTTTGTCTTAAACAGTAAGTTGAAAACCATGATAACGCGACACGCGCCCTAGCACAAAGGGTGAGCTTTGTGCAACCATGAGTGGTCAGGTTACACACTGCTAAAGGTACACTTCCACCTTTCGAATCCTGTCTCATGCCCATCAATACTGCCAGCTTCCAATATATATACTTGGTCGTCGTATGCCACTTTTGTGTTCGATACTGGATGCCATGTTGGATCGGTCCGTTATATACTGCGACCTTCTAAAAAGATGCTTTTGATCTGTAAAAACAAAAACAAAGCAACTGATGTGAGGAGGCCAAAGCACGAAGTAGCATAAATAAAAGTGCTCTACACGTAACGGCTATAATCAACGTTGATTATGGTGGTTGATAGAGTGCTCATATGGCTGGAGTTGTCGTCTATGTCTAATTTACACTTTGGTTGGATACTTGGTCCCAGGAGTCAAGCCACCATAACCGTGTCAAGAAAATCTTGAATGCTGATGTTGAGTATTGAGCTGGTTTATATATTATAGAGGACATGGTCGTATGTCTAACTCTTGCCCCTCAAGCTCTTGATTTTTCGTTTTGGTTTCCCTTCGGCGTATTTCTATTCAATATGAATCGTATTTCAGGTGGCAACGCTTTTGCAAAAGGACTGGCTCCATACCGTTGCCGAAGCAAAGTCGCATGCTTGTTAACAATGTGTTCGGTAGTCAAATTTTATGTAATGTACTCGACGGCAAGCTCTATGGGCAACAAGTTTGTCCAATTCCAAAAGCTCATTTGGTTGGGCCTTGATGTTCCTTCAAATCCAATACAATCGCTGCTTCAACTTCCTTATGTTTGTACCTGATCGTTCCGAAACGGAACGAGGCGGAGGACTAGCCATTATGGCAATTTTTTTTTACCCTTAGTACTAAGGTAAATGTGATAATAAGGTGAGCAAACTGTTAAGGCGTTTGCTTGTAATAAACAGAAATATTCTGCTCATATCATATATGCTATGGTGTTTTGGGAAAATTTTACTTTAGAGCAAATGTCGAATCGCACGAAGTCAATGATGCGTGTGGTACAGCAGGAATGCGTGCGATAAAGGTAGTAGCAGCATCATTTATCATTGCTCTCGTCCATCTCACAGTAGCAGGATGATGAACTTACACCCGAAGTTTCTATCGAAACAAATGGTTACTCTAGCATGCTATTAGAAAATAAAGAAGCGCATACAGTACTGTAATAACTTTGCACCAAACGTTATTTTACGTAGTACTGCTCAAAAAGAACCATCACGTACAAATGAAAAGTATGACCGGTTTCTTTTTTTATATTTGCTTGAATTAAGGAAATAAATGTGGTATATACAGAAGTTGTTTGTTTACAGATGATATACAAATTTACATGATTGAATGTACCGTTATAAGTGATGAATATGAGTAGAATGTCTAATCAGCATTTCCTCGTATGACAGACTACTTGATTCAACTCTTGCAGCTTTTCCTGACTTCGATATCCAATGCTGCATGTACCCTTTTTAAAAGTTCACACATTTTGTCCAAAAAAAAGAGTGAAGCATCCAGTTTCGACAGCAACTTCAGGGAAGTCCTTCGGTCAAACTTATGACGTTTCATTTCCGCTAAAGTCTCGTCATGGATTTCCCCTCTCCGCGATTTCAAGAAATCATACAACTGTTCTGCTTCAATCATCCTTAGGAATCTGATCCTGCGTTCTGGCCGTTTAATTTTTCTAAAACAAATCATTTTTAAACCTTCAGTACAACATCTTATGGTTAAATAGCACAAAATGTAAAGGAAAGCTTACTTACAAAGCAGATATACATAGCCAAGCTAACATCTTTAATGCCCATCGATCATACCGTAGCGCTACAAGTCGGTCCTTTATCACAGCATTAATTTGCTTGCAAACTATCCAGCTCCTTGAATGATCGAAACCGTGTCCTATTTCCATAAAGTAATCATTCTCTTTTTGTCAATATGTACACAATTGTAATACGTCTCTTAAGGAATCAAAAAAGTATATATTTCCATTTACCGTGAATTTTCATCGCTCCTTCAACATAAGGCTCTGCAAACAAACGTTTTTCGGCGCCTGGATCTAAACGGTGGAAAGGAAGCATCAAGCTGAGCCAAGTGTGAAAAGGTTTTGTAGACGGTTGATGGAATTGCAACGCAATCCTATTTTATATAGTTTTTGTGTTTGGCAATGATGCGCAAAGAAGGGAAATGTAAGCAGAACTTATCTTTTCAAAAAAAGAGTTTTATAATAGACGCATACCTCATTAGATTCAAATTATTCAGTTGGCCGGCTCGTCGTAATACAAATAATGCGGCCTTTTCCATCTCCTCTTCATTCGTCTCTGATAGTAGCTTTTTAAAGTTCATGTCAGCTGCTTACAATAGAAAAGATTTTATCTCAAGAATAACTTTGGTTAGAAACTTTCAACCATTGTCTCATACATACTCTAAGGTATTCAGTTGCAGTTTGTTCGTCTGTCGGGAACCATTCTGGCCAAAACGACGATTCTCGGGGTATATTCTCGACTCGCATCTTCAAATACTTTTGGCGCTTTTCAGGCGTTTCCACAGATTCAAGCAGTGACAGCACAGCTTGTACGTCGGGATCGCCTCCATGAACTGTCACCCAGATATCTTGTATGTTTTCTTTGGCAGCGTCAGCGCGGTCGTTCTCGATGAGTTCGCTTATATACGCGAGGAAAATATTTATTTTCTGTAGCCAATTCATGTCATGTTTTAGCCAAACAGATATTTTTGAGCCTCTGTCAAAATTATACCTGCTTATCCAAGCATACTCGATGCACAGTCTCCAAATATGCAACTGTGTCCCGATTATCCTTTATAGCCAACTGCAGTCCAGTCTATCAATAGCTTATTCTAGTAAGACAGAGCTTAAGAGTAGACTACTTTGTTCACTCCTTGACATACCTTCCAGTAAGCAGAGACCTCAAATATGCCAGTGTTAACGATTAGGTCATACAGCTGAATCGCTTCTTCGAATCGTTCTCGATGAATTAAAGAGCACAACGTAGCTTTCGACGCTTCCAGTGCGTCCCCAGTACTGTAAGTGGGATCCAGCCACTGATCTTTTTTTATTTCTAGTTCTTCATCGAGAGTGAACAGACGGACCATTGGGCTGGAATGGGCATGTCAAAAGGAAGAAAAAAAGTATTACCGAATCCAGAATTTTTTTATTTTGTCAAGGAACAGCTCCGCCACTTCCATTCACAGAATGTGGTCAGTCTTCATGTGTACTTGCGGTAAGCATAAACAGTGTGGCATTGTCGAATTTAAAAAAGAATCTCATCATATACTTGATATGGATGACGATAGTTCTGCACCCAGCGTTGGCGTGATGAGCTCGAAGTCATCGTTGTCATAGCAACTATATAAAACACGCGCATCAATTTGGTGCACTTGCTTCTTTCCGCTTTCCGACTCGAAGAAATGGAAAGAACGCCGCTATCCCCTAGTGCTCGGTTGAATGGGCATAATGGAGCAGTGCTATGCGCCAAGTATGCCGAGAATTCCATCCTTGGACCCGACATTCTTGCTTCTGGATCAGGTTGGCATTTTCTGTTGTAAAAAACAATAGCCTCTTTTGCACTAAAAACAGTAGAATCTCAATCTCAATGTGACAATATTCGCGATCGATGAAAATATTAAAAATAGAGGATCAGACATGTCGACTTTGGGATCTTCGACAAATGCGGGCTATAAAGGGTATTCAAAAGCTCAATGATGCTGTAAGGTTTCCTCTATATTCGCTCTTATATCGTACTACCATGCTGGCGCGAGAGGAGAAAAGGTAGAGAGCAACCAAAATTGCCATGCTCACTTTATATTCTTCGTTATTTTAGGTTTCCAGTGTTGCATTTGGACAAAACGCTGAATTGTACTTGGCGGTCGGCACAAAGGTATCAAATGTATATTTCCTACCTACAAATATACAACATCGCTTAGAATGGAAAATCATAATATGCTAGGTTTACACATATGATCTACGAAATGACGGCATGATCATCAGCGAACCAGTACAAGAATATGCGTTCAGCCAAGATGAGATCAATAGTGTATGTATAATAAAAACCATGTATAAGTGACATACTGATAAACGAGAGATATACAGATTGATATCCATTCGAACGGAAAGTACCTCGCTACTGCCGATGATCAAGGAGAAGTTAAAGTCAGTAAGTCTTCGTTAGAGTAGCTGCTTTTCCCGCCTTGTCTTTGTTTCAAACGCTCAATTATGAAGTTATCGTATAGTTGACCTTGAGCGCCATAAGCCTTACAAGAAGCTAGTGAAAAAGCACGACAATGTAATATTAATCTCCCACTTTATTTACAAGCTACAAAAACTTATATTATGGGTTTAATTTCTTCTGTAGATATGTATGGCAGTACGATTTCGCGCAAAGAAACCATGGGAAGGTATGATATACTATGATGAACCAAAATTAGTAGCACAGTAACTCAATGGTTTTGGTAGTCTGGTCCGGTGGTCTTGATTGTAGACTTTTCCAGTGGGATTTCTCGCGGGGCGTTCCAGTGAACGGCTATGATACCAGTAAGTGACACGCCCTTATTGGTTGAATGTACCAAAATTCATTCATTTTTACAATGTGTTGCGTAGATGCGAATGAAGCGTCCTCCGCACAAATGTTCAACCCACCTTTCGTTTATTCTATTGATACATCTCCCACTGGAAATTGGGTCGCTGCTGGTCTGGGCGACTGCAGCATTCAGGTTCTTGGTGAAGTGGGAGGATCCAAGAAGAAGAAGAAGCAGACATGCCATGCTCGCTTGATGGATGCTCACACCAATTTGGTCAACTGTTTGTAAGTTAAGGAAGATCGAGATAACTATGCACATAAGTACATCTCATGTTATTGATTATATTAAATATACCCAGGTGCTTCTTACCACAAGGGCAAGAAGATGGATCATCCTTTGAACAGCTTTTGTCGGGATCGGCAAATGGTATTTTGGCTCGATGGGAATTGAACGAAGAACAAATCCAAGCTAGCGATATGTTAGCGGCAAAGTCTACATACCAGCTAGATAATTCAGTGGCGCGTCTGAACTGGATCGAGTCGTGTGGTACTGAAGGGAATGCATATCGGATTGCAGCCGCTGGTGTTGGAAATCAAACCAACCAAGGCACGCTCAATATTTATTCCATCATTTAAACGTAAAAATAAACATACCGTTCGCTCAATTATATTTATATAAACTTATGGTTAATCTTGCGGTGTAAATAATACAAGGATAGGAATTTATGATGGGGTGGAGATATCTGGTGCATACGCTGTGGTGTTTTGAGGTTGCAGGAATCGTTGCTGTTGTTCCACAAAGAATGTGGCAGTCTTGGATTTGGCTCGGACAAGGATCTGTTGAGCACTATTTACGTAAAATGTAGCAGCAGATATGTTGGCAGAATTCGCGGAAACACGGACGCAAGGTAGTAGCAGGTTACCAGTCTTGAGAGGAACCAGATCCACTGGGAACTCGAAAACGTGTCCAGGCTAATCGATTTACGTATCATTAAAAAGTATTCCGAGATTATTGCTTTCCAGTTTTACCTTTGATGTGAACCGTAAGCGACGTTTCCCTGAGAGCAGCCAGTTGTCGTAGTCTACGTCTATGTCATAGTAAAATTCATTGTGGGATGGGCCAGCGCCGTTCATCTCTGCAGTGGACCAGTCAGCCGACTGCTTTATACGTAAAGTACAAGGACACCGTTCCGAGACAAGCAATTCCTTTGCGGGATTCGTGAGTACCAGCTCCGCAGTATGCAGAACCTAATAAAGCGATGGTTATTATTAGTATAAAATATAGACTTGCATTTATCGCCACGCTTTACCTTGGAAATTGGCACCTCAAGAGGGAAAATAATGGCATTTGTACGAGGCTTAGGTGAATTATCTTTAATCGTACGTACAGTGATAGCTTCATGCTCCTTCGAAGGTGAATTTCAATGTTTAGTACAGCATCCTGTTGCTAGTATATCCAAGATATACCAAAGATCAAGAAAGCTTACCTCAAAAAACTCTTCAATAAGATCTAGTAACTCAACTTTAGTTTTCAAGTCGCGGTTCAGTAAAAATGATTCGCACAGCTCGGCATCAAAATCCTCCAGATGAACCACATCGGTCAAGCCATAACTGACATAGTCAATCGATGACAGGAAGGCTTCCTTGACTTTAGAGAAAACGTATGTAAAGTGCTGACTAGCATGATGCTTTTGCAACTTCCTTTCAAGCATAGCGCCAATACTTGCTTCCACCTCGTCTTTCAGTGTGTGATACTTGGCGTAAAATCGTACCTTTGGTTTGAGATCTACGATTGAAGAAAAGTGTTATGTCTTCAGACATAGCAAGGAAAACCTTACGGTACATACCATGATCCACATCATCTCGTTTCACTAGCTTATACACAAATGTAGCCACCTGCTTGGGGAACAAAGTCTTTGGGGAAAATGGGAGGAGGTGAAACAGCAGGATTGTTAACATCATTGGAACAGATACATCCAATCTTTCTTCTTCTTTTTTGCCTACCAAATCCCACTGCTCAACAGCAGAACTGCTCTCCACCACGTATGACTTGGATGGGAAAAGCTTGGACTCTAATATCCGAACAGGATGGTCACCATTACATGATACGTCAACTTTAAGAAATACGCTAGAAAAGACATATATCTGTTTAGCCAAAGAGTATCACTGGGGAAGAAAGTCAAATGAAGAAACTCACCATGTTTCTCGGAAAATGCTGGTCTCCGTAACAACGAGTGGGACTGTGACATGGATCGAGTGTGCGGATACAAACTCTCGAGTATTGCCTTCGCTCTCATATGTGATGGTCGTTTTTATCTATTTGAAAACGCATTTATAACCTGATTGCAAGCAAAAGATATGGCATCCGTCAAAGACATATTTACCCTGTATTCGAATTCAGTGTATGAACCTTCATATTCGACAAGAAGTCCTAGCGTTTGATTCGGTTCGCACTCAGGAAGAACAATCTCACCGCTTTCCAGCATATCGAGTTCCAAAGTTCTGGGGGCATCTTCTGATAGGTCGTCAATATTAATATTTAGCTCCTGAATAACAACCGGCTTAAAATATCTTTTTTGAAAGGGTGTATTACCTTCATCTTCACAGCCTCGAAGTGTCGCAGACACTTTCTCAGTTTTTAGTAAAGCAAAACCTTCCATTTGTGGCTCCAGCAACACTTTTCCGCCTGTAATATGTTTCTTTCCAGTGCTGATCCGCACAGCCAACTGCTGGCGCTCACCAAGGCATACTGATTGATAGATTAGCAACAAAAGTTTAGGATAAAATAAACACCAATTAACTACGTACTCTGATCTGGTTGGCACACTGTTGCTTGGAGACGGTTCATGTCATGGTTGAGGCGTAAAATACGCTTCTTTTGTCCGTCTTTCATGAAATTGTGCATAAATACCAGCTTGCCAACATGCATTTCACATGCTTCGACAACATAATTTCCGGAGGTTGACGTCTACGGAGATAAAACGCATGTTTAACGCAAAATAAAAATAGTTCCACAATGTACAAGCTAATCGCTAACAAGCATTTTTCTCTTTACCTTGCTTGTAAGATATATTTTGTTCTTTCCTGGTGCCAAGTCCAGGTCTTTAGTGTCGAACCACACCTGCTCTGGGTCATTGCCTACAAGACGCAGACAGAGATTATCACAATGGAGGCTCTAGATATTGGTATCGGACTTAGTTTAGCAGTATAAATTTTCATGCATGAAGAATACAACGATATTACCTTAGGCAAATGGTTCTCTATACAGATCTCGACGCTGCTGCTTTCAACCGTGGATTGTTCATCAATGATAGACACGACGGTTATTCCAAACATCGGAGAAAATGCTCGTCGTATATCTTATTTATGCTGACCATTAGCTTCAATTCCCTCATATCCCTTGCAAATGAACATATCCTTACCAGAATCAAGCTTGTGAACATTAGAGAGGAGGTCTTCCATATACCGAGTGGCTTCATCCTTGGACAGCCATTTTGCATTCTTTAGTAAGGTTAGCAGCGATTCAATATATGTAGATAGCGAAAAAAACATCATTGGTTAAGGACTTCTTCGTTGTGAATTATTCATGTGTAACGCGATGGGATTTAAAAGGAAAAAAAAAGGATATTGATCAGTTTTTCCCAGACGCTGCTGTGAATCGGCACACTTTATAAGCAGGCTGTTCTCGATAGAGCCCCACTCTTGCTCGTCATATCGCCAAATCATTGATTCATAGATCCGTACTGCTTCGTCAAGCTTGTCACGAGTACTACCGAAATACCATGTTTAGTCGTTGAACAATAGCTGTTTAATCAGGACCTCGTATACTTACTACTTGAGTGCGGCAATGTCTCCATGAACAGTGAGTGCAGCTTTTGGCCGATGGCAAGCGTCGTAGCTTTTGATGGCACGTGTGCTCAAAGCCTATTCGTTTTTCAACATAGAATATCAGATTTAGTTTCACATATTACTAATCTAATCCTTTGGCAAAAGGCGTCTTCATACCATGTACATTTTGTCAAAAGCTTCTACAGAGTTGATAGCTTCGAGAAGCTTCTCATTGGTCATAGGTCCTTTGGGTTTTGCTGGTGGCGATTTTGCGGTGTCGTCGTTGAGCTTAGTATCCAAAAAGATAGAAAAGGGCTCGGTAACAGGAAGGTGTTTATGCTTGATACCCAGCTTATCCAACTGTTGTTTCGCAAACAAACGAAACACTGTTAGAATTTGGCAGCTATAAAGTTCAACCATTTTATTCTGCCATACCTGTCTTCTTGCAGTCAGCAATAAGTCCGCCTTCACTGCACTGTAGAGCGCAATAAAGTTTGGATCAGCTGCTGAAAGATTCGTCGATAAAGGCTCACATTCGTTCACGATATTCATGCATGCAGAAAATACCCAGGATTCCACAAAATTATCCACCAGAACATCCTAGTCAAGCAGATTCTGTTAAAACTTACGCACCACTAACACACGTTTTTTGTTTACCCCACAATCGTCAGTTCTCAAGCACCGACCTCATTTTCTCGGATCGCTGGTATGAAACTGCTGATAAATAGTTGACCACGCTTGCAGATTTCTATGGTTCTTTGTAGCTTTAATAGCATTCGCGTTTGTCGTGCGAACAAGTAGCAGCGGAAATCGAAGACTGAGATAACGTTTTTGTTGATCAGCTCGCGATAATCCTTTCGTTTAAAATCCATAATATTGCCACAATCATCTCCTGGATCCGTTGCACCAAAATGCCCAAACCAAGCAAGTGCCTTATCTGTTGTTTCCCATATTTTATGTATCAGTTAGTTACATGTTCAAAATATATATGAAGTATATACAAATTGATGTTATTACCTCTCAACACCTGGAAAAATGATGCCTCAAGTTCGTCATACTGAATTAGAGCATCCTCATATAACGACATGATTTCAAAAGCTTGTGCAAGTCCTTCCTGCAAATGTAATCAGGGTACTATTAGTGTTGTTTCCCTTATCATCCATCGTGTGTGATTGATAGCCCAACTTACTTTAAGTATGAAAAAAGTGCAGTAGTTCCATCCAGGCATATTGCGCTGCAAATCCAATCGTCGAGCATCCTCCTGAATTTGTAACACCTGCATATCGAAACTCGCCAGTATGCTTTCCTTCATCTTTTCAATAAATCCGCCCCAAAGTTCAGACGATGGTCCATCCGGGTCTACGATACGAATATATGCGCACCTAAAAGAGAATGGTTGTCGGACTTAGTGACCACCACCATCTCAACACTACCTCGTTTCACTTATGCATCCTTGCAGGCCCCCGTCAAAAGACATACCTATCACGTTTTCCTTGACTAAAGTCTGCACGGATCTTATCAAAGACCGTAGTTTTCAAGCCGAGATAGTTGTTACTGCGCTTCGTGTCTTGGCCAGCAACATAGACAATTAACCATTCTTGGTTCTTTTTGGTTCCGATTAAATCCACCCACGTCTTGATCTGTTTTTTGACCTTGTTCTTATACGCGTCGTTATCCTATACATGTCATATAGAGTGCATCGTTCGTCAGATATGTCGTAAATCGTTGATTTATCTCACACACTGCTCGTCGTTTCCTTGCATATAAAAATTATTACATCGCAGTTGACAAAATAGAGGTTCAGGTACGTCGTATGTGCAGCGAGCAATGGTAGTGGAACCTGGTCAAAGTTGAACCGCTGCAAGTCGACTTCGAGGGATGGAATGAATCGTTCAGAACGTTGGCTGGATGGATGCCATTGTAGATTCCTTAAGGGGAGCCGTGATGAAAGGTCGTTTGCTACAAGTGGCCAAACATCAAACTCGTCGCAATCTATAGGCCCACCATCACCCACAATTAGCTAATACGTTCATATTTAAACTTCGTCCATTACAGTGGCTTTCTAAAGGACAGAAAAAACTCACAGGTGACGGTGACCTTTCTGCCGTTCATTTTAGCGACTCGGTGTGTTCTCAAGTTAAAGCGTTATTTTATTTAACCTCTCATTTAAGCACGGTGCCTTTTGCGGCTAGAACTCCGCGTTGCTTGTGATCAGGGCGGTGAAACGATCAATTGCAAACACGTAGCTTTATAATCATTTTAAAAAAGATATTTTGTACTGTAAGCAAAAGCTTTTGCTGATGAGATTATGAAGAAAGGGCAGTGGGATGTACGGGAGTTGGAGGCATTGAGCCTAATGCTGCTGGAGGATTTGGGATTGAGTAATGCTGTGCAGCATATTGAGCCCGTTCATGCTCCTTAATCATGACGTAGAACCCATGTAAAAGGCCTATAGAGAATGTGTGTACATATACGCAGTTATTTATCTTTTGTTTGAGGCGCTCTAACGCAGCACGCTATATGTACGACTGTCTACGTACCGGGAATATACCCTAAGAGCGTCAGACAGCTATAGTCAAAAATGGCGTGAGTTGTGCAATGTGATTAGCACGAAATGTATATCATTCAACTTTTTAAGCGTTGAGCTCTATGAAATAGTCTCCTTACACATTGATCCAGAAATCTGGATCACATCCTTTCATCAAAAACACGCCTACTGGCGGCAGTAAAATAAGGATAAGAATCATGCAACAGTCTTCCATCATTTGTGATAGTGGTGGTAGCAAAAGTAGTAGAGACCAGTAATTTACTCAACAGCGAAAAAGAAGATACCAAAAATCTGGGGAGAAAAGAAGGAAAAGAATAGGCCATCGTGGTCAAGTAAACGGGCAAACATGCTACTCTTGAATATCACTTGATCAGAGAAAGTGGCAGTACTATGACGCACTACCTAGATAAATATCAAATTACGTTGTAGTTGTTTGACGGGCATGGTAATTTTACTGCTATGCCTTCTTCACTCTATTATTACGAACGAGAAGTTTTGGTGGAAAAAATACATCATACAAGTTGCGCAAGAGCCCGTTATCATAAATATTATCTACTTCGTCCAGACTATTAATTTTACGTTTCGAGCACGACTTTGCTGTTTTCGCTTTACTGTCTTCCTTTTTGCTGCTGCTCTTGTTTTTGGCTGTGGTGTTTTGTTTGTGTTCGTCATCCGAGTTATCCTCCTCAATCCACAATTCACCACGGTCGATGGCGTCTTCAATCAGTTCCCATTTGAATGCCTCGTTAGTTGTGACTCCACGGCCTGCCAAATACAGTCTATGTGATATTAATTCGAATTGATTAGTATTGAAAATCCATCATACTTCACAAAATAGATAGCACAAGAAATAGGGCTTACTGATACAGAAAGAACAAAAAGACAACAAAGGAAACGACAGATGCCAAAATCGCTATCGAACCGATAATTCGATCTCTCTGCAAGATATGCTGTATTGTTTGTTGTAACACAAACGCGCACATGTCAGTAAAAGTCCAATAGAGAGACAAAGCACAGACAGGTCACATGACAGTTATATATTTTACCAGCATAGCTTTTCTGAACGTCAGTGGCACTGTAGTTCCAGTAGCTTTGTCTTGCATATACGCCTTGTCAAGTCCCCATTCAATAACAAAGCCTCGATATATTTGGATGCACAAGTAAGCACCATAGGCGCAGAATTGTGTCAGGGTGAATAAAAATAGGAAAAAGAAGCGGTGGTTGTTGACCCCCACGCACTGGTTG
This sequence comes from Zychaea mexicana, assembly GCF_025766255.1. NCBI lineage: Eukaryota > Fungi > Mucoromycota > Mucoromycetes > Mucorales > Lichtheimiaceae > Zychaea > Zychaea mexicana. The sequence goes on along the minus strand of NW_026516665.1, from coordinate 710,825 downwards.
ATCCAAAAACAGTGGTGATCCAATTGTCCGATACACGCTTTGCACATTGAGCAATGTTTCGAACGTGCTGGTCTACAGTAACCATGTAGCAGGAGTTTTGAGCATAAAAACAAAGCATAATCTGGTGGGGTTTTCCTGCGCCATCACTCCCAGAGTTAATAGTTCATAAGAAGGATGTACTTATTTACTTTGGTATGTGACAAGTGGTACAATCCTTGGGCTCGTAGAGTAAGCCGTCATATTGATAATGGTCGAGAAATTGCTGGATGTTGTCCTTAGTTACAATGCCGGGATCGGTTGCACACGCAAAATAGTATGATGCGTATAAAGATAATATTTGTGCTGGAATTATGTATCTATTATACCATCACCATTAAATATTTTGACTCCAAATCTGTAAATCGTATCGAAAGACAGGTGGACTTACAAGTGAACCGGATGGAGGTAAATTCCTGGTATATTGGGTAAAGCATATTTGAGAAACAAGCCGATGGATCCACCGGTTAGAAATAGAAAGAATATCTAGCAGAGTATAGTAAGTATTGCCATCAGTACATGTTCAAAGAAAACCGTTTTACTTGGAGGAATGGATTGCGCGATTCAAAGGAATATCGCCAGCAACCAACAAGGCGGGCCCAATTTGCCGGACCGAGAACCCGCTTAAACGTTGCCCTGGATTTAGTAGGTGGTGTTAGCCAGGCATAAGTAAACCCCCTTTTTTGCAGCAAAACTTACAATAAGCTATTAGGACCTTGGACCGTCAGGAATGTATGGAACTTGCCGATAAAGCCATTCCTAGGGTCGATTCGTTATTTTCATTGCAGGCTTTTTTGCTTTTTCCCTTTTTACTTGTCCAAGTGTACCTTAATCGTGGACTTTGACCAAATAAAAGAGTAAATACAATCACTCCAAAGGTGATTAAGACTGCGATCGCTGTACCGAGCACAGTCTTATGAGGAAGAGACGAGAATCTGTAAGTTATTTATTTTCGACGCTAATGAGGCAGATGAATCACTTTTCACAGTACCATTGAGTTATCAAATATGTCCCGCTGCTTTCTGCTTTTACAGTTTTGCTGCACAAGTTAAAGACAGCATTATTAAATTCACAAGCTTCCAAATTTAATTTTCTTGGTGTTGCCAAGGAAACAAAGTGGTTGTCATGTGCTGTTACAAAGAAGCGTTGTATACTTGTACTCATGTCGTGTTTATTTTGAGAGCAATGGTGGTGGTAGTGGTAGTCAAGGATGATATTATGCTATATACAGAGTGGTTTTTGAATGTTTTTGTGGTTGAGAAGGATCAGATTTCTATCGACGGCCTCCACGTCTGCTCGCCGCAAGCACGCGAATCTCGATATCCGCAAATGCATCCTCCACAGGAACTGCAGCTCCGTTTATCGGTACCGAATCCTCAAGTTCATCATGGTCTCCATAATGATCGTCTACAAAGAGAAGCAAGTCAACATAAAGTCAGCGTGCGGTCGAGTTAAGGGTGACTGTAATAAAAGGTTTCCTCCGGAACATACCACGAAGCTGAAGCTCATCCTCCTGAGTAAGTGCTGCTGGGATAAATTCCATAGGATTATGAGGATTCCTTTGACGAACCTGCAATGATAACCAAGGGAGTCTAGGTTAGAACTTTCCTCTGTGCTTATATAGATCGCTTGTAAAGAGTAGGCCTTTTTCGCATACCTTTTTGAACCGCTTAAAATTCGCGTGGCCCTCATCTCGTTGTGTTCGTCGACGTACACTAGTTTGTGTTGGGCTGCATAGGATGCTTGCAGACAAAATAGAGGTATATTTTTTGCCAGGAATGATGGGGATTTCTTCATTTATATTTTCATGCTCTGGTGCATTATCTCCAGGAATATCTGGAAATTCGTCGTTTTGGTTGTTTCGAGGCTGTCGGCGGCTGGACCTTTGCTGTCGTCTTGTTGTAGTAGCTGACTGGGGAATTTCATTACTGCTGTCTTCAACAGCTGTCTCATTGCGTTGACCAGGTACTTGACGTCGTGTTCGTCGCTGTTGTGGTGAATCAGGTTCTGGTTCAACTTCTGCTACTTCATCAATACCATCAGTGGCAGGTCGTTGCCTTTGACCGGGTAACTGTCGTCTCGATCGTCCTTGTCTTGCTGGAGCAGTCTCTGGAACTTCATTGCCATCGTCGACAGCTGATCGCTGCAGTTGCCCGGGTAATTCACGCCTTGATCTCCGCTGTCTGGTTGAAGCACCCTCAAGATCTGCTTCCAACTCGCTTGCATCGCCATTGTCTTGAAAGGCAAATTCAGGCAATTGTCCGGGTAATTGTCGGCTGGATCGTTGTCGTCGTCTAGTAACTGGCTCAGGCTCCGGTTCGGTAACATTGACGCTACTTCTGATGCTGGATGGTTGTTGATTAATATTTGGCGGTGGTGAAGTACTGGATATCTCTTCGTCATCATTAATGCCACTGATTTGCAAAGAGGGTGATGGAGGCATTTGCTGTATCGAGGGAGAATATACAGGGTCAGGATCACCAAGAAGGTCGTCGAAAAAGTCGCCCATTGATGCAGATTCCATAACAGCACTAGTGGGTGCTGGCCGCTCAGTTGGTGATGTTGGAGGTTGATCTGACAGCATCACGATTTCTTCTTCCTCTTCTACATTGTCTTCCGCGAATTGTATCCGCTCTCCTTCAGGGATTATTGGGTTGCAGGCTTTGGATCTTGAGCATGCGATAATCGCGTCACTGATTTCATCTCCCATGATAGCACGTTTGTGTCTAACAATCCAACAATATCTCAATCAGTATGTTCTTCTCTTTTCGTGACCGGTAACACAATTCTTCAATATTTACTTCTTTTTCAATGCGTTGGCGATTTCCTTGAATGATTCAGAGTTTTCGTCAGGGGGTGTAACAATTAACCGGTCTTCTGCACAAAGCTCTTCAACATTGAACAGCCTTTTTAACGAACATGGCTTTGATTTTCCTTTGGCTGATTGGATGACGGGTGTATAACGATCAAACTAATAAACTTATAATTAAGCATTTATACGAATTGCTTCAGCAGATATGTATGAGCTTCTGCGCTACCTGATACTTGTCAAATATCCAGAATTCAAGTCCTGCGAACAGTGTTGCTCGCTTCGGCTTTGGCTCAAAATCTTTTTTGGTCAGGTTAATATCTTTTGGGATAGGTGGTAAATGGTCCGCTTCGATAGGCCATGCAAAACGAGCATCATCCTGAGATGCCATTGCCTCCAACCACCCCATAGATATGATCCGTTTGGCGCTCGTCATACAGAGAAAGAGTTTTGATACGATCTCAATCCGTTTCATGTAGAGATGGCTACAGGTATCGTTCCACTCTTTGGTTAAAAGTACACCTGGTCGAATGGACAAGATATTTATGTATATTAGGCAAAAGAATCCTTGAATGCTTTGACACAATAGAAGCAATCGAATCATGCAAACGACATACCCAATTGACACACCAGTTTTGCAACAGCAGATTTGTCTGCGTTTGACATTGACGGTATACAGATCACCACTGGTTCCCACACCAATCTTAACGCGCTGTTGAGTGACCCAAACTTTATGGTATCACCATCATTAAGGTTCGTCTCGGTAACAACGGGGTTCGTATTAAGAAACGTGCCATACTTTGAGTTTTGGTCTTTTAATCGTACTTCAGGCCGAAAATGTGCGTTGAACTACACAACCGTTCTTTATGTGTTTAGTTACCCTTCCCGGAACACAACCTTTTCTCTCTTCTCGTTTAGACAGTACTTACTGCATCACGGCTATTTTGTTGTCCAATGACGAACGTGGCATGTGATCGGCTCACTGATTTATCATTGAAGATTATACTTGTACCTACGAATCCCAGGGGCAACATTAGCCGTATACTTGCAGATCGTAGATCTATTACTTACCCTTTCGACCCACAGAGTACTCGATTCCTGGCCGAGCAAGTATCCTGTCTTCTGTATCTGTAATAGTTTTAAGCATTAGTTGAAATGGTAAGGCGAATGCCACCATAGCTTTTTGCATACCTTCGTTATTTTCGTCGAGTTTGTACAAGAACCACATTGACAATCTTTTAACAGATAATGCGCGTTGCGGTGCTTCTGTCAAAGCTCCACCGCATGCAAAGCTCGCCTCCTTTTTCGTTGCCCGATAAATCAACGACCTCCCTCCTCGTTTTTTTAACATAAAACACAGAATGAAGGCCTTACGTGTGCTGCTTATAAGGCGTTCTGCTTGGTTTCTGCGAGATAAAGGCATCATTACAAGAGCTAAACTTGCAGATGGATTTACATTGGTATTGCGCTACTATCAGGGAATTACTAGCGTTTGCAAGTCAGTTGACAGGTCTCAGATAGCAACATTTTTACACTATGCATCGATTATCACCATAATGTAAACGATATGGCTCTCGGATGACTTGCACAAGTCAAAGGCTAATCGACACACTAATGCTATCACAAACTCTAAATATAACTGACAACGGTGTAAAGGCATTCCTTATCAGTCAATAATTGATAGAGTAAATTATGTGATAACTGCGAGTCAGTATCCCGTGTAGGACGTCAGACGATGCGCAAAATTAATGGTCAGCTTACAGTTATATTATACCAATATCATTACCATCACCATTACAGAAACACCAAGATCGTAAAGTTGATAATCAAGAAAACAATAGTTCCATGTATGCACTATTTAAATTTATTTACAGTGGCATCAAAAAGCATCAAGCTGCAATGCTAAAAACTCATCATTTGTGCTTATGGTTAACTACCTAAAACATGAGCTATCTGGCTGAAAGGATACGAAATGTTTAACAAGGATCACAAATAGGTTATTGGAGGCCTACAGATACGCGTTTAACGATCTAAACTCACGAAACTTATTCAAGAACTCCGCTGTCGTCGGCTGTCTATAGCTCAAACGGTAATGAGAGCCAGCTCTCTCTCTCTCTCTCTCTTTTTTTTTTCAAGACACTTGATTTTAACTTTACACAATGGACGAGTTGGAGCAGCTTGAAAAGCTCTCCCTTGTGAACAAGGTTATCAGTGAACTATATAACCATACTGGTCTTAGTGACAAAGTTTTAGGTGAGCAATCCCTCTTAATAAGCTAAAAGTAAAAAGGTCATAATACTGATCTATATGATTTTCTCTTTGTTATGTAGCTGAATATATTTTGCATTTACACGACGAAGCCAACGGATCAGTACAAAAGTTTAAAGACTCGCTCAAGGATGCCGACTTCTCTGAGTCATTTATTGAAAACTTGGATCGTATTATCAACACCATGAAACCAAAGAAAAAGCTCGCTGAGCAATCGGCAGAAGAAAAAGCAGAAAAGCTACCCGGCCTTGCCTTGGCAGACGATCCAAAGTGGCTCAAGAAACGACAAGAAGATTTGGATGTAGCAGAAGATATGATGGCCGAATTAGAACAAGGTGCTGTAGAACAACGATCCCGCAATACACGTGACGATCGCAATCGGTCCCGTTCACCTTCTCCTGCTTCTCGACGACGACGAGACCGATCACGTTCACGCAGTCCTTCACGACGCCATCGACGACACGACAGAAGCCCACCGCCAGACCGCCGACGAAATGAGATTGACGATACACCCGTAATGTACAAGATTTATGACGGAAAGGTCACAAACAACTCCAAGGACTTTGGTGCTTTTGTTCAACTGGAAGGCGTGCGTGGACGAGTGGAAGGAATGGTTCACATCAAACAAATGGCGTCGGGCATGATCCGACATCCAAGTGATGTTGTGCAGCGTAATCAGCGAGTCAAGGTTAAAGTGATGTCGATCGCTGGAAATCGGATCGGTTTGTCAATGAAAGATGTCGATCAGCGCACGGGTCAAGACTTGACACCCCATTTGCGAGTCAGGTCCCAAGAAGAGATAGAGTCGATGGCAAGCCGTAACCCGGACCGACCAGGCGCAATTCCTCCTAGCAGACGTTTCGAAGACGACGGTCCTTCGCGTGCCGTTAAGCGCATGTCATCACCTGAACGCTGGGAAATCAAGCAGTTAATTGCCTCCGGCGTAGTCAACCCGGCCGACTATCCAGACTTGGATCAGGAAGATCAGGATTTCGCAGCAGATATGGAGGCAGAAGAAGAAATCGATGTCGAAGTGCGAGAAGAAGAGCCTCCTTTCTTGTCAGGACAGACAAAGAAGACATTGCAGCTTAGTCCGGTCAAGGTTGTAAAGATTCCTGACGGAACGTTGAATCGATCTGCATTGGCAGGTGCTGCACTTGCAAAAGAACGTCGTGAACTTCGCCATCAGCAGCAGAATGAAGAAATGGACGCGGTTGCAAAGGACGTCAACCAGCCATGGCAGGATCCGATGCCAGAACCAGGCCAGCGACAGTTTGCTCAAGATATGCGTGGTCAGGCTGCAGGCGCTAAAACTGAAATGGCAGAATGGAAGCGAGCTACATTCAATAATGCGACTAGTTTCGGTAAAATTACCAGCTTGTCGATCCAAGAACAGCGAGAATCGCTGCCTATTTATAAGTTGCGTGATTCTCTTGTACAGGCTATTGCAGAGGTATGTACTTTTACTCTAACTACTATCCTGTTAAAAAATAGAAAACTGCTTATGCTAAACTACCCCCTTTTATTCGTTTAGAACCAATTTTTGGTAGTCGTTGGTGATACCGGTTCTGGTAAAACGACACAGATGACGCAGTATCTTGCAGAAGAAGGTTTTGCGAACCGGGGTAGAATTGGCTGTACCCAACCTCGTCGTGTCGCTGCCATGTCTGTCGCCAAACGTGTCGCCGAAGAAGTTGGTTGTCGTGTGGGTCAAGAAGTTGGCTACACTATTCGTTTCGAGGATTGTACGAGCCCAGAAACGCGCATCAAGTACATGACTGACGGTATGCTTCTGCGCGAATGTCTGATCGATCCTGCCATGTCGAACTACTCGGTTGTTATCCTTGACGAAGCTCACGAACGCACTATTTCAACCGATGTGTTGTTCGGTCTTTTGAAACGTAAGTGGCTATCTGCTTGATGTCTTATATTCCATGACGACTTGCATACTCATATGAGATGGATTTTTTAGGTGCTGCTAAAATTCGACCCGACCTCAAATTGATTATCACGTCGGCTACGTTAGATGCTGACAAGTTTGCCACGTACTTCAACAACTGTCCAATTTTCACGATTCCTGGTCGTACCTATCCTGTCGAAGTGTTATATACCAAAGATCCCGAATCCGATTATCTGGATGCAGCTTTGATCACAGTTATGCAGATCCACTTGTCAGAACCGCCAGGAGATATTTTGCTGTTCTTGACAGGTCAAGAAGAAATCGACACATCTTCCGAGATTTTATATGAGCGAATGAAGGCACTTGGATCGGACGTACCAGAATTGATCATTCTACCGGTGTATAGTGCCTTGCCAAGTGAAATGCAGTCGCGTATTTTCGAGCCTCCTCCACCTGGAAGTCGCAAGGTTGTCATTGCCACCAACATTGCCGAAACATCCATTACCATCGACGGTATCTTTTATGTGATCGATCCAGGTTTCGTGAAGCAAAACAAGTGGGATGCCAAGCTCGGTATGGATTCGCTTGTGGTTGTGCCCATCTCACAAGCAGCTGCTCGCCAGCGCGCTGGTCGTGCCGGACGCACAGGTCCTGGCAAGTGCTATCGTTTGTACACCGAAGCTGCTTACCGCAACGAAATGCTGCCGAACACTATCCCGGAAATTCAGCTGCTCAATTTGAGTATGACTGTATTGATGCTTAAAGCCATGGGTATCAATGACTTGCTGCACTTTGACTTTATGGATCCACCTCCCGAAGCCAACATGATTCAAGCGTTGGAGCAGCTGTATGCTCTCCAGGCTCTTGACGACGAAGGTCTGCTTACCCGATTGGGTCGCAAGATGGCTGAATTCCCGCTAGAGCCTCAGTTATCCAAGATGTTGATTCAGTCGGTTGATCTCGGATGTTCGGATGAAATTTTGACGATTGTTGCTATGCTTACAGCGCAGAACGTATTTTATCGACCCAAAGAAAAGCAGGCTCAAGCTGACGCAAAGAAAGCCAAGTTCCATCAGCCCGAGGGTGATCATTTGACGCTGCTCACAGTCTTTAATGGATGGAAGGCCAATGGTTATGCCAATCCATGGTGCTTTGAAAATTTTATTCAGGCACGAAGCATGAAGCGCGCTTTGGATGTACGGAAACAGCTTGTTGGTATTATGGACAGGTATGTCTGTTTTTGTTTGTCACACTTACGGCTCCGTCAACATCACGCTAAATAGTCTTGCGTTTTCAGATATCGACACGACATTGTATCTTGCGGTCGTAACTACAACCGAGTATGTAAGGCGCTTGTCTCCGGCTACTTTAGAAATGCAGCAAAGAAAGATCCACAAGAAGGTTACAAGACGTTGCTGGAAGGAACTCCTGTGTACATTCATCCATCCAGTGCATTGTTCAACAAGGGTCCAGAATGGTGTGTTTTCTTCACTTTTGCTGCGTCGTTATTACCATCGTATTACCGTAATTTCGCTTTTCAAAGGATACTAAACCGAACTTGGTGTATAGGGTGATTTATCACGAAATTGTCTTCACATCCAAAGAATATATGCGTGAAGTAACGGCGATCGATCCAAAATGGCTTACCGAGGCAGCACCTACGTTCTTCCGTATCGCAGACGCAAACAAGATATCCAAGCGCAAGCGACAGGAAAAGATCGAGCCATTGTTCAACCGATACGAGAAGCCAAACCAGTGGCGTTTGAGCAAAGTCAAGCGCGGTGGAAGAATCAGCCAAACATTTGGCTAAGCATGTTTATTTTCTTACATTTCTTTTAATTACAAGACTCATTGTTCATACCACTTCTTGCAGACACACACAAAACACCAAATCCATGTTTACTCATATCAATTCAGAAATAAAAATAAACCAAATGGAGTTGAATGTACATAACAACAAGACTACAATTAATCTACTTTGGTTTTTACGACGTTTCGGTCTTGCGCATGATATACAACCAATAATAAATCTGGGGTGCTCCTGGTTTATCGTGCGATTGATCCGCTTTGATAGGTACAGCGTGTTCACGACGCCATGTCCATTTGCCTTGCTGAGCAACATGTTCCCGCTCGCCCGAGAAAGAAAGCGAAATCCATATGCCGTGCGGTCGGGTCACTGACATGATATTCTGCGCTAAAATTTGCTGATTGACTAGATCATCCGTATCGCCGCACGCAATAGCATCGACTAGACTCTTGTCGATTACGACAGAGTACTCTTCCCGCGAAGCTGCTGTACTATCCAGCTGCAATTGCTTTGCAATGGGTCGAAGGCAGTCAGCTGTGTGCCACGTAACATGTGGGTATCGACTGGTATCCGTCATGGACCGCATGTTCTGCACCACATTCTGTGCATAGTCCACGTTGACGATATGTGGGTATCCGCGATCAGCCATATCAAAGGCCATGGTCGAATTGCCGCATCCTTATAATATCCGGTTGGTCGTTAAAACTAGTTGTTATCCAACTTATATACTGTTCTCTTTTTTTGATGTTACAGGTCCCTACTAGTAGAAAAAGAAAGAAAAGGGACAAAGTCGATCGAAACTGAGAGAAGAAAAGTTTACCGAGATGAAGAATGGGTTCTCCCGGCTCAAGGTATGGTTCAATATGTGATTGCAAAGTTTGCCATGAAGAAAGCCATTCATAATGATTTTCTTTGTCGAATCGTGATTCCCAGTATTCTTTCGAGTGAAAAGGGACAGCCTTCACTGCCATGATTTCGTAGAGGAAAAGAACCCAGTAGTCGGGAGCAAAAACGAAAAAGAAAGAGTAAACTTCTTTTCCAGTCCTTCATATGACGCGTCCAGAAATACGCCGTGAACGATTAAAGTTTAGTTCGCCAGAAAGCAAAGATTCTTTTTATGCGCAGGCTCTCAATGAGGATACTCTAACCTGTTTCGTCTGTCGATTGTCACAGAAGTGGCTGTCTGCGGTGGCAGCATGCATTGTGCGATCACTGTTGTACCAGGCTTATTATTATTATTGGACATGCGCATGTTATCAACCTGATTTTATATGCCAGTATATCACCATCAAAAGTAATACATTGTCGATGCTACGGTCGATAAGCTCCAACACATGCAACTGCCCCGCTGTGTTGGTACCACAATGAACTGTTTTTGCAGTAATCATTAAAAACACCTTGTGTGGCAGTTAGGTCGTCGGGGCTGGTTGAAGGGTTGAAGGGCACAGGAGCCGACCATAGACAGCGGGGAGTTGAATTCGCGCTGCGCGCGTGCTCGTGCGTTTCTTTCCCAATAACCTCTTCGATTCCAACATGGGCCAAACTGCTGGCAAAAAACGCCAACGCCAAACGCTGCAACAACCGCAGAAACAACAACAACAACTAAAGCCACTTCCACAGGGAAACTCACATATAACCGATTTCTTCAACAAAAAACCGGACACGAAGAAATCGCCAAACATTGAAAACGAAGTTTCAATTGCCCAATTCAAAAAAGATGTGCGTACCCCACGGCGCGGATTAGGAGAAAAAGTTGATGAAAGCCTCAAGACTGTAACAAAAGCGCGCCGCCCATTACAACAAATCGGAGGTCTACTGACTACGACCAGCTTGAACACGGGGTTGAAAAGGGCACCTGAACCTCGCGACCGATGGATCGTATATAGCGATCCACCAGAAAAAGAAGAGAAGGAGAACAGCGACCACGAAAACAAAAATTTAAATGACAATAACGACTATGACCAGAACGATAACATCCAAGAGAAAAATGAGGGGCAAAAAGGGGAACAGGAGGCACCGTCAGTATTACCAGTACCACAGCAATTAGGAGAAAAACCCCAAGAACAAGAGCGAAACGCGCCCCCAGCACAAGAATTTGACAGCGATGGCCGGCGGTGCGCAGCACTATCATCACGGCTACCGACATTCGCTTTATCTGACGATGAATGCTCAGCCAATGAAGAAGATGAACTGTATAAAGACTTTTTCAACGATGATGATGATGATGACGATATGCTAATTACCAAAACCCGACGGCCAAAACGGTTCGGTGCATCAAAAAGCACAACAGCCTTATCACGATCACAGCATCAACAATCACAACACGAAAAAGACGAAACAGAAGACGACGAACTGGTGCCACAGTTCAGTATACCCGCGCCATCCCCTGTATTTGACGAACCTTTGGCCTCTTTCCCTATCGATCCAAATCATGGAGAAGAAGAAGACGATAACGACGATAACGAAGTTAACGATAACGACAATGGTCATGACCGGAATGACAACGACAACGACGACTTTTTCCCCGCTTCCGCCTCTTTCCCGCCTCTTTTTACCACCACGCTTCCTAACGACTCACAGCAAGAGACCGAGGATAGCAGTGCGCCATCCCTGGACAAGTGCGACTCCAAACTTCAATTGGACGATAAGAAGCAGGAGATAAAGCGGACATTGTCAGACAAAACGGATGACGGCTCTGCACATGGCAAAAACAACACATCGCTCACACCAACAGTGCCAGTTGAAGTCGACGAACAGTTTGAAGCACATGTTGCGTACCCAGTGCCACGGGGCACTACTTTGCTCGAAAAGATGGGGATCAAAAAGACTACCAATGTCAATGAACAGTAGCCAAGCCAAAGCCTTATCTCACACGCAACTCGTATTTTCACTCGCTCACTCACCCTTATGTCTTTACCGCAATCCATTATCAAACGTTTCTATTTTTTCCTTTCGCTTTCCTCACCTTTACTCTTCTACATACATACGCACACAACAACTTCTGTCTTTCTCTTTCCAAACAGAACACAATTTGGTTTCTTTCACAACCTGTATATATTAAAATAGCTTATTAAGTGCTTTGATTCGTAAATAAATAAAATTAACAGCTTGAAAAAAGTAGTTACAGGTTTAAAGCGTGCACGGGTGGTGATGAAATAAATGGGTGAATGGATGGTGTGAAAGTGATGGATTTAGTAGGAGATGGATTATGTTTGTGTGTGTGTACATCTACAAGAGTGAGGTGGTTGGTTGATAGGTACGAAAAGGGTACTCTATATGAATATTTATGAGAAAAAAAGTAATAGATTACGTGCTAAGTGGGTTTGTCTGTCTGTTATAGGCATTTGTTTCTAGATATGCAAATTGTTATTAGAGGTTTCTATCGTCTTCCACGAACGCGACACCATTGTGATCCATGCCGAGGTCAAGCAATTGTCCGTTCGCATCTCGCTTTACTTTTGCACTAAACGACAGGTCGTAGAGTTCAAAACCAAAATCCAAGTCTTGTGTGCTTTCCATTCGCATGAACCGATACCCCGTTTCCAGTATGGTGAACCTGCACTCAAGCATAGGCGTACGAGATGATGAAGAGCTGTCTTCTGCGTTGCATTCAATGTCAGTAGATGGATTGACTGGCATCTAATGGAATATAGTAAATGTCCGATTAAATTATTGTCCTTTTGCTTGTTCTTTATATCTGTGTTTGTTCTTACCCAATTGATACCGTCAAACGACGTCTGAATGTTCAATGTACGTCGATAGGTATACGGATGACGTGCCAGAAATCGAAACTTTAAAGGTATCCGTGTTGACATGAGTACGTCCAAACCAATGTAATCTCCTGCTTTGATATCTGCCATTCGTTTGAAATAGATATGTTTTTTTTTCTCTGTCAATTGCGCGTGTTATGTCATGTGCGTATGTGTTTCCCCTAGGTCCAAAATATTAACTTACATCTTTCAGATTTCCAAACACTACCGTCCTTGCCATCTACCGCGTTGCCATACGGGTATGTGTAATGATGATCATGGCCATCGTAGTACGAATCATGCATCTTTTCAGCGAGTGTAAGGTCGATGTTTGGCTCATACGAGAATATCCGGGGCTCCGGAAACGCTTCAACATTTGTCATGAAGAGACAACGGTCACTTGCACACGGTGTTCTGACACAGAAAACCCCAAAACGTCAATATTGCAGTACGACGGCGCATTCTGTCGCTTCATCTACCTTTAGAAACAAATGTATACCTTGTAGTCTGCTCGTAGTAATTTGGGAACGTCTCATCCGCTGCAAATACGCCAGTCCGATGAATCAAATGATTGTATAATGATACTACACCCGTGTGCTGTTGTTTTTCAGGTCAATACACATCCGGATTGAGAAAAAAAGAAGACATATCAATTATTAATCTCTTACCACATGCTGCCTTCCAGCTTTTGTGATATTTGGATTATTCTTGTTTTCAACAATAGCGCCCTCACGATCTTCTTCATCATTGAATGGCGGAAACACCGATGGGGTTCCCTCGAGTATATAGGGTGCCTGGTTGGTATATGTAATAAAGTACATGTCACTGTGCTTGACGTCGATCGGGTCCAATTCCATCAGTTCAATAAACTTTAAAACGGTCTCTTTGGATGTCAATGTGCCATATCCTACGTGTGCGTGGCACGTGTGTAAATGCACGGCTGTGATACATCCAATTGACATACGTTTAGAACCCACAAGAAGAAGAAAAATGGCCCTCATCAATTCAGCCCTGCTAGTTGTCCCGGAACCCCCTCCCTTTCAACCTACCATCATTATAAAAACACCATCGCCACTTGGCTTGTGCGTAGGCTTCAACATCGCGTGATTCAGCATGTATTAAAGTCGGATACTTCAAGAAATTGGCATACAAACTACGCCAATGTCGTGGTCCGGCGTGATCTTGAAAATAGCAATAAGGTGTCTTGGCTAATGAGCATCCGAGATAGCGTCCAGCATTATGCATGTTACTGTGCGAGTTGTAAATTTGGATCTTGCTCGACTGACACTTTTTGTTTGTCTCCAACACCTGTGCATCAATAATAAGAACGCGTACCATCATCCAAACGGGTGTGAGCCTCTTAAATAATATCAAATATAATCTTCACCCATACACATGCAGATCCACACACACACACACACGTGTACACCATACATACACTCCCAAATGTTTTTACTCCCTTACATTCATCGTCACATTGACTAGCGGATTATTGTTCCAGATAATGATACCGCCAAACATCTCGTATCCGCACAATTCATCCAACAGAGGTGTCAAGGTCTCTTTGGCCTCCTCAGCAACTTTCCACTGATCCTTTGGGTCGAACAATAATACAGCAGTAGTCAGTCCTCGGCCTTCGTCTGGATACAGCATATCCAGCAAATCGACTTCATCGAGCCAACCATAATGATCATAATGCCAGTCCTGATATTTCTTGCCGCTAAAGAACCCAACGTGTATCAAGAGTAACATTCCGGAAGCAAAGATGATGAGTGACAAAGCTAACAGTTCGAGCGGTGATGCCTTTTGGTATCGACGTCGTACGCGTATCTGCCAATCACTCAAATACTCTTGAATGCGGCTGTCCTGCCATGCTCGTTGGACGTAGGGCGGTATTCGGTGCTGAAAAGGATCTGAGCTAATGTTGATGTGGATGCCCCGCAATGGTAAATCGCTCAGTCTTGATGACGCTTGTTGACGCCGTACACTTCCCTCGCTGTTGCCATTGCTGCTGCCGCCGAAAAAGAAAGAGCTGGTTTTATCGTGCGACGGTCGCATGTACCGGCAATTGTTATTGTTATTGTTATAGTGAGTTGGTGGGAGTTGGTGGTTTACAGTACTAGGCTGTAGCTTTCCAACAAACTCTCAAAACTCTCGGGTTGCTCGGAGAATGAATCAGTTGACCGCTTGATCAATGCTTAATTAAGTGTACCTGCAAAGAAAGGGGTTGTAGTTGTAGTGGTCAAGGAAGCGTAAGATTCCCTCGGACATACACCAATGCATGGTTAATGCTTTTAAGATTTTTTGCACATATTGTACATCGAAGTGCTTACTCATATCTGTATCTGTGTGCTTTTATTTCCATGTCCACAATCTACACTGTTACTTACAACCGCAAAGAGCAGTTACTGGAGCACCGTCTTCCGTTCTAAGAAAAGATACCGATTGATATGCGCAACGGCTGGTATTGCCTGCAACATTAGTAGTTGGCTAGACTAATACATTGTATAGATGCTGTTGATTTATTAACGTCCAAAATTTTTAAGCAGAGCCACCCATGGACCCCCATTACTATTATACTGAAATACCACGTGTAGCATTCGCATAGTATTAAAGAATAATTTTTAAAGATACATTAAACGTTTGATAGATGTAAAAAATCAGGCATGAAGAAAAGAGAACAATTTAATGCGATCGCAGTAGTACAAATTGGACGCTGTAGATAATCTAAAAACAGTAACAATTCATTTCCACAAACGACTTAACAGATACAGTAATTGCTTTAAAAATTATGTCATTGTGTGATTGATGATTAGCGTTTGAGAATACAGAATCTGGAAAAGCAACTTCTGCTTCAACATTATATTTGTTAGAATTCAACTAGATTTTTTGCTACGAGTGTATTTCAATATATAGTATCAGGCACCCTATTTCATGCTAACACTCTATTGCCTGAAATAGTACATATCCTCAAGATTGGCACGCTAAAATATGTAGTTTTGACGGTTTTAAAGTTCATTGAACAGTGTCATACCGTGAGTAAATATGTAATTTATCTTCGATATATCGACCGATGCCCATCATGCTTTGAAGGTACGCCGCCATTAAACTGCACCGCTTCTCAGGACCGCGTCACCCTGCAAGGACGTTCAAACTGAGAGCCGAGCCCTTCCCCAACGTCCACAAACCCACTTGGGAGTACATTACTACGCGAGTGACTCACGAGGCAGAAGGTATTAAAAATGTCCTACAGGCAGCTAGCCATGGTCAGAAAGGAAGGCTAGGCACGTTTAAAGCTCCTTTATAGTCGATTACAGAAGTGTCGCAGCCACTGATCGTCGGGAAAGTATGGATTCGTCCTTGCTAATTATAGATAATCGCAGAGGGCGTATACTTTGTAATAATTTAGGACCACTGGGTCTGTTCATGCCCTATCTTGTCCTACACAACGGATCCAGTGGCAGGTATTTCTCAATTCTGTATGTACACCTCTGAACCGCTGCTCAAAGTGGGACATGAGCTAAAAGCCTAAAAGAAAGACTAAAAAGAGAAGTGTATGGATCTCAAGCAGCATCGCGTGCGTGCAAATGTGAAAGTGAGTAAAAAAAACTTATCAATAGATAATGCTACCAGAAATTAAGAAGAATGAGAAGGGAGAAATAGCCAGTCAAACCAAGGGTAGTTCGAGTCGTACACTAACCTTTCGGAAAGCCCTTGCGTGAAGCATGGCTCGATGGCGATGCTACGAGTAATTCCAGACTTCTTTTTGCAAGATAGCCGGCTGTAAAAGCTTCAAAATGAAAGTAAATGTGTTGATATTCAACACTTATATTTGTTTGCAGAATTTGACAAGTGCCAAGCTACCCACTTTCTTTACAAATAATTATTGATCGTTGCGCGTGCTGCTTGTGCTGATCGCTGTCACTTATTATGTAGTACATATGCTGGTTTCGTGCAGAGGAAAAGCAAGAAGCAAACGCGGGTGCTATACGTTCTAAAAAACGTCACAGCAGCGCAAATTCGCTATATCGTCAGCTAATCTCTGCTGATAGTGCTGCTGATTTTGGAAGAGAAATGGAGGGAGGTTGTCAAATACTACAGTAATAAGTTGTCTGTCGTTGTTGTCTTGGGTGCCGTTTCCGTAGCAACGCATAAATGATTCACAAATGTTGAGCAGCTCCGCGGGTACTTGAACTATCGCTGGTGAACTCGGCATACATAGTACTGCAAATAGGAGGGATATGTAGGCGAGATAGTAGGGAATGTGCGACAGATCCGCTTTGGCCAAGTCGACGCTATAGCAAAATACGGCATCTACAGCAAAGGCAAAATGGCCATTACCGAAGAGGCCAAATAGAGACACGCGAGACATAGACAGAATAAGCAAAATTCTAAACACATAGAACGACATTGCGCGTCGTGTCGTCGGCTTCATGAAGGACCTTTCGCACCGACACAGCGTAATAGTTTGAGTAGTTTTCGGTCTAATACTACTAGGGAATATGCTTCCTCTGGGCGATGCATGTTATACTATGTTCGTGACCTAAGAGTATACTCTGGTCTCAATGGCTTTTATTTCAAAGTAGTTTGAGTTCTACCGTGATCTTTTAGCTCTTCTCACATGCAAAACATGATACATCCTCTTCAGACAACATTGATTACATACTGTAGTAGACTGTAGCGTACCAGCTCTCATAGCATATAAGCATCATATAGCAAGGGGTAATCTCGAGCCGCAGGGTTAATCGTCACTGTCCCAAAAGTAACCTTTGTTTGAAACAATTAGAAGCATTCAGGAGGCTCTATTTTGCGCTTTTTTTTAACAGATCAAAGTCGATAGTATGAAAACAGCATAAGGCAGTTCAGAATGTTGGCAAATGCGTACATGCTTTAAAGCTCAATATCAAACGGAGAAAATAAAACGGCATGCAAAAGGTAAATTGTAGACTAAGCTAAAAGTATATAGCAGATGTTAGCGTAGTATATTCAGTAGTAGAGTGGGGTGATGGTGATGGAAGGAGCTGTACAGATTGGTATCTGCTATTTTCAGAAAGCAATACCACGAGAGCAACTGTTAGCAAGAATGGTTTTTTGTAACACACCGATCCATAGATTAACATCATGCATGGGGTCACACACACAATATCTTTCAAAATTTTGACAAATTGATTATGAATATGATAGAGGGGTCATTATCTTCATCAGTAATGTGACCACCAACCAAATTTCTTGGATCGACATACTTTGGTGGATTGCTTAAATTTATTTTGATTAGATGTCTCGTTTTTACAAACCGTAGAAACTCCAGGTCTGCAAAAATCGGGTGATAAGTTTTTAGAATTTGATAACTGAGATATACACGCAGGTGTTTGATCAATCAAATGCCAAGAAAAAATATATGATACGCATATGATACGGTCAATATGTCAGAGCACATATTATGCACATTCACCCTTGGTTGTTTATTCTACTACCTGTTGGTTGTAGATAGCATACATACAACCACATCTTAGGGTGTTTTTTATGGGCACGCAATGTGTTTGTTTTATACATGCGTACGTGCGCTCACAGTTACACCTAAAATTCTTCATACTGCTCCGTGTAAATGCAGCATAGTGAATGAAGAATGTCTTAATAGTATGTATAACCAAGCTGGGTGTTTTTGCTTGAATGCCAAGAAAAATATATAAGACACGTTACTGTTGTTGATGCGATGCGATGACATGCATGAATATCCGACCAGCATCCCCAACCCCCCCATCCTTTTTTCTCTCTTTCTTTAATCATCAGCTAATCGAGGTGGCTATTTTAATTAGTGAATAACACCGTCATCAGTTATCTTCTTATTATTGAGTGCTACATCATGTATATACCCTGTCTCTTTATAGAACGTTAAAAAGTTTTGATTTCAGTTTGAAGAGGCCATGCGGAACATTCGACATTTGCATCGAAAAAAAAAAACTCGCGTGTTCATTTATAGTTCGGTTATGCAATATTTGTGAAACAAAATGCGAGTTGATAGTTATCATTAGTAGGATGTACATTGCAGACATTTGTTGTATGTGGTGTGTACAACAAGCAAAGTGGCATAGCTCCGAAGACGATGACGGTGATGCTGCGATAGAATTCGTTGTTATTGAACGATGTTTCCATGATGGAAGACAAAGAAGAGCAGGATGAGGAATGAAGAGAGGAGAGAGACGCCAAAAAGTAAAAAGAGAGTAAGCTGCAAGAATCCAGGTGACCTGTTTATTGCAGGTCTACCAAAAAAGAAATGGGGACTATGTGTGTGTGTGTGTGTGTGTGTGTTTTTACTCCCTCAACTCCCTCCTTTCCCTCGTTCGTACATGTAACCCCGTTTCTTGGCAAAAAGGACCCTTCTTGTGCTTCTATAATGTAAACAACAACCGCTGCACCATTGCTAAATCGCGTGCTAGTTGCTTCTGCTTGTGTTGTGTGTCTTCAAACGAATTCAGAAACAGGATGCGGTTCTCTGAGTACCGCTGCCACAATTTGATGCGCTCTTCTTGACGCACTGTCGCTATCGACTCCGTATCCTTTTTCTTGGTAGCGGTGGCACTGACGGTGGCATGGAATAGCATGCAGCAGAAGCAAAGTCTTGCCAAGGATCGGATCGAAGTGGATTCCGATGCCGGACGCGTCTCAAACATGGCCCTATCGAGTAGTGAGGCAAAGGCATGCGCCCATGCAGAATCGCATAACCGACAGCATTCATCCCACGTGATATCCTATATTTGTTGGTTGCTGGTGTTGTTAGCTCCTTATTGTCAACTTGGTAATAGAGTAGGAGGAGGAGGAAGGAGGGGGGGGGGAGAAGCGCAAAAGAAAATTACCTGATTATGGTGAAATTGGGGAAATGTCTGCATAAGTGAGATTGTGAGCAAAGTGATCTGCGCCATGAATCTATTTGGAAAAGGCCGATCAGCACCAACATGAATCCTTTCCCCAAAAATCTCTCGTTCTCCACCCAATCCCCCTTAAACGCGCCTTTTTCTTCTAATTTTACCCTAACAAGAAAAAAAAAAAATTACGTTTTTCGCTCCATGCCTCAAACCACACCCCCCCCCTTACTTTCTTCATGCTCTCTTATTCTCCCATATAGGGTTTTGACCGTATCAAATTTGTGTTGTTTAATCTCAGTGTTTACCTTGGTGGTGGTGCCGATCCCAATATTTGGAAGCATTCGTTCATGAGATTCATGTTGAATGGTATATTGCAGTTATCTTGGCTTAGTTCTTTTAGTAATGTCTCATCCAGGCACAATGCTTTCAACTATGACATGACAAACAAAAACGAAGGAGTTGTGAGTATGAGATGACTGTAGTTGATGAATGACTGAATGGAATGAACGGTATGAGCTTTTTTCTTCTTTCCAATTTTCTATGTTTCTATGTAGAAGAGCAAATATTGCTCGTGCAGGACTTGGGAAAGTAGGGGGTTTGGAAGGATATTACGAGGAGGAAACGGCTATACGTGGGATACCCAAGGATACTATTTCTTCTATACACACACACGCATACACACACACAGAAAAAACCAGGGATAATCAATATACCTTGGGATCTGCAAAGAACTGTTTTGTCATGCCGTCGATCTCAGAGTTTAGCAGCGTGAGTAAGGGTGCAGGGCAGCCACGAATAATAGCCCGTGTAAATGTCTCCGAGAGCTAAATATCCACGAACGATGGAAAGGGTTAGGTTTAGAAGATGCTCAACACGTATGCTGCTATTACTGCTGTGAATATTGCCATAGCAACTAAGTCTATACTAGGCGTTACCTGGAAACATTCCCGTCCCTCCCATGTCTTCATTTGTGCTAAATATCTTAGAAGCGGAGCCATTTCGGCTGGTTGTAAGCCGCCATAAAGTGCTAGTCTATAAACAACAGCATCAGCACATTAGAGACAAGCTATGTTAAAGTTAGGAGGAAATTGGGAGACTTCTCTCTGAGGGGTGGTTGAAAACTAGAGGAAGAGGTGGTTTGGAGTGCTTCAGTCAGGCAACTATGTATTCTTACCGCATCTGAATGGATACACTTTTGGCCACAGTGCTGGGTGGAATGCTTTCAACGAATTGTTGTCCATGGACGATGCATAGCGAAGGACGGGTGGCCTGATTTTCCAGTATCTGTTCGCATTGCTGCAGGCTATCATGATAACATGAAACGGCAATTTATGGCATCCATTCCACAGCAACCCCACGCCCCCCAAATAATTTGTGTTAGATATTAGTAGTAGTAATAGCAGAAGAAGCAGTATGTCCTCCTCAATAAGTGACTTACCAGCTTTGGTATTGCATATGCAAGGATGCCTCGATCTCCAGAAGCCAGGCACATGACGGCATCCGCAGATCATCCAAAAGGTCGTACAAGAGACGATGGGTTTGTAGGTCCCGGTACGCCTCAGTCTCACGAAGCTTTTTTAGTGGTGGTATTACAGGTTAATTCCTTGTTTGTTTATGTCAATTTACGTACACATCACACGGGCATATTACCTGAAAGCATTGATGGAATATCTGTTGACGGAGTGCAACAAACGATGAACAAGAATCTGCAAGCACGGTAAGGCGAAATTGCTCTTGCTCTTGCTGCTGCTGCCCAATGAAACAGAGAGCCCAATTTAATAGCGACGCATTCGGCTGTAATTGCCGACAAAGGAAGTCGAGAACAATTAACCGGATCGAATACACTAAAAGGCATACAAGAGTGTTTAAGCGGGGCTCGTTGCCTTTTTCCTTTTAGCCTGATACGGAACACAAAACAGAGCATACTACACATACGGTGAGGCTTGTGTTCAGCTTCGAGCTTAATGGCTTGTTGACACAATGAGTTAATTGCGGCTGGATCGTCGAGATCGCGTTGAATCAGGGATGGAAGGAGTTGATTGACATGATGCTGACAATGTGTATACAAAGTCGGTTTTGTGTTTTAGTAAATAGAAAGGGCAAGGAGACAGGTTGGTTTAGGATTGGGGGTGGGGGAGGTGGAGGAGCGTTTCCCCCCCATCCCACCCCACGCACCATTAAAAGTAAAAGAGGCTCTTACCTGGTATATTTCGTCAGGGTATGGAGCGTTGGTTGTTGTTGTGGTGGTGGTCGCAGTCGCGTCACGGCTGTCGCTTTGGCCATAGAGCAGTGTTTGGAGCTGGGCAACTACGAAAGAGCAACCAAAACAAAAAAAAAAACATGCGATGGCAGTTAGCGGAGAGAAGCGCACTTAAGGGGAGCCCTGCCAAGCCTTTGGGTGTATAAACACAGTACTCGTATGCATCGGTGTGGGTGTGGGTGTGTGCAAAGAGAAAAAGGAGTGTGCGTGTGTGTTATAGAGTGGAGTTATGATGATTATTGTGTTTTTTTTGGGGGGGGGGAGAGCGAGGCAGAGAGTGGGTGGAGAGCGTGACTCTACAAAAGCTATTAGGAAATGGCAATCGGAAGAAGTTCAAGAAAGTTCTTTTTTTTTATAAATGTCCAAGTTTAGGCAAAATAAAGCACTCCCAAGCTATTTTTTTTTTCCTTTTTCTCCACCTCTTCTTCCTCTTCTTCTTCTTCTTCCTCCTCGCCTTCGCCTGCCACGCACTTTACACACACTCAGACACTATCGCCAGCATCGCCAACACCAACCATGGGTCGCCAATCAATTGAATTCTTTCTCCATCCGCCGTCTCCTCCGCGTCCAGAAGAGCCTTGCGTCGTCCTTCCGCCCATAAGCTCTCTTCTGCGAGACGCCCCACTGTCACCTCCTCCACCGTCCGCTCCGTCTACAAAAGAAGCACCACATTATCATCACCACCCGCCTCCGCAGATCAACGAGCCATCTTTCCCGCCAGTCGCCTCAGTAGACCTTGTCGAACCGCTGCCAGCACTGACACTTTCCATCCCGTCCACCTCATCCGCCTACTCCTCACCGGCCACCTCGCCCTATCCTTTGGACACACCACAATCCTCTCCGATCTCCTCACCGCATCCAGGCCTGCTACTGCCACCACCATGCAGCACTCGACGTAGCCGCTCGCTATCCAATGCATCCAATGCATCCACCTCATCTTCCGTATCCGCTGCATCCACCTTTTCTCTGCCCGCGTCAGCATGTTCTTCGCGCCGTCTTTCTGATCCACCTCTATATTCTCTAATCGATCATCATCAACATCAACACCAGCTGCAACAGCAACAGCAACAACAAGAAGAGCACCACTTTTACAACCACCACCAAAATCAAGAACCCCAAGGACATCATCACCATCGTCACGACGCCCCCTCAACTTCTTGGCAAAGACCGAAATCAGCATCCCCGTCCCTCCCAGCCGCCAGCTGTCCTCCTCCTTTTGTCGCCAAACGGAAACGTGGCCGTCCGCCAAATGCTTCTCGCCAGGTCTCACAGCGTGATTGTTGGACGTTTGTCACGCCAACAGTGTGGGAGGTCAAACAACATCAACAGCAGCATATGACAGATAAAGACAACAGCAGTGACAGTGACAGCAATAGTTTTTGTAACCATGCAGCAGCAGCAGCAGCAGCATCTCCGTCATCGATATCCAGCGCGAACACCAGCGACAGCAATATGACAGTCCTCTTATGGCCCGAAGAGCCTCGACGGAATAAAGGCTTAAACACGTTTACCAGCACTCGAATGGACAGCACACTCAGCATCCCAAAGAAAAAACGAGGTCGTAAACCCAAAGTACAACTGGCAGGGAATTCCTGTTTCGTTTGGCGCGACTTGACAGCTCGCCGTGGTGCCAATCGCAAACACAGAGCAAATACCTCCTCAACAACTTCTGCTGCTGCTAGCACTACACCAGCAATGGGGGATGAAGATCGATTAGCTCATCGTGTTGAGAGTATTAAACTGAATCCAGCAACGCCAACGTCACCTAGTTAAGCTTCTATATTCATTCTCTCCGTTCTCCTCCTACTTGACTTTCTGAACCCGTTACCTGAGATATATCTTCCATACCATATATAGTTTGTACTTTTCTTTTCTACTTCTTTTTTCTTGTTATCTCTCTCTCTCTCTCTCTCTCTCTCTCTCTCTCTCTCTTCCTCTCTCTACTATCCGCGCAACCAACCCACTTTTGTACTAAATATGACCCCGTCTTTCTTTACCATTGTTATGCGAGAGTTAAAATATGTATACTTGCTTTTTGTATCTAATATTAATATGATGCTATGGAAAAAAATTGCTACTTGATTGGACATATAGCTATGAATCAAACTTATTATTAGTCTCGCTATATCTTTATCTGTCATGTGCATTATGGTGTTTGGTTGGGATGTCGATCGTTAAACTATCAATCACTCTATAATTATATATAGATACTGTAGCATCTCATTTAGCTTAAACAATTGCCTTTGCAGTATCGCATCAACCTCCAGAAATAGCCTAGTGGTAGCATTAACAACACAAGGAAAGCGGTTCGCTAAATACGTATTGGTGTTACCCTCAAGGATACGCTATATACGTTCCTTTTATACCATACTTTCAACCAATATACAATGCGATCATGGATGTTCTTCGGCCAATTATAGACAAGCAGATGGTTACTATTGATGGAGAGATACTCAAGGGAGACCACACATTCAAGTTTTTGAAGAAAGTTGCAAAAATGGGTGACGCACCGACTTTAGGCGCTCTTTATACAAGTAATGAGTATGAGGAGATACGAATGTAATTGCTAGTCCCCACAAAAGTCATTATCGCATTTACAGACGCCTTTTCAAACATACGCCATGCACTGGTATAAACCACCGCAGCTATTTTTTACTGACACCGACCGGGGAGACAAGGCGTTCCTACCTGATAATATCAACTCATTGAAGTTCGGTCCCAAGATTAGCAGTTTGACTTTAACTGAATCTACCCGCGACAATCACATATTACACCTGCCAACTTTCATTACCAAGCACTACATGCGCATTGAAACCGAAGCTGAAGAAAAAATTACGAACACCATCTTGTGTGAAATTGATCCCCAAACGAGTGTAATTGGTTTGGATTGCGGCTGGAACTTCAGTCGACATGCTTCCCCTGGCAAATGGCAATTCAACAATTAGTAAACAAGGTCTTGCCTCTGTTCTGTTACACTGTCGTTACAGCTTCACGCTAACAAAATAACTTGTGGTTTAGAGCTACGTCTTTATCCTGCCAATTCAACAGTATAATAATATTCCTCCTTCTATCGAAACTCTTCTAAAGTCGTCCAAGGTCCTAAAAGCTGGCCGTAATGTTAGTGGTGACTTAAGAAAAATTAAAGCGCGACTACGGACTAGACTATCATGAAGGCACGGGGTTGGAGCTCGGCAAGTTCTCTCGTAGACGAGGCTTCATTGAAAATGGAAATGTAGGACTATCTACAATTGCTGAAGAAGTACTTGGGGGTAGGAAGAAAAAAATGATAGAGACAGCAACTGGGAATTACAAGATCTTTCCGAGAATCAAGTGTATTATGCAGCGCTGGACGCGTGGGCGTCGTTGGCGATATATACAAAGCTTGTGTGTTTTCGTACACTGGGTAAAGCCGTACTAAATCCTCCTCCGCATGGTGGGTGCGTTGCTATTTATTCCCGTCTTCAATGTTCATTTCCAATTGCATATGGCGAGATATTACACAATAAGCAGCAGGTACTTTACGACTTACGTATTGTTTTTTGGAAGAAGAATATGATTCATTAACAACATGTGCTTCTCTTTATATATTACTAGATAACATTCGACGACAACATGGCATATATATCGATCAATCACGTTTGTGTTCCTGGCGCAATTCTTGACTCGCAAACTCAAAAAACTCTTATGGACTTTGGAGACCTCCCTTTTGCTGTGACAGTACCTATATCCATGCTACGATTCAAAAAAAAGTCGTTATGTCTATGGAGAGAACAACCACCGCATCAAGGCAATAACCCATCACAAGCCAACATACCTGACGATACGCACGATACACATCAGATAACCGACAGTATACCAGACGATAGTGATCAGGAGTCAGCATCTTCTTGTTCGACGTCAACATCACACGAAATCAATGACAACTCCAATGAACAAAGCACATCGAATATACCATGTTCCGACTCTTCGAACTTCAATTTCACAAATATTTATGTGCAGGATACCTAGGAGCAACTTGTATATTCGAGAATCCTAAAAGACATCTATCATTTCGTGGCACTAATCAAGATACCCAAGCGCATGTTCTCGCAAAAGAACTCTCCCGGCAACTACGCAACGCTATCTTTGTTGTGCACCAAGAAGATCGGCAAAAAGTGGAGCAATATCTAGCGACCAAAAACATTACATGGGAATACATG
This sequence comes from Zychaea mexicana, assembly GCF_025766255.1. Classification (NCBI taxonomy): domain Eukaryota; kingdom Fungi; phylum Mucoromycota; class Mucoromycetes; order Mucorales; family Lichtheimiaceae; genus Zychaea; species Zychaea mexicana. Next base: position 684,934 of record NW_026516665.1, on the reverse strand, counting down.
CTGAACACGGATCCATCTTGAGTTATGCGAAGAGTGAAACATATCGTCCCACCACCACACGAACTCGGTCCTAAAGTCCAAAATCTAGTTGCTGAATACAGTAACCTAATTTGCACCAGAACTGGAAGGATACTGTTTAAATAGGTCGCCCACCGTCAAGCCCAAAACATGCTCAGGGCGATATATGAGGCCAAGTTTCTTATCATCCCGATACGCCGCTGTACTATAAAATTAAATACGACAAAAAAGCACACCTTCCCCTTTATCGGTGTGCCCGTGGAACTAATTCTCTAGAGGGTGGAGTCCATCAAAACATTATTCGTGCTATTGGTTCTAACGGTGCCGGACCACATTTGGCTGATTGCTTTCTTGCTGAGTATCGACTTCGTCATAACTTGAAGGTAAAAGGTGATATCCACTGAATTCAATTAGTTTTGATATTGAGATACCTTATATATCAGGTCGGCACTATGAATCGATATTTACGTCAGTACAAGGGACATTATGATCCATGTTTGATTGAAGCATTGGTTTACTTACGGATGAAGCTTGGGATTTTTGGCACTGGTGGTGCTATTGAGGAGCAAGCGGATGCCCATGACCAAGGCTTGGAGCTGAAAGAGTGCAGCAAGACATTTGGTATTGCAGAATTTGCACCTGACGTTGCTCGCACACTTGGGATAGACATGTCTTCAGCAGAAGAACGAAACAACGAAGAGCATCGCGACCAAATGAATACGCTCAAACCTCGGCCATACTCTCTCAACATTAGTATCAACATCTTCTTGCCGCCTGGTTCTACGGCCAATCCTTTGAATAAGCGCTACATCTTTCTTGCTTAAAACAAGGAACAAAGTATGCTGTTACCCCTGTCCACACGAAGCAGGAATTCGAAAAGTTTCAAGAAATCATTTATGGAGCAGCTCAAAGAACTGTCGGTGCATCAGACTGGACCACATTGGCAAAGCTTTGGAACGCATCCACATCCAAGCCGGTAGATGGAGTAACAGTATTTTACAAGACACCAGATCATCTAAAAATGCTTTACAAGCGATGGAATGAGAGACGATTGACACGCGCTAGCAAAGCAATCAGCGATGGCATTTGTGAAACGATGAACGCAGAATTGATGTCACCAAGCAGGGGATATTCGGCATTACCTGCTAGCACACTGTCACCACCTCCATTTGCCCTCCAATCCATAGTACAAAGAGACCTGTCGAACTCGTTACCATCATCAACAGCAGTAGCTGACCCGTCATCAGTAACAACAACTATCTCATCATCAATACCAAACTCTCTCAGTGCATCACCATTAGGTTTTAGTCGCAATAGTCCTAGAAGAATTGCTTTGGCGCCATCACCAGTGTCTACACCATCACAACCACTGTTTACAATTAATGTAGTAATCCCCAAGAAACGAGCGCGCCGTAAAATTAAGTATTACAGGGATGCCAAAGACTAAGCTACACACCTTTGGAATCAAATACATATCATGTTATATTTATATCTTGTTATCTACACCACTATATACTTTTGCCGTCATCGATACCACTCAACAATAAACGTTTTTCATTTCATGCTGCTCCCAATAGCTTATCAAACTTCAATGGCTTTTTTATAAAAAAAACAACACTTCTTCCCTAGGAATATTACTAGGGCCTCTTTGTCGGTTATGTCTCTCAACACCACTGCCAGCTCCTCCACGTATCAGGTTTCGCAATTGGCTATGCATAAATCTATGAATGAAACGCACCGTGAAGCACTCGAAGAACGCCCAGCTAACACTAAGAAAACTTATGTCAATAAGCAAGCGGGAAACCGTAAATGGTGCGATAGAATGCTGCCACATTTGTCTGCAGAAATTCTTTATATTGTTCATGGCGACAAGCTTCATTTGTTTCTCATGAAGAGGTATGTACGATAATTGTGAATTATGCAACTTCAAATTTATAGTTTTGCTGTACTGCTTCTTAGCTTAATACAATCTCAATTAACAGGTCATGAACCTTGATTCTCGTCGCAAGGGCAAAGGATCGAACCAGCTCAAGAAAATCAAGGCTTCCACTATCATGAGCTACGTTGCCGCCATCGTCGATTTATATCAGCAACAAGTTCGTTCGTTTGCCAATAGTCATCCTCATCCACGTAGTGCTGTCAAGGAACTTATCGACCTCGTCCAAGAGTGCTTAGGAATGGCAGCCTTGAAAAAAGCAGGGGTCCACTGTATAAATATTGATCATTCTTCTTAATTGAACCAGTGTATCTATAGATAATAGCTAAGAAAATGAATTTTCAATAAGTCAGCGTGTCGAATATTGGCAAGTTTAGTCATGGTATATAAAGCTTCATGCTTGAATTCAACTGAATATAACTCTATATTGAAACTTATATCATATATACATCAATTACATCTAGGTTAATTTCCAATATAGATTAATGATTGTTTTTGTCATTGTTATATCAATCCTACAGAGAAAGAAAGAAGGAAACAACTGAGCTTACTATGTATGAGAATTAATTCTTATTATTTAAATATAAGAGATAATCATTGATTATCCTTGTATTATTAATCAAGAGTATTTCCTTTAGTAGGGAAGAATATAAAAAATATAAATAATCAAAGATAAAAAAAATTAATTAATTATTATATAATTTTTTAATTCATTGAAAGAAATATGTTTGATGTAATTAAACATGCTTCTAATGTTATGTATCCTAGGAAGAATAATCCTTTTTTAAAGATAAATCCTTTTATTGTTAAATTATAAAAAATTATAGATTAATTTTTAAAGTTAAATTGACACATCTTTAAAATGTCTTATCTTTGATATATAGTAATAAATAAATAAATATAAAAAAAAATTATATGTAATGATATAACTTTTTATAGAAAAAATAATAAAATTATCAAAATATTTATATTTTGTAATAATTTATTAATTTTTGATTATTATCTTTTTTAAAGTTATACTATAATAATGAGATATCATTTAATGTTATTTTTTAAGAAAGATAAATCTTTTATTATGGAACAAAAGTTATAACTTTTATTGAATGATCCCCCCAGAGTAGTAATGAGGATATTAACTTATACAAGTAAGTTGCTCCCTTCCTCCAGTGCATAAGGTGTTTATACCTTACACAGAGACTCTTTGTGGTTCTTTCTCTAGAGCAAGGTTCTCGAAACTCCATGAAAAATCTTTGATTTTTGTCTTGGCAGTTTTAAAATGTATATCTTATCATAGATAATTTTTAAATTATAAAACTTTTATTATATATCTTTAATGATTTATCCTTCTAGGCAAGGAATACTTGGATGCAGCCTTCCAGTGACATAATGTTTTAGAAACGAACTTCAAAAATCAGTACACCCTTGATCATGAGATATAGAGATGTAAGATGTGGACTAATAGTGGTCCACACCTACATATAGGGCTAGTTATTAAGGATTAATACCCGATCTGAAACCTAACTGTCATCAATGTTGTACCCAAAACAATAGTATCTTTTCCAAATGTTGCCAAGCAAAGCAAATCCCAGCAAAGAGCATTGTTATTTTGTATTGGCTCTGCTGCTTTTGCTTCACCATATCCAAGAGTTTTATCATAATTTGCTTATGTAAAAACCGATATTATTGCATCCAGTCGACTGTGGGACGAAATACTGCGACCTTCAGGCGTTATCTTATTTACCCAACGCAATATAAAGTCTTTTTTGGGATCACCCAGTAAACCTGTCAACAATAGATCATAGTAACTGTTCCAAATTTCAGTTTCGCTTATGCTTGATACATTTACTATTGAATAACCATATTAATAGATGGTAATGACTATCTGGTACATAATAAGAATAGTATGGTGCATACTGACTTGAATCATTAATATATTTGAAATACCGACCCAAAAAAAGAAAGTGTATCAGAGTTGTCCAAAGTGAATTTTTTGAGATTCTGACCAGCAAGATGTGTTTAATAGCATATTATAAGCATTTCTTACTCGTTACTTTATGAAAAAAGGTGTTTTAGAGAGCTCTGATAGCCATCAAAGTTTTGTCGGAATATGAAAATTTACTATGTAGACCCAAGAATTCGACAAGGTGGGAGGGGTAGATCAGTGAGGTGATGTAGGCTATTACAGCCTGTGTAACATTGTATTTGTCATGGTTACACAAACATGTTATCCTCATCATCATACTGCTTTTTCACAAGGGTTGTGTTTCCTTCATTGATACTCGCTCATTGTGGTGAAACTACACTACTTTGAGTTTGATCCAAATAACTCAACCCACTCCACCATCTTCTTCGTAACCATTAAAATGCAGTAGAGAGAACACCTCACACATGGATGAATCAAATATTACATAATTAGCACCATATTGATAATCTCTCAAACATGGATCACAATCGAGAATGACTCAGGACCAACTATTGTCAATACTTCGTTGCAATATAATATCGATAATCTCTTAAACATGAATCAGAATCGAGAATCATAACTCAGGACCAACCATTGTCAGTACTTAGTTTCAATCTACATTATCTGAGTTGAGTGAAGTGTACCTGTCAAAGAGCGGATACTAATTCCAGCACAAACAAAAGTGAGACTTCACCAAACAAGGAACGCACTGATCGAGGCAAAGATTACTCTTTACAATCGGAAGACAATGTCTATTATCATGGCCGACAAACTCAACCTTCCCATCCTTCTTCATCTTTGAAACATCCGAAACCCGGCATGTCCGCGATCCATTTATCAGTTCATCCGAACGGAAGTTTTGATAGCATCTCCAACAGTATATAAAGGGTTGTGAATTCATTTAGTGAAATTATCTCATATTTGACTCTCACTGTATTTCATATTGTCTTTTAATAATTATCCTTCTCTTATTATCTATCACAACCCGCGTTTATCACACCCATGCCCCCTCCAAACAAGCGACAAAGACGCGCCAAAGAGCAGCGGAACAATACCACTTACAAGCATTTTGGATCCATTTCACCGTTACTTGAGGATCGCACTGTGCAAATCCCGATTGTTGAAGATCAGGAACTTGACGATTTCGAGATACTTGCATCAATCGACGATGAACCTGATTCGACTGCTTCTATACCTGATTTTGGTATACGATCGAGTAATGAAGTGTGCTCACGTGGCCCATACTGGGGAAATGGAAGAACGACAAAGTACTACCGGCAGCAAATAGCAGCAAAGAAGGCAAATGGGTCTTACCGTATTACCGATTTCATGCGTAGCACTGCTGAAACAACCGACACAGAAGCGTCGCAAGAGACGACAAGTGCCAATGAAGAATGGATAGAGTCGCTGCTCGACTACAAGCCGATGATGACTATGGAAGAAGCATGCGAACGGCTGGAACCTCTCGTTGTTCCCCGAATGAACATTAAGAAAGAGGCGGAAAGGGGCTTGAATGACTTTAAGCTGAGAAAATACATTGCGGTCCATGCGTATTTCCGCGAACGCGTTGGAGGCAAAGGAGCAATAGCAGCATCTGAAATAGCAGCTAGGATTGCATGGATATGTCCATCCAAGTATTATCGACCCATGGTAATTCGATGTTTTTATGCCAAACAGTATCTCGAGACTGGCCGCATTTCACCACATCAGCAAGGCAAACACGTCAAGCGATTATCACTTCTAAGTGATGAAGACGTGGCTGAAGCAGCACAGCATTGGCTGAAAGAAACAAAACCACAGCATAGAGACTTGCCAGAATTGTTGAAGTTTCTGAACGAGATTGTCATTCCGACACTCCTTGGACTTCCAGGACAAATATCAGCTTCTGTCCTAAGCAATTACCTTCATGAATGGGGCTACAAGTATCGTACGAACAAAAAGGACGTTTACGTCAACGGTCACGAGCGCGAAGATGTGGTGAAATATCGTCAAACCTGGGCAGCACAGATGATTGAATATAAGCAATTCATGGAAACGTATCCTGAAGGGCAAGAGCATGTCATCCAAGAACCTCGGCTACCGGAAGGACAAAGGAAGATTGTCATGGTAACCCATGACGAATCAACCTTCTACTCAAACGATGGCAAAACTGATCTTTGGCTCCATGAAGGTGAAAATCCAATCAGAAAGAAGTCTCCAGGAGGATCAATCATGGTTAGCGAGTTCCAGTGCCCATGTCATGGAACCATGAGGATCAAAGGTTGGAAATCACGGAAGTTCTTTTTCGCAGGTGTGAACCGTGATGGCTACTGGACCTCAAAAGATATGCTGGAGCAGCTAAAAGAAGATGCCATTCCTCTCTTTGAGCGACTCCACCCTGACTGCCAGGCTTTGTTTGTATTCGACCAGTCCAGCAACCACAATGCCTACGGAGCAAGTGCAAAATTAGCAAGCAAATTTACCTTGAAGGACAAAGTGCTAAAGGGGATCGAAGAAAGAGTTATCTTACCTGGCAAGTACACCGATTTTAACGGCGAACAGAAGATACAGAACTTCTATATTTTGCAAAAAGAAGTAGTCAAGACAAAACGTGGTCCAAAAGAGGTCCGAACCTGGATTCAAAAAGGACTTAGGACTATACTGGAAGAGCGTGGTCTTGGTCGTTGGAGTGAATTCGAGGCAAAGAAACAACATTGGATAACCAATTGCAAAGCTCCTCCAGATGAGTACAATGACTGCTGCCCCTTCCATATGCTTCAAGCTCAACCTGACTTCGTTGCCCAAAAAACGATGTTGCACGAAGCTGTACTCAAGGCAGGCCATCTCTTTGCATTGTATCCGAAGTACCATTGTGAAACCAACTGGATCGAAAGATACTGGGGCGCGTCGAAACGTATTACAAGAAAAGAGTGTAATTACTCTTATTCTTCCTTAAAAAATAATCTCGATGGCTATCTTGATCGCACGTCTCCTCCTGATGATCCTCCTTTGGCAATACGTCGATACTACAACCGTTGCTGGCGTTATATCCAAGCATACAAGGATATGAAAGACGATCGTGAAGCTGCCAAGATCGTAGAGAAATTTACTTCTAGAAGTTACAAATCCCACCGCAGAATTGGAGCAAGTGATTAGTTTTTATTTTTACCTCTGTTATTTCTGACTTTTATAAATAAATGAGTATAGCTATCGATCATGTAATTTCCTGACTAGTGCAAACATAGAGTATGATATATGAAGAAACATATCGGGTGTTTCGGGTGCAAATTTAGCCGCGGTGTTTCAAAAATTCTCAATTTTCGATAGCTCACGGTTTAAGTCAGTATGCACCATATGTATTAGATATTATATTAGTAGATGAAGATAACAATAGCATTTATATATAATAATGGTACTATTAAATAATATTTTTAATAAATAAAAGATTTAACAATTTGAAAATAATTATTAAATTATATAAATATGATAAATAATATAAATAAATTATTTTTATTAGTCTGAAATTATGATTTTTAAATAAATGTAAGGTTATCCTATTGGTTTATTTAGCAACTTTGACAACCTTAAGAATTATTAAAGTATGAAAATGAGTGATACTGGCTTGAGCCACATTGATACGTCTCTATGAGCATTCGTCATATAATTACTTACAACAATGCTAAGCCCACAATTACTCTTGAGATGGAATACGGTTGTTGACATGCGAGTGAAAGCAGCTGTGACATCACCACCAACTGGGATTATTGTTTTTCAGGTAAGGGATGCTTCAGAGTTGCAACTGTCTTACTGATTTGTAAATGAATATCATCTGGGAACTCTATACTATGATCCAAAGCTTTTGCTAATATTTATGAATGAAGTTTTTCCAATGTAGCTGCACTATAAGTAGCTGATAGTGCTTCTCCATATTGACTAGGCTTGAGAAGTAGGATGTGGGATAATGCTGTAATTTTATAAAATTGAGTGTTGACCTCCAAACCGCTTCTACTACAACTAGCTGCTTGCAATTCTTGCTGATTATATTTGTGAAATCTTGCTGTCACATAACGCCATCAATCATGAATGATTCTTCTGGCACTGAGCAAAGGTCAAAATCAAATGGGAGCCACAACATAGCTTTGTGTATAGGATTGAAAAACCCGTTGTAGGCTTCTGGTTCTCCAAGTAGTTGAGCATATTGTAGTTGTTGTGTCATACCTGGTGATTGATATGGCTCCTTTGGTAATATGCTAGGAGAGATAAACATTGACTTATTGAATATAGAAAAATTATAAGATTTTAGAATTTTATAATATTTATATATATAAGTAAAATAAATATATATGAGATTAAAATCAAAATATTAAATATTTTTAATTTTCTTAGTATTGAAATAGATTAAAAATAAGTTTATTTTATAGTAATATTAAGAAAAACAAATTGTTTTCTTGTTTATAGAAATAGAAATATATAAAAATATATAACATTTATCTTTTCTTCTATTTAATACTTCAAAAGAGGTTCAAATAAACCTGATAAATTAATATCATTAATTTTAGAAATTAAAGATAAAGAATATAAATAGATAGAAGAAAAAGAATGGTTTTTCTTTTATATTATAATTTATATATTATAAGTAATTTTAAAATAGTGAAATGACATAAAAGTAAAATGTTTATTGTCATTGATTATTATTGATAATTATTTTATAAAAAGAAAATTCTTTTTTTTTCTTTTCTGTCTAGTATAATACTTCGGGAGGATTATGAAAATATATATTTAGATATATTGATATATTCAAATAATGAGTAAAAATGATTAACCAACATAGATTTGGTTCAAGAAACGAAGAATGAAAGAAATTCTGGGGAATATAGAACAAAATCACCACCCTAAAGCACACAGAAGAAGAAGTGGATAGGAAATCAGTTCTCGCAATAGAAATCAAGAGACTAAAACAAAAAAGGAATATATACTTTACAAACTATGTACATGTTGTAGTTGCTCTTGACCAATGCTGACTAGACAAATACATGACAGCAAAAGCAATCAATGCAAAAGGCAAAAAGGCTGACAACGAGGAGGCTTCTTCAACAAGGGCCCTCAAGGATTACACCAGCACACCGACTTTGAGTGACAGACGAAGCATGGATGTGCCACATTGTACCAACCTCAATATACTCAAAAGGCAAGCTGAGCAAGAGGACAAATCAATCAACTACAGTGGAACTGACTAAGGCATTGCTGTTGAGGCTTGTACATCCCACGTAACTGAGGCTCAGGTAATTGGAGTGATACAAGTTGACAAAGTGAACAAGGGTAGACAAATACCAAGCAATTAAGTACTATCTATATTGGAACCAAAGCTGCTCCACCTATATAACATCCGGGCCAAAGATGTATCAATTGCTTCAGGAGCTGTTGTCGCAAGGTGCAAGAACAACAACAATATTGCTATGCTTTATTTTTGGATCAACTACTATCTTATTTAAGGGCACTGGCTACGATTAAATTAGGCTTACACTGACATTTTTTATATGATAGTAGCCTAAAGAGGTGCTTGTCGCTAAGGAAATGCTGGCGAAAAAGTCTTTAGACCTTACCATTAACAAAAACCAAACAATTCTACACTACCAGGTACCGTTTTAATACTCTAATTTTTTTGCAGTGTATACTTACTATTTTCATTTTGCTATATGCTTTAGAAGGCTGTCAACAAGCAGGCTGTCATGAAAAAGTACCACAACAGTAAAAAACATCAATATGACAAGTACACAATCCAGTTTCAGCAGAGTCATGCATATGACCAAATGTGTTCGAAAGAGCGTCAGTTTGTTTCTGGCAGTATTATCAAGGATGTCATCCCCATGATGTATATTGTTGGAACGCAAGGAACGGAAGTGGGTAGTCGATTCAGTAGCCATGAGCGAAGAGGCGGCAAGAAACGTAGACAAATACATAGAAGGAACTGTCCAGTAGTAATGACGGGTGAAAGAAACACAAGTCAGATGTGTTGTACCTGCCTGAACCCTGTTATTCGACAAAAGTGTATGAAAGATGGGAAAACAAAAAAGATACATAGGGTATTGCATTGATCAAGAACATATCATCGGCAAGCTCCTTATGTTAGATACAAAAAAATCTTCTTTTCTTGTATTATCCACATTCTATAATAGCCTTAAAGGTTATTATGAGCCTCTTTAATTAATTTTTTTCTTTTTTCTTTAGATTCATAAAATTAAATCACTATTGACATCAATAAATTAAATGTTAAATAAAATTGCATTTTATTTTAGCTTTAATTATTAATGATCAATTCCCCATAAGAACAGTACTTGTTGTTCCATCACCACTTTATCATGAATATACAATTTTAAATGATGTATTGCATTTGCTTCAGCTCGAGTTGCTTCTTTTTCTCTCCTGTAGTTGTAAAGCTTTTCTGTGTGTAAGATCTTTTTAACATAAGTAATAATTTAACAGATTTAATAGTACTTTCTTTATATGTATTTATTTGATCTCAACTACAAGCTTCTCACATGTAAACATTGTATTACTATTCTATGTTCAAAATATACCTTGAAATGGTCATTCTTCGTACTCATCAACCAAGCCTTCCTTTTACTCTGCCTTTTCACACGATTCAAAGTATCACCAAGGGCTTGTTTTATTTCACACTCCCCATCTCTATGAGAAGTGAATTGGAAATGCTGGTAAAACCAGATCAATGAAAAATTCTTTTCATGAAAATGCGATTTTAAAAATTATAAACTTTCTTTATCTTCCATGTTGGTGAAGAGACAAAGAAAAGGAGAGTTGAAGAAAAACTTGTATGAAAAAGAAAAAGAATGTGCGCACCCAAAATTGATATAGGTCAGCTAGTATCATATTACCGCTGCAGCAGTCAGATGTGCACTGATCAATTCAAGATTTTTAGTACGATACTGCTAAATACAATATAAATGTGTTGTTAGTAAACTTGTTATATAATCTAGTACATGTTTATTTGTTTATGACAGCACATTACTTCACAGACTATCAGTTTATTCGTGTTTTCCTATTACTTCGCGTACCCCCTCCTCTATTTTACTTTGGTACACTCAGTATAATTTCACATTTGTGTCCCATTTTCTTTATCTTCGCGTTTCAATATTTATGTTTGCATCCTAGTTATTATTCTTGAAAATTTATTCTTTTCTATTGATAATGATGTAGATTCAGAAAAATAGGTATAATAATTTTAAACTGAACAGCAAAAGTTACACTTCTTCTCCACCAGATGACATCATGGAAAAAATGACTTAGAGAGTGATATCCAACCCCAGCAGTCCTTAGGATTTACTTGCTTGACAGATTCGATAATACGTGGTGTCAAGGTATCATCCTTGGTCAAAAGGTCGCACCTTACACCAAAATTCAATTTCGACCAGAATAATTTATAATGGTGAATATGATGGAAGATATAAAATTTTATATCCTCCTCTGTCTTTAGCTACTTGATGTACCAAATTCGCATGATGAATTCTAGCATTATCCATTACAAGAGTTTTACCGTACATGTTGTTTTTAACAAGTGCGTCCAATACTAATTCCAAAAAATCCAGAAAGTGCTGTGTTTGTGTCCCAATATATTAGCAACTATACTTTTCTTCTCCCTGCCATGCAACTTTCACTTCTTCGATCTAAGTACGGCTTGAGGACTTTTCGAAAACAACCATTTGCGTCTTGACGTGATTCAATTAGCACAGTTCCTCAGAGCCGAAAAGGTCCATATCGTCTTCGTCCTCATCGGCAGCAGCGGCAGGAGCAGCAGCAGTCCTACAAAGTTAAAATTCGGGTCAGTTTCTTGATAATCACCCGTCCTTCTCTGGCAATAGCGCCTAAGAACTTAACCGGTCTACTTGTTTACTGGTGGTTTAATGCGCAGCTTTTTTACTGGATCAACTTGGAACTTTTCCGTATCATACTGTTCCGTAATAATCCAATAAGCAAAAATAAATGGATAAAAAATGATACTCGATGTAAACCATAAAATCTATAATGTATCATAGTAGACTGAATAAGTCTAATTACATACATACAGTACGGAGAAATGAACGAGAGCAAAGTCAACATTGGGTGGTAGTACATATAATAGTGTTTGATATTATTTATCGAAAAGCTATCAGCAATCGTAAAAATTACGACATATCCGTTGAAGCGTAACATTATCAGAATACTATTTTTTCTTGTTCTACCATTTCCTTTTTTACTCGTACAGGTCATCAAAACACAGTTAAGTATAGCTTCACATATGCTAAAAATCCCCGATATCATGACTCGCGCTGTTGTAATGACCCTTTCGATAGAGATTGGTTATTAATAAGCTGTAGTATATACATACGATCATACCTTTTAGCTGTATCAAAAGTGTTTCGAGAAGTAAAACAACTACACATTGTATATGATGACATACAAATAAGCAGGTGTTTCTATCATTTTTATGTGGGCAGAAAAATGGCCCTGGGCGAAAGGGGTTAGCCAGCTAGCAAAGTTAGTGACTAATTTAAAAACTGCTACAAGGATTTTGGGGCAATTTTTTGGAATTACCTTCCGCGAAAGTAAAAATAGGGGACGCGCAGTAATAGGAAAAAACCACTATCACTTCGCATTCGGTCATACAGACCAGCAAATGAAAGTGTGCGGGTTTACAATAGTACCACACATGACATACCTACATTCAGACAATGCTCGCTGTCTTGATACAGTTGACCCTCGTTTTTTGCACCTCCACTTTTGCAGGTCCTCAGTTTTTGCAGCTTTTTTTGGAGGAATCCCGTTCATCACTTAGTTAAATTGCAGTTTCCTCACTTTTTGCATTTTGCAGCCCAAAAAGAAGGACCTGCAATTTTCCGCTAGTAATTTTCATTCTATTAGAGAGCGGCGACGCTGAGAATCGAACCAATGATGTTTGTTCTGGCTTTTCTTGCAGAAATCATCCCAGACTTTTCTGAGTTCATTCCAGATGTTTTGATGTTCTGGGGCATCTAAATACTAGTTGTTTTTTCTTGCAAACTATATACTAGTGTAACAGGTTCAGATGAAACAGTCATGCTAGCATCTTCGTTGCCGTTGTCAACAACATCATCATCAGCTATTCTTTCATTAAGAACAGCACTAACAATTTCTTCATTGGACAGCAGCGGATTAACAGCTGCAATTTCCTCAGCTGGATCTGCATCAAAAGTGAAGTTCACAAGGTTATTGGCACTATAAATAAGGCTTATATAGTCATTGATCTGGCTAAGTGCAACTTCGTCTGCATTGTTTGATTCACCGTTAGTGCTGTTAGTCATGACTGCACCTACTAGATTTGTGTAGTGCATTTTCTATGGTGATATAATACTGATAGGCTGCTTCATTATTTCGTCAGTAAGCTTTTCCTATGATTTTCCTTTTGTCATGATGTATGGTGTGAATAGTGTGTATAAAACAATTGCAAAAAGAATTAGGTCTTTTTATTTAAAGTTGCAATGTAAAAGTAACCTCAATGAAGTACTGATGTTGTCAGCCTGTGTAACACCCTTATACCCATCCTCACTTTTTGCAGTTTTTTTCACGAAAAACCGCTACTGCAAAAAACGGTAATGCAGTTACTACCGGCTTTTAATTAACTTACAACTACACCAGTACATAGTGGATGTGTGTCAGCTGAGAAACAGCAGTACTTCAGGTGGTATACACATATGGAGTCCAAAAGGCCAGGAAGAACCCAGCGGTACTGTATCAACTGAAAAGGAATGATGGTTAATACTGTATAATGTATGCTAATATTTCAACATATTAAAGGTTTAACGCTTTAACAGCAATGGAACGGAAATGTAATAATGAGCAGTGTGCGAGGAGCTTTGAGAGATGCATAACAACAGTATAACATACTATATATCATGCTGATACTAATTAAAATCAGTGAAAGGGTTGCGTTGATGATACGTATATATGCATCATGTACGTCTATAAGTATAGTATGTATGTGTAGCAAAAACAACAACTTGCTTATGGGTTATCAAGCTGTCATTTTTTATTTTGTTGATCAAAGCATTACGAGTTGCATTGCTGAGATTACATCAGTTTAGCAATGGAGCACTGTCAGACTACATACATTTAATATCCTCACCATACAAACAGCAGCAGCCCGTGTGACATTTATGCTCATATATTTAAGGACCACCATCCGCTTTTCCTCCCTCTTCTATCACACGCCAAAATAATTATCGCATATCACCCGAGGCACTTTTTATTTTCTGTCAAGAAGGTTCCTTGCATTGTGTTCATTATTTCTTTTCCTTGAAGAAAACAAACAAATACTTGATACGTACAGCAATACAAATGGAGGAAATATTATGGTATCTCCTATTTTATCATATCTTAGCTCTTCACATACAATAAACGACAGTAAGCGAAAGAGGAACACAAACGTTAAATGCCGTAAGAAAATCCAGAATAATTGTATAAAGCTTTATGCTTCTGCATATTCTGCGGGTCGTTATTGACAAAAGAGAAGACATTTTGTATATACAAAGTGGCCTGATAATGAATTGGCGATGATGATCAGCAGTGGCTGGCAGGTATGTGAAAGGCGGCGGCGTACCTGGTGTGGCAACAACAACGATAGCGGTGAGTAATAAGATTATGTGCATATACTACATACATATTGGCGGTGTTTATTGAAGGGGGGCAAGGAGTGGGGGCGTGCTCGGTTGTTGTCCTTTTGTTGTCGCCAAGAATGTCAGGTATGAACAGGGAAAAAGGGGAGCATCTCACACAAAGAAGACAGATCATTCTTGCATATTTGTTTTTTTTTCTATACATCCTATGTTTTATTTTCACCAATCGTATTGGCCCCTACTTCTTGGCTTCGCTTCAATGATACAGTCGCCCTTCTTTAATTTCAAACCGTTAACTCTTAACCCTCGCTATTTTCAGGGTTTTTGGGGCCATCAAACAAACAAGAATAACAGGGAGTACTAGTGTATCATACAAATTTTTCTCGCTAACTATCATTCCTCGCCGATTCCACACAAAATTTGCGAATCCACGCTATGAAATTAACGAGGGTCTACTATAAACGGTTCTTATGCATAGATGCATCACCAAGGTACCGTGGTCCATGTAAATGCTTTACCTCTTTGCTGCTGCTATATACTATGTAGCGCCAGAAGTATGCACAACTGGAGCAGGTTGGGTACGATCATCTTATTCTATGATACAGTAGTACGGATTATCGCATGTACAAGAAGATCACAGAGACCACGATATATATGAGAAAAAGCATTAGTCTGTATACAGTATTAGTACTTTTCAATAAGATATTGGCACGACAAATTGTACAATAAAAATATGATATAAGAGTGAACAATGTTTATGACCTTGTCATGTGTCAAGTTTGAATTTTACTGTTTCCTTTGTTTTGTTCACTATATGATAGGTAGTTGAAAAGTATGTAATTTATTGTGGAAGATCTATAGACCTTCCCTATAGTAATGATATGGTCACTCTTGCGGTACGTATGTGTAGATACATAATTGTGCTCTGGCGTCAGTCTGAAAACCCCCTATTGGGATAAAGACATGCCTGTGTGGTGGTAATACATATTTAAAAAGTAGGGCTTTTGTGCGTAGGAATAATGCTGTAAGAGTGATGTACAGTATGGTTTTCTGCTGTTAGCGATGCGCTGCCATGTAGGGCTTCTACGGGCGCTGGTTCGTCATAGTCGTACTCCTCATCCTTGAGACTCAGCTGGTGGATCTCCCGGAGAACATGCAGTAGTACTAATCATGTCTTTTCCCAATTGCCACGCGTCAGGCCAGCGTGGCTTTTCTTATTTTTATGTCTACATTTAGTACTGTATATCTAAAAGTCCTACATATTTCTCTTATACAGTACCGGTTTCACCTAGATTGACCTTTTACACGATTGGTAAAAAAAAAGGTTTAGTATATTGTATCAGATAACTGTTGAGAAACTATATATGTGTAATCAACAATGTCTCTAATTCTTATGTATAAACTCGTTGAAGCAAGCTATATACTAAAGAGAGTGGTAGCTTTCTTGAAACGTACGGGCGAGAGTTTTTCTTGACTTAATACTTTTACTGCTGCTTAGAAACATTAAATGGACAGAGACAAAAAGTGTCGTTCAATACAGTCTGATAGTGCCTTATTTCAACATTTAAATTCTACTTCTACTATGCTCTCAAAATCACACAGAGAATCAACCTCGATCTTGCAATATACAAGTGCACTGTACTAAAAATCCCTTTATTATGTTTATACATATATACTGTACCTGGATGTCATATATACCTACGTTGCATCACACGCAGATGTTTCCTTAGCATCTCACAAGTATTAAATGCTACATATTTGACTCATTTCAGCTATGTTATCCAATTTATTTTTAAAAGCCTATTATTGCTAAATTGTGGCTACAAACGAGCACAGTATATAGTAGTGTATGATACAATGACTGGTAAAATAAAAGAAAGGCAAATGAGGTACATTCAAGAAATACATACAGAAAAAAAGTTAAGGGAGAATACGAAGGGCTTAAGGGTAAGAAGATAATCTATGATCTCCTCTTAACGTCTAGCTCTCCGACTCCAGAATACCAGACCTTGGAAAACAATGACGTTGAAAGCAAAGTAACAGACAATGATCCCGAAATTCCTCCATCTGTGCTGTTCGGACCACTGGAACATTGAAGTATAATACTCCTTTCCTGACGAATAACTGCAATACCGGCATTGCGCAGTAGCATCAGGATTATCAAGATAACCGGTAGATGTTGGCGAAGAAAGATATTGTTGCATGTACGAGCCACATGTTTGTCCAGGCGGTGGGTCAAGTGTAAGGAAATCTCGAGAATTACATTGAATCGGAAGATCTTTCATTTCGTTCACAGTAAGACCTTTTATAACAATCAGGGTAAAAGTTAGTACATGTATCAAATCAATCGTTTCTCTTTGCTAGTAAGATGTTCAAAACATGACTATCATGCCATCCTTTTTCTACCTTCGACATAATAATGGAATGGGTCCAAAGGATACATCCATGAGCTCCAGAAATAAGGCATTGCTTGTGGAGTCTGCATCAAACCAGCAAACAGAATAAGCATGGAAATAAAGAGTGGATTGATGACAGCTATGAACGATAAAAATTTATTAACGGCGTAAGCAAATAGAGAATAGAGGTTCTTCTGATTGCCATTGGTAAGAAAAAAAGCGGGTGTTGTTGTATAGTGATACTTACAAGCCATCAAGTGGGTTTTCGAAATAGCAGCAATCAAGAATCCAAGCGTGACCGCCCAAAACACAAAGAAGACGAGCAAGATAAAAAAGTAGCCGACTTGATCAGAAGTGTTTGAAAGGCCAGCTGTCCAGTAAAATCCAAACATGAAGAAGGCGCTTAGGAATATGCAATAAGGAATCTCCACCAGAATGGAGGTAAGCCCAAATGGCACAACACCATAGAACCGACTTGCGTACTCTCTTTGAAAGTACAGTCTCTCAGTCATAAACTTTGGTTGGGCCAAAATAATCTAAAAGAAATCGCATTTCCATATTATGTCAGTTATCACTAGTTTAAGAGTATGGTACCTGTTTCTCCAAACTCATATAGTGCGTAGCTTACCAGTGTTTGGGCCATAATGAACGTTGAAAGCAAAACGAATACTCGATTTTGCATATCGGATGTTGTGTACGACATCTTCCAGTACGTAAAACCAATGATCAAGGAAATAAACATGCAGGTGAAAAAGCGACCGAGATTATATCCAGGCGATCGCCAATATGCCAGCGCCATACGCTTGTGGACAAGATACAGTTGATACCCAAAGCCAGTAGCATACTTTAGGGATTCACGGGTGGGATTCTGGTTGGCACTCTGATGAACGCTCTCCAATTCGTTTTCCAATGCTTGAGCCTCCTCTGAATCCTGCCATAGTTGGGCCCAGTCTTGCTTTTGCTTACCGCCCGAGGCGGTACCAGCGCCAACGACTTCCAGAATATACTCGGCAGGATTCGCATCGGGCGGGCATGTTGGACCACCACGTGATTCGAAATAATCGATCATCGTGCGCGAGTTCTTGCCAATCTCGCCATAGTACGCGGTCTTGCCACCACGTACAAGAAGCATCAAATGGTCGAAATGTTCAAACAAAATAGCAGATGGCTGATGAATCGTACACAACACGGGCCATCCGGCATCTGCCAGTTTTCGAATAAAACGAACGATATTGTACGAACTCTGTGCATCCAGACCAGATGTCGGTTCGTCCAAAAACAGTAGCTTGGGCTTACTGACTAGTTCGACGGCGATCGTCAGCCGTTTGCGCTCTTCGACAGAGATACCGGAACCAGCATCTACGTCGCCAACTTGAGCGTCACCTATATCCTCCATCTCCAACAGAGTCAGGATTTGTTCTACATAGGCGTCCTTTTCCTCTTTTGGAACACTGGCATCCTGACGTAGATAAGCAGAGAATCTCATGGCTTCACGCACAGTGACGGCAGGCTGATGTACATCCATTTGTTCGCAATAACCAGTGATGCGCTCGAAGTCAGACATGAGCACTTCGTTGTTGAGATAAACTCGGCCTTCGACCGTGCCAATGGTTTTGCGTTTCGCCAACACATCAAGGAGAGTCGTTTTACCAGCACCAGAGGAACCCATCAATGCGGTCAAATGACCAGGCTTGACAATACCAGAAATATCATTGAGAAGTTGAAGAGGACCACCCTTGAAGGGCACAGTGTAGTTCATATGATGCCAAGAGAAAGTTGTGCCTTCACCAGCGGCTTTCATGTGATTCGTAACTTCTTCTTGACGTCGTAACCGCTCTTCTTCTTCCTCATTGGTCCTTGGCTTTGGCGCTTTACCGGGCAAGTACAGTTTGGTGAGTGAACCAGTACCACCTGGATGAAGGAATTCCATAGCCAATGCAGTCATCAGGGTAAAGAGTAGAAAGTATGCGACAACAACAACAAAATCGGGTGCCCATAGATAGGAGGTTTTGTACATGTAAGTGTCCATCAAGTAGTTGTCTCCGAGTACATAATTCTGCCCCGGTGTTCCGCCTTTCATGGTGCAAACTTTGTATTGCCAGTCATCGTATCCTGGTCCATAAGGTACTGCGTTGCCCGCTCCTTCACACGAATATATTTGGCCCATCATTTCGTTTTTAATAAGCGCTTGATAGCCGTAACCGAGTGGGTTCATCCAATAGATCCTGTGAGTGTGATCATTTAGTTTACGCGTGGATCTAAGATACTCATAAGCAGACACAGCTAGGTACATGACAACACTTACCAGTATAGCCAAGGATGCATTGTGGGGTACGGAATGACATAACCGGTGTAGGTAACCATAGTGATCAGAAGCGCACCAGTAACTTGTGTGGCCATGTACCAGTTGGTGGAGATACTTCCAAAAAACCGGAAAAAGCCGTTCATCATCATGTTGATAAATACAAGCACAATGAAGAATGTAAAAAACCGACCCGCATCCAAGTTCAGACCCATCATAAAGTAAGCACAGATTTCGTATAGAAGCACTAATTGTACAGTATTCGCATATTAGTTTGCATGAATGAATGCCATGTGGTGTTAAGAGAAAAAGGTAAAAATGAAGCACATTTACCTTGAACAATAGCATATGGGAAATCCAGAATTACTTGGGCAAGGTAAAATGCTCCAGCACGATACATGGCGAAATGCTTGTGCTTTTCCAAGATCGGCCGTCCTGTCATAAACACAGACAATTCTGACTGTGATATAAATGCATTGAAAAGCAACGAGAAAAACAGGGCACCGCCACGAGAGAAGGCACCGAGGCCTGTTTTTGGCATCATGAAGAAACATGACGCCGTGATCAAACCCTGTATTAGAATAGTACCATATCGCGAGATCAAGGCCTGTCGATCCTTGAGCTGCAAGTGAAATTGACGTGAAATGAGCGCCTTAACTTGCTGGTAAAGCGACGATGTATACGGAGCACGCTTTGGCGCACGCTTTTGATGCTCTTCTCGTACTGCTTCTTCAAATTCTTGTGCAGGTTGTGTTTCTGAGATTTCCTCTTCATACGCCTTGAGCGCTTCGGTCATATCGCGATAGATATCAGATTCATAATACAACTTTTCAAACTCGGATGAGTGTTTGGGCGCAATGTCTTCGAAACCAGGCTTGATCTCACGTTCGAGCGGATTACAGAGACCAGTGAGAAAATCGGGAACGGATTTACGCGGAGGACAATAGAATCCCAGGTTTTCAAAGTAGGCCTTGGCCCGATTTGTGGGTCCAAAATAAATGCAATAGCCATTGTCTAGCACGAGCACCCTGTCGAACAGTTTAAAAATGCTGTTGGAAGCTTGATAGAGGGTAGCGACCGTAGTTTTTTTGAAAATGTCTGTCATGATGCGCAATGACCGCACATAGTCCAAGGCTGAAGCAGCATCTAACCCTCGTGTGGAACAGTCCCAGCAGTTGATCGAGCTGAGCGTCGTCATGACTTCGGCAATCGAAAGACGCTTTCGTTCACCACCAGAAAGACCTCGAATAAATGCGTTGCCGACCATGGTGTTCATTTGCTTTGTAAGGCCAAGCATGTTTCCAAGTAGGTAAATGACGCGTTGTACAAAGATCTTTTTGGTTTCGTCTGCCAGTCGTGTACCAGGCGTCTTGCACCGCAGCGCAAATTGCAATGTTTGCTTTGTTGTAAGTCTAGTGTAAGAGATGGTAGTACATGGCATTAGCATTGTATACTTTGGCAACTAGTATTCCAATTTGAATACAGCAATAGTTACGTTGGGTAATGTTGATCCTCTTCTTCGTTGTAGACAACTTGACCTCGATAGCGCTTGCCAAAGGTGACAGCATCAATGCCACCGTAGCTGATATCGCCTTCGACATCCGTATACTGCTGGCGCATATTTGCCAGGATTTTTAACAGCGATGTACAGCCCGAGCCGGGTCGACCCAGAACAAGGAGCATTTCACCTTCTCTGCAAAATCCAGTCAAGCCACGCAAGATTGTCTTCTTGGTCCCTTTATTGCCAACACCAAAGAGTTTCCATGGCTGCAGCACTTTGGTCATTTGATTCAAGTTTGTGGGGATCGTATTAGCATCAGCACCCCACCCCTGCACAAAAAAAATACCCCTCCGTTAGTTTGGATTTGGAAGATAATGCACCCTGACAAGAAGGCTCGAGTAAATTTTTACCTTGACGACAAGATCCTTCCATATTAATCCAAGTCGCTTCATCTTGACTCCCGATTGTCCGGCTTGATCAGAGAAACCATTCAAATATTCGGTAAGGTTGAAGTCGTCACCATGGTCAGTTGGTTCACCTTCTTCGAGTGCTACACTTTTGCGTCGTCGTGTTTCTTTACGGCTGATGGTTGTCAGTTCACGTCTCAAATCATGATACTGATCGATCGCAGCTTTTTTGTAGAGATATTATGGGTTAGCAAGCTACTCAGGTAAACGCAGCTTTATACAAAGGAAACTTACTGTCAACGTCGACTTGATTAGCATCTGGTTCACCGAATGTATTATAATTGCCAGCCTCGGGCTCAACATAAGTTTCTGCCGTTCCAGCGTATGAGCTTCGCGGGGCCGCCTCTAGATCCTGTGATCGTCGCAGCTCTTGCTGAGGTTGTTGTTCTACCTTTATCTTTTCTTCATCCATGTAGTAGCCGTAGTAGTAGTAGCGTAGGAACAAGAAACGCAGAAACAAAAGAAGCGAGCACTTTTGTTCTTTTGTTTCGATTATGAAAATCCCCTGTCAAAATATACCCATTTATTACTGGTTTCGTTATGCAGTTAAACAAGTGAACCTAATCTTTTAAAGCTAATTGTAGTACCGCTTTCTCCCCATAAGACAGTAGTGCGTCACGCATTAATGAAGATAAAATGCTACCGACAGCTATAGCACAGCTATATGGTAGCATCTATATGTAGTTAAGAGCTCGTCGAGTAGTAATTCTATACCTCCTACTTAACATGGCGTGTTGCATATACGAATTTCAACAGAAGTGAGTTGTGAGATGACTGCATAATAGACATAGTGAAGGAGGCTCATAATGTATACATTATTTCACTATACATTGAGCATCTTGTGTGATTCA
This sequence comes from Zychaea mexicana, assembly GCF_025766255.1. Lineage (NCBI taxonomy): Eukaryota > Fungi > Mucoromycota > Mucoromycetes > Mucorales > Lichtheimiaceae > Zychaea > Zychaea mexicana. The sequence continues at coordinate 662,875 of NW_026516665.1, read as the reverse complement.
ATAAAATATGCAAGTAAAAATGAATTTGTCAAAATCACCGCTTGCACGAATGTTTTTCGTCCAGCATCCTCCACATGTTTAAAAACACTTTCCAGGCACGTTTCTTCACGGACATTTGTATATTGTCGTTTATTATGGTCATGGATTCAAGCTAACACGACACACACACGTACACGGAAACAGTCTGGCTTTCTCTCTATATTCTACAGTCTTGGGTACGATCAAAACTTGCACCGTTCACTTTCGTCGAAACGATCATTCATAAAATAAATTCAAAAAATGTAGCAACGAGCCGTTACAGTTATGGCACACACAACTGCCAACACAATCAGTAACTAGCAACACCAAAAAAAGTGATAAGAGTGGCGACAGCGGCGACGATAGTAATAACGATCTTGAAGATAATCAACACGAATCACATATTCTATGTGTCGACGACGATCTAATCAGTTCCAAAGTGATTGAATTACTCTCACCCAACTTGTCCGAGACGTACATTACGTGTCCAGCGATAATGGATCGTACACTGGGGATCAAACTACCCTTTATTGTACTGATTGCAAAGAATATTGGCAAATATTTCTCATTTGAAGTCCAAGTTTTGGACGACAAGGGCGAAACGCGACGGTTCCGTGCATCCAATTATCAAGTGGCGACGCGTGTCAAGCCGTATATCACCACAATGCCCATGCGGCTCGATCCTGGCTGGAACCAGATTGTGTTTAATCTTGCGGATTATGTCAAGCGTGCGTATGGTACAAATTACGTTGAAACCACACGCGTTACAGTGCATGCCAATTGTCGTCTGCGACGGATTTATTTTACGGATCGATTGTATGCCGAAGAGGAATTACCTGCAGAGTTCAAGCTGTTCTTGCCGGTAAGTGTGTCGTTGCTCCTTTTGTAGTGATAACAAGAGGCTGGATGAGTTCGTCGTAAAGGATAATATTGACTGAAAAGCCAACCGTGATTGCACCATTAGATCCAACGAACAGGATAGATACCCCTATCCCTCTCTTGTTCATTTTCCCTCCTTACACACCCTTGATAACAAAATCTTTTCTTCTTCATTGTTTATATTAGAAACATAAAAGGGTTATTCTCAAAAAGTACGGACAATGCAAAGTGTGGTTTTTCGAGTTATCCCGAGGAAGATGAATATATATTTTTAAACTTTAAGATTGAGCTTGTGCTCCATAGCAGCATGAACATCCATCGTACCCGTCGACATTGAAGGATCTAGTAACATTAGATTTCTTTAGTACACAGTTCTTTGTCCCCAGTCATCATCCTTGTTCTCATCTCTTACCGTTCAAGAAGTCTTCAAATTCAATGGTCTCGTCTTTGCCCATAAGAACATCCAAGTGAACGTTGGATGATGGTAAGACGGGCATGCGCTGGCGCTATTGTAGATTCAATTGGTAACGACGTCAACCCATACATCCAAAGCAAAAGTCTGTTTCTTTCTTCTTCTGCCGGAAACACAACAATAATATTAATGATACACTACCTGACTAACGATATCTCGTTCCATCATCATTCGCATAGGTGCATGCATGCCGTGTACTTGTCGTGCCATATTTAACTTGAGTTCCCACTGTGATTCTTGCCACTTTTTTTACATGAATAAAAAAACGATCAGTTCACTGTAAAAGTCCTCGGTCAATGTATAAAAACGCAAGCAAATGCTGAATTACATTTTCCAATCGTTGCTGAAGAGGATGTCCGGGCATGACTTCGGACTTGATGGAACGTGTACCGTATCGAAGGGCATCATGACCACCAAGTTCACTGTGTCTCGTGTCAAATGTGGATTTGTTGTTCTCAACAGCTTGGGACGAAGAAGGAGCAATTCGAAGAGACTATGGGGGTGTTGAACGGTATAGATATTAAACGTGAGCGATCGCGAAATTAACGCTAATAGTTTCTTATTATTTTTGTTATATCTAACTTGCCATTGCACAAGGTATCAAAGAGTGTAAAAGTAAAAGAAGAAAAGGGGGACGCGCAAGCTCAGAAATAGCAGGACGAAGGGACGAGTGCCAATAAACTCAGCAGCAGCAGCAGCAGCAGCAGCGGCAGAATCAAACTGTCTGGTCTTTGCTTTCAACCCTTATTTAATTTTTACCAACTTTCTTTTGTGTTTCCATGCCGATCCAACGCAAGCAACGCAATTATAGGAAAAAGAAACCGGAATCCGACGACGAAGAAGAACAACGTCGAGAGGATTCCGTTAGTGGAAGTGAAGACGTGAGGTACACTGTTGATTCCGTTATTCTTTTCCTCTTCTCTTTCTCTCTTTCTCTTTCTTCCTTTTCTAAAAAGCTATTCTAAACGTCTTCTTTTTTTTTGCATAATATTTTTGAATCTTACTCTAGTGAAACGATTGAAGATTTGCAGGAGCTACGACGGCTACGGCGTAAACATGGTGGCATTGATGTCGACAAACTATCCAAAGGTGATAAAAAGAAAAAGAAAAAAGAACCAGCAAAAGAGCCGTCTGATCCTTGGAAGCTGTTAACTGGAGGCCTGGTTGACAAGGACGCTGTCCGCAAAGGTGCAAGGTAGCATATCATCTTCATGTTATACGAAAAAGCATGAAAGGGTTTGTGCAAGCTTACACTTTGCTAATTATGATATCATATACGTTAGACCCGATGATGAAGAAGGGACAGAGAAAAAGTTAAAGCTTGACACATTCACTACACAAACCAATGCGCTGGACGTTGATAAACACATGTAAGTATATGTAGCTAATGGCGGTTGCAAATGAGATAAAAAGGAAAATGACAACAAAGAGCTAATAGATTGAAAAATGATGTATACAGGATGGCATATATTGAAGAGGAGATGCGGAGACGACGTGGAGAAGCAGCATCAAAGGAGGAAGACGAGGAAGACGAGCAGCAACAAAAGGATGGTCTTGTGGACATCTATGAAGAACTATATATGCTTCCCGAACGGTTACGAGTGCAATCAAAGCATGTGGAAGAGGGCAGCGTACAATTATCGACACAAATGTTAACTGCTATCCCTGAAGTGGATCTTGGCATTGAGTAAGATTATATCTCGTAAAACAGCTGGTGATAGCAAGATGACCCGAGTATTGACAATTACATATATACTAACAACAACATTATAGTGTCCGACTAAAGAATATCGAAGAGACAGAGCGTGCTAAGCGGAAGTATTTGGATGAACACCGAGAGGAAGCCGTAAGTAGTTGTTTTCAATCATCATGGAACTATTGGGAAGAGTCCCTCTTTTTAACTTGTTCGTTTCCGTTATATCAAGGGCAAGAGTTCAAGAGATGAAGTACCAGCCAACTTTGAAAAACAGTTGCGCAAGTCAGATCATAGACCTCGTACGGACAGGCGACAAATTGCTACAGACGAAATTGTTGCAGAAAGATTCAAGAAGAGGATGCGTAAATAATAAAACTCATTTTATGCAATCTTTTTTATAACTTGCAGTGTGCTTTAGTGTGAGTGTGTGTCTGTGTTGAACGTGTGTATACATTGTGTGAGAAATATAAAAATCATGTGTAGTTTTGAGAAATGAATGATATGATGGCCTTATTTGAACATCTGGTCTACATATGAACTATAGTCTAATCCCATATCATTATCCGACAGAGTGACAGTAGGCATCTCCCGCACCAGATAGTCGACGTCTGGCTCCGTCATCATGCACCGTTTCAGATCCAGTTCAGTGACATAGGGCTTGTCACCTGCGATCGTCTGGAACGCATCTTGAAGCTGCTCGGGCGTCGACTTATCTTCGGTGATCGATACCATAAACTGAATAAACTGTTCGAATCTGATGCTTTCGTGATTCTGCGATGTATGGTCGAACAAAAGCCCCATTTCATAGTCGTCGTAAAACAGACCTAAACTAGCCAAGGCAGCCCGGAATCCTTCTATCGATAGGGTGTTGTGGTCGTTGGCAAAGTGGCGGAAGGCATGTTCGAACTCCTCCAGCTGGGCTGGCGTCAAGTTGGTCATGTTGCGTGATATACTCTGTTCCATTTGCTCGACATTAGAGATATCATTCTCACAAAAGACCTCTCTCTCTCTCTCTCACACACTTTTACTCCATACCTGGTTTTCAATAAAGGCAATCTTTTTCCGGATGGCCCGCTCGACAAGGCCAAGCTCAAATGTAAGATCTTCCAGTGAATATACGGTATAGTCGTTTTCTTCAGTGTTGGCTTCCAAACAGGCTTGATCCAGAGTTTCTATGGCTTGCAGTTTTTTCTGTAATGGTCCGAATTCTTGCGACAGTCCAACGACGCAATTGAGTTGGTTCTATTTCATCAAAAGTACCTCAAGTTTAGCAACGCATAAGACTTCTAAACGCTATATGCTCTATCTCTCTCTCACCTCAAGATCCCCATCAAGTGCAGCGAGCTCAGCAGAAATGGTATCCAGCTTTTGCTGGAATTCATTGGCAGCGTTAGCATATGCTTTACGAAGGTTCTCCTTGATTCTGGAAAAAAAAGAAGTGATATTATATCGCAGTTAACAACCTTAGATCCCTTTCCTTCCAGTTGTCAAAGACTTACTCGCGTATCTTGCTATTGATATTCCGGTGGTAAATGGCTTCATCCTCCAGCAAATCCCTCCAAACATTATCCAAGTCCTATAAATCATGTCAATGTCATTCAAGGGGTGCATCTTTCCTAATTAAGATGCTATAACTGTTACCCTTAACGTTAATCCATCCGGTGGGAAATAAGGCTTGAGATTGTACGTCTTTAGTTTGGTTTGGATGTTGCCTAGCAAGGTGTCCAACTCGCGTTTTTCCGAGACCCATTCTCGCTTTTGTGTGCTCTTGTACGTTGCAAACTCGACTCCCTTTTGCTTGGTCTCCGCATAAGAATCCGTCAGCTTTGTCTGCTGCCACCGTCTCTGTGCACTACGGACAGCTTGGATCAGCTGCAATTCAGAGTATCATTAGCCCTAGCACACACAATGATGTCAGGTGAAAGATAAAAACCAAAGACTTACAGCAGTAACACGTTCCTCATAGCTATGCTGCATCTTCCAAATTGAGTGCAACACATCTGCAAACTTGGCCACCCGACGTCCGGCAGTCTCGTCTTTGTCTGCAAAAGTTTTTTCATGCAGAGTGAATACAGTAAAATCAAAAAGTTCAATTATAAATCCGACTTCGCTCTTAAAATAACCACGCCTCTATTCACTCGTTCTCTTCTTTTACCTTGTGATGAAAAGGCATGGAAATATTGAGCAACATAGGTCATGACAGATTTTTCATCCGGCTTTTCGATATCACAAACATCCTCAACATCCAGCAGTTTCTATTGAAAGAGAGAAAAAGACAGGTCTCAATGAGTCACTGCAAAGAGCAGGAAAGAGAGTTTCGGCAAGACCTACTGGAATGTCAAGATATTTTTCTGCGACTTCAAAAGCGAGCGCCGTATTTTCATGTCGTTTAGACTAGGTGGTACAATGGTAGGAGTGAATACTGGATAGATCAATATGATAGGAGAGAAGCCGACAAACTTACGAAATCCAAGGCATCGTAGTCCAATAGGTCAGGGCGATGACGATGAATGAGGGCACAACTACCAAAGAAGTATATATATACATATATGAGAGTCATGTACACCCTTCTTTGCTTCCACAAAAGACGAAAACTTACAAAGCCAAACCATCCTTCCAGCTATGCGTGAAATCGCGTACATTGACTTCTTTGTAATTGACGGTCTTGCGCTGACACCATAGCAACAGACCTTCCTTGGCACTTTTACCGTCTTGACTGATATCATCAATAGTGAAGCGCAAAATGATCATCCACAGCATGCCCAGCACCAGCTTTAGGTTTTTATCAACGATGTCTTCCGCGCCAATGTTGGTCAGTGGCACGCCCCGTTCCATAACAAAGTTCAGGGCCTTGTTGACATTCTCCACGCACTGGATCCGCATACGTGGATTGGTGCTGTAGCGGCCCAGCGTTGTGTCACTTCCGCCAATGATTTCCTGAGTAGCAACAGAATAAAGAAAAAATAAACAGGTTACTTGATTTGGAAACCCTTCCTCTCGTGCTCTTGTGCTATATCTTTGGTTTGCTCTTATACCAGAAGTTGGATTAGCCGAACGCCATTGGCCAGGTCATTGCTGAGATCTTGAATGTGAGGAACACGGCCCATCTCAAGTTTCGTATTCACCCTATATGAGATTATATATTCCCCGTGTTAGTTCTTTTAGCCAAGATAAGTCGCGTCTCAGGATTCGAATTTAGCTTGCCATTTCGTGAAAGCTATAAGGACAGACACACGCGTCTTTTAGCATGATCAGGTAGACCAGTTGTTATGTGAGTGATCCAACGACGAGTGCAAGGAAAGAGAAAGACTTACTTTTCTTTTGGATTGCTTCCCATGTCTTATCCATAGCGAATACGACTGGTCAAATCAGCGAAAATGATAGAAAAAAGCAAAGGAGGAAGAAGTTGAAGATGAGAGAAAGAGAAGAGAGAGAAAAGGAGAGAAAGAAAGAACAGCACACAAGGTTATAGTCTGCAACAACAAACACAACAAAGAGAGTTTATGCATTGCATGCATCACGTGTGGGTCCTCTTTTATTATCTTTATTCTTCCGATATGTATGCATGCAATATGCTATTACACAGAAAGGCTTACTAGGAAGAGGAGGAGAAGGAGGAGGAGGAGAACATGGTAGTCGCCGAGCCGTCATCATCCGTACCACTATCCAACGACAGCCCAAACGCTTTCAAAGTGCCTACGCGTGAGCAAAACGGACAAGCTTCCGAAGAAATTGCTGTTCCTGTTGTGCAATGGCGATGGATGCGTGTGTCACATTGTCGGCATTGGCGTCCCACTGTCACTAGCTCCGAGCATGTCGGACAAAAGCTGACGGCGTCTGGATGGTGTTCTTCAAAGTACCGTTGCAGTTCTACCGTCGATCGCAATGACAGCGCATAATGACCACTGTCAACACAATAGTACAACCAATGATCATCCACAAATCGATCCAATGCGCCCTGGGCTTTCTCCAACTTTATGTCCAGCTCGCTTGCTACATGGAGTGCCGTATCGCTGGATAAATACAGATCCGGTGCTTGCATGATACCGTCCAGCTAACATAGCTCACAACGTCGTTAGTTCTCACTTATTGCAGAGCTTGAAACAATGAAACAAAGGGCATGTATACAAGATGTTTAAAGTAGTCGAGCTCAGAGGGTGTGTAGAGCGTCGCGCCTTGTGTGCCAACGTCTGACTTTGTGTTAACCTGATATGTTGTACATACATGTAATAGCGGGTTACACTTTCATTCTCCACTTATTCAGAGATGTCTTTGCTGTTGTCATTACCAGTAGAAGCATGGCATGGCCAGTACGTTCGTCACGCACAGTGCGCAAGGAGAGGTCGAAATTATTGATTTCGAGGTTGATAGTCAGAACGAATTCTTGAAAGTCCTCTGTGGGTGCTATATTTGGATATGGAGCGAGACGTCAATAACAATAATAATAATAGAAACGCGCGCACAGACTATATTTACGCACTCTGCTCAGCATTAGCAAGAATAGTGTCGTACAACCCTTCTGCGGTGTCTGCATCCACAATCCGACGATTCATGACCGCTTGCAGAAATGCACGATGGATATTGTTGTACACGCTGCTACTGTCCTTGCTTTGTTCAGACGACGCTGCCGTTTTAGTTTGGTTGCTGTCAGCCATGATTCTCATTTTATTCTTCAATATTCAAAAGAAAAGGACAGCAAGAGATGGGAGAGAGAGAGAGAGAAAGGGAAAAGTGGAAAGAAGAGGACAGGGGAGAGCTTTTTTCTTTTGTAAGAACTACACTAATACTGTTCAAAGACAAGATGCAAAAGGGGGCGAAACTCAGAAACCGTAAGGCGCCATTTGATACAGCGCGCTTGGACCTGCAGCAGCTGCGGCGGTGGCCCACACGGCAGCATGCTTGTCAAACGAACCGGGCGGATGGTAGCCAACAGCATTAGTGGGAAAAGCGGCGGCAGTGGCAGTAGGAGGAGGAGGCGGACAGTAATGATTCCCACCCACACTTCTGCTAGTGGCACCAGGAAAGCTCAACAGAGGTTCTGGCGTGACCGAGGGTGAGCAGGACACAAGGTCATCATCCATCAAGGGAAGCGGAGTAAGCACCATCTTGGCAGTCAACTCGGGCGCCAGCGCTGCCAAGTCCAAAAGAGCCTGCTGAAGCACGTCATGATTGCCCAGCAATACATGCACAGTTTCACGGCTCGCCTGTTTGTCTTCAGAAAAGTCGCCGCATCGAATCCATTCTCCTTGACTGCTGTTGTTGCTGTTGTTATCGTACATGGCAAAGCAGCAGTGTCGCGGGTCATCCAACTCTATTTCGAGCTGACCCTCCTGGACCAATCGCACCTGGGCAATAGTGTCCATTGGCACCTGGATCCTGAACAGGTGACCTTCGGCTAAAACTTGCCACGTCAGAGTTTTGTTGGTCGATTCCACAAAACATTTAAGGTCCCACGAGCATGGTGGTGTTGCTTGCTGACCCATAACAGCGGGTTGTCCACAAAAACGAGACCAGCTGCCAATGCGGAGCGACTGGATATTCAAGAGTGGTACGATGTCGCTGCTATGCTCGTTGTTGCTGTTGTTGTTGTTACCGGTCTTGTCCGCGCGTTCGGTAGCCGTAACCGTCGTCGTCTCTTTTTGCTGCTGATCTTGCTTGTGGTGCACTTGCGGAATGCCTTCGGACATGGCACGCATTTCAGTAACAGCATTCTCACCACATGATAAAGACAACGAGGACGAAGACTCGGCAGGCACTGAGGTAACTTTTTCGGGCTTGGAACTCGAGCGAGGTCGGTTACCATTGGTACGGCGTGTACTAGGAGGTTGTTGCTTGAGTTCTTCAAAAAGTTCGGGAGTCATCATGGTGCGAAACGTGGGTTGGTAACGAGGTTGGTTATGCAATCGTGCTTGCTCCATCCAGCGGGGCAAAAGCATCGAATCGTGTTGCTGCTGTTGATGATAATGGTGATGGTGGTGGTGCCCATGCTGTGGGTTGTCGGGATATCGGTGATGAGCAGCAGCAGCAGCAACGGGTGGGTTATGGGCAGATAAAGAGTTCGACAAGACTTCCAACTTGCGCGCCTTGGCACGGCGGTTCTGAAACCAAATCTGGATTGTGCGTTGATTGACGCCCAGTTCGCGGGCAAGTTGATTTCGCATAGGGGCCTCTGGGAGTGGATTGACTGCAAAGGAGTTCTGGAGCACCGTCAGTTGGTTGGGTTTCAGATGCGTACGTTTGCGTGTTGGCGCTGACGGTGATGCTGTAGACACGGAGGACGAGGCGGCAGAAGCGGAGGAGGCTGTACGAGCGTGGTGGTGAGGATGCTTGGTGATCATTGTTTTGTTGTCGGTGGTGTTTCAGACTTTGTACAGAGAACGAATGTGATGAGTGTATCAGAACGTGAGCCAGCACGATAAGTACAAGATAAAGAGAGAATGGGGAAGATATGTAAAAGATGGAAAGGAAAGTGGATGAAGGAAAGAAAGAGAGGGACGGAGGATCCAAGACGAGGGGGAGTTAAAAATGTTTCCATGGTTACACCAAACCTATTGCTTGCACCGACGCACCAAAGCCACGCGCCGTTCCGATCCTTCTGAACATCCCTCGGTTGTACACGATTCGGGGTATCACTTATAGTCTCTTATCAGCGTCAAGTTTAACGGCTGCCAGAGATTTCAATGGAAATCTGGAGGTGTTCTACGCCTGGAAACGTCTTGTTCAATCGACCCATCAAGAGGGCATTAAGCCCAAGTGAGAAAGATGTTATGTACCTAACAGTTCTTACGATCGTGCAGTGTAGTACGTCATCCCCGCTGATTGCCCTTGCCGCTACAAAGAAAAACATGAGGCTTTCACATGCACCGAAAACTTTGTTTAGCTTGAACAAATGCCACTAGCCTTGAAAACCATTCCGCGTATCCATATTTTATACTTACTACTGTTATCATCGGTGACGCTATTGCAACTTGATGGTAGTATTAGCACCACCGATGAGAGTATTTGTTAGGCGGCTGACTCAATTAAAGTGTGACAAGCAGAAGTAGATACATCAAAGGTATTTAACGTTCGGGCAAATAATACGTAGGTGGCAGATGATCCTTCAAGTGCTCTGGAAAGCTTTTAGAGGCTTTTGAAGGCTATTGACTACAGGAACTGCTTACAGCGCCGCTGGGTTGTGAAGCGAGAACATCCTATTCAATCACTCTACTTGTCTGTACTTGCTGCCCCAAATACTTTGCTGAATACAAGCCAGCCTTGTATTTTGAATAATAACGGCAATACGAATGCTTTTACATATCTCGGGCACACAAAACGTTTGCAATAGCTCGAATATTATTCTTAATGCATAGCTCATCTACTACTATATGTCGCATCAATAATAAAACCCGCCAAATCACACGCGTTTCCAGGTAAAGAAAAATGATTCGTCGTATAAACATTCATTATTGCGAATATTTCTGAGGGAAGCCTTCAAAATGACATGTTGTTGAGCTCGGTAGCATGCTTGGAAGTTCAGAAAACTGAAAGTCAAATTTTCTTACAAATACATTCTTGTTCATCTCTCCAAATTTGTTGATCATCATGCGATCGAACTTTGTAGCAGTACTTGTTCCCCATTAATATTGAATAATTCATAATATGTAAGTTTTCTCTAATCCATCACATTATATTAACCATGACTTACAGATTGAGGAGGCGGATATTGCTGCTACTGGTGAGCTGTTCTTTTCGCGAAATATACCATCCAACACATTCTTTCATTAAAATAAACAATCGGTCTCTGGTTTCATCTTTTTCATCCATCCGTCATATTCAATTTTATGCAGTCTGTGTACGATATATTTAAGCGAGAACCAATATATTCACTTCCCATCCTGGTAGCAGCTGTATCTTAATGTAGTCATTTAGACTTTTAAAGTATCCCAAGGGTTTCTCAAAATACCAAGAGGAGGGACAAGAGAATTAACAGAAAGGCTTTATTAAGTATAGATGGGCCAAATTAAAAAATGTCATGAAGGAGAAAATAGGTTAGTGGGAACGAAAAATTATACTTTAAGAAACCCTAATAAATTTGATATTGATGACTTTATGTTCAAAATCACCATCTCCTTTATAGGATAGCCTTTTTTTCTCTCTCACACGTAGTGACCTAAGATTAAAAGTGACATGTGCCACTATTACTGTACGCCTATTTCCGCCTCCGTTCGCCGTTGTCCGGCTGTCTCAATATATAACTTTTGAGTGCTACGTGTTGAAAGCATACATGATGATGCCTTTCTTGTCATCAATAACGATGGTGATAAACTCTTATGCCTGAAACGCAACCAGCTCGGTTATTACACCATACATACGACATAATCAGGTAAAAAGCTCCGGTTTCGGTGAACTTTACTGACCGTCATGGGTAACTATTACTCACACACCAATTACCGGACTGCTGCGTACATAGAATGTAAATGCATCATCGAAGCTAGACCTAATCTGTTCTTTTCAAGTATACTGGTCGGCTCAAGGGCACTGAACAACAGAATACGTATATAATCAGGACTAAGGAGGTTTTGTTTCAATTAACAAGTCAGTGTATTAGAAAACCCTGACAAACATAGATATGTATGGTGTAGAGAGAGAAATCCTGTCACAGTACAACATTCCTACTAGAAACGCACCCTTCTTTTATGGCAAATCACAACATATCTGCTATCAAATTGCGGGAACAATGGCTATTAAGCACACCTAAACTCACCCTGATGTATATAAACAAAAAGGAGATTTAGTACTATTTGCAGCTGTTGATCTTGGCGAGTATGCATAATGCTTCACATCAAGAAGAAAATGAACCTAAAAGACTCTGATAAGCACCACGCAAGATATATTAGTTTCATTTTTTTGCCCAACTCTCTATATTAAAATCTTCTTGTGAGTCATTTTGATCAATTAGTTTCATAAATGAGCCTTTGTAAAACAGCGTACTATACATAGCTGCCAAGTGTGTATAGAATAAGTATTTCCACAAAGTTTGCTGCTTTTGGGATCAGAAAGGAAACCTGCATAACACTTCTTTATCATACCGTATCAACCTACTCGTAACAGAGGAGGTATATATTAATCAGATTACATCGATCATACAAACCTAAACATTGGCACATGACTCGTGGGTAAACGCATTCGTTTCTCACACAGTTGATTAGTTTAGGGCGCGCATTTGCCGCTTGCAATTAGCCCTCTATGCGTGTTGATATTACAGTACACGTTCCTCGCCCACCGATCAGCTCTGACATATACCAAGTAGAAGCCCCTTTTGACGTAATGGTCATATAGTGTCTGCATATTAGCAGGACTCGCCATGTAACCTCAAACTTAATACCAATTTTTTTTTTGGAAATCCTATTATGTAAAAATCGCAGAGGTTGGTGGAGAAGAAAGGAGAGTACAGGAGCCGCCATGAAGGGTATGGGCAAAAAACTACTTTAACTTTTTCTATACCAACAGTATAGGTGGGATGATCAATCCGTTTTATCTCTTTCGCACACAGCGCAATATTTTTTGAATCTTTTTTTTCATTACTGCCGTGGGCCGTTCGGGAGAAGAGGGAAAGCATGGCGGCCTCAGATTGGCGAGAAGTTAAAGAAATTGCAGAAGCACGCTTATAATTACAATACTTATCGGTGGATTGCAGCGGTTGCAATTGAAGCAAATTTTGCCGAGAGAAAAGGGGATTCGTTTCCAATGGCATCGGCTTGCCACTGCCACAGACACACGCGTCTGCAAATGAATATATTTATTTAGATTCTCCCGCACACTTCGTTGCTTACGCCCTATTTCCACTCTATCACTGTGACTTTCATTGAGTAACATCTCCCAGCAACAGCGCGATCACAATAGTGCACAATCCATTAACTAAGGTCCTTTACTTCGAATGCAATTCTACTCTTTTTTCTATAATCTTCAAACAAGCAGCTGCAACAACAATTATAGCTTCTTGACCTCATCACTATGTGCTTTTGAGAGTTGATAGCCCTTGTTTTAAAGAATGTGCTGAGCAAATCCGAGATGTATTCGCTACTCTTGCGCCTGGAAAGGGCTAGAGCAATTTGAAAGATTTGTATATCACGGTGGCTCGTGTGCATGCTGGGACAGAGGAAGAAATGCGCCGCTTGGTTATTACTGTTTGAACCGCTCACGGCAGCTATGGAGATTGATCCTTCCCTTGGGTCGTCTCAAAGAGATTTACAGTTGCAATAAGTTTAGAGGGTATTCGTGATTGCATTTTCTGGCGATTAAATAACAGTTTGAAAACATACGACATATGTAGACTTTGGCCTCATGCCTGCACGGGTAAACAAGATCAGCAGACTGAGGAGTAAGTAATATGGTGCATCCTGTCGAAATAGATAGCAACGAAAGGTTTCCAGCAACGATTTTTCCCTTCCTACAGGGCTGGATTATAGTAGAACCGATCTGATATCTCTTTAAGTAGATGCATATGACCTTCTATAAGGGACCATGACAATCACCGGCTAACAACAACACACCAACAGTTCTTGGTCATCGAATAATCTAAGAAAGACAAAGGAATCTAGATTTGGATTTTGGACTACTCGCAGTGGCCAGGATCCAAATCAGTGCGAAAAAGATGTCCCTGTCAAAGGGTTACCATCATCGAATTCTGCATGAGTACGAAGTGTAGTAAAAAATAAGTAAATCTATCATCGATCTCGTCTTTATGGTATGATATCATAGGAGGACTAGAAGTCAGCTTTTGGGATGATTTGTGCACTTCTACTCTATATAACTAGAGAAAGCTTTCTCTTTTGCCGACACGGAAAGTTTGCATTACAAACAGAAGAGTCTCGTAAAAGCGAGATAAGGGCACCATATCATTATATACTATCAATGATTGTCTTTTATACGAGGTCATTCAAACTCTCCCCCCTGCACTACTAGGGCTTACTTCTGATGCTTGCCAGAGGGCCAATCGGTGCAACTATAATAGTTACAGTACGGCTTTGTTTGGCGCGTTCAATAGAAATATACTGTAAATCCCCGCTAAAGACATATAATGGTGTGTGTTTACTAAGTGGTTGGCTGCTATGCGCTTTGCTGTCTGCTGGCTAATGGCCATTTTTTTCATTAAAGAGTGTGTTCACTTTTAACCTCTGCTCCTTAGATCGATAACATTATACGCCTTTCCGTGTCCTCTGGTGCAAAGTTTATATAATCAACAGAGATATCGTATAACCTTTGGTTTAAATTATGTTGTTGTAGCATATTACTTTGCATTAAAACATTTATTGGTTGAATGTATACGCGCTTAAACATAATAATTATGATTTTCCTTTGATTTTTAATAGAAAACAACCCCCGATTGCAATTATCCAGTCGCAAGTTTGAAAACAATTGAAGAGTTATTATCGTCAAGTCAAAAGAAGCGCTCTTTGTATGATAAAAGATTGCCAGGATACATATACCCATTCCGCGGCGGGGCCTTGCCCAATATGGACCGCAACAATGCCAGCGGCACACTGATTGTACAGCATGCATGTCAACTAGTATCAAAGAGCCTTGGCTACATGAATTGACGATGGATGTTTTCCTTAAAGACATCCCGAAAATCGTTGGTAAAGTAAATCATATCACTGCAATATCACTTATTCACTTATTGTACCCCGAAGAGATACAGCGCGAAATCTTACCGTTCTTGCTATCTTATCCCTAGCTCAATAGGTCTACGCTGACCGGAAAGGGAAAGTCATTGCGCCATAGGAATAGCCCTTACTTTCATACAAAAATTGGGTTTTCACAAATGATACTTTTCATGCTAGCAATACCAACAAATTTGTTCGAACCCAGTTTAGTACGTTGAGACTTTAACATGATATTTGGCTGCCGTTATTGGCTGCAATAAAACATATCCGATATATGTTTCTCTAGCCTCTTTGTAATGTTGCTATATGGAGATGAAATTTACATTTGAAGATGTAATGGACACACAAGGTAATGGATAGGGCGGATTGGGTTCGTTGTGTGATGAATTTGAGTATGTGTGTCCTCTTGATGAACAGGTGCGATCGTTGTAGTAACTTCACTTGTTCATACACCCTTGGTCTTATTATCCTATAGTTTGGCACAACGCTACTTGTAAAGGATCATTGCAGGTTCAATGATGCTACCCAACGTATTAACGTTCACTCAGGACGTCAACAATGATCGTTGTCACGTCAACTACTGCTGGCCATCAATGATGCAACTGGCAGATTCCTTGGCCGCCAAGGATTAAAGCAAAAAGTAATAATTTGGAAAAATAAAGTTTCGCCTTCGGGCGTTCTATACTATAGAAGTTTCAGAAAATCTAACTGAAACGCGTAAAAGCCGATAATGCTGGCGGCGCAGATGAACGCTGCTTCTTTTCTTTACAGCAATGAATGACGGAAGCATACCTGACAATTTTCCAGGTTGCACAGGTAGCAAATTCTTATTACAAGTCAAACATGTGTTTAACTAAAACAGTTAATTTTTGATTAGAACTCACTCGGTACGTAAACAGCACCAAGCATTCCTTCCTTCGATGCTTCCCTATTAAGCAACAGGAAAAGCATCGCTCAGTGGTCACTGAAACTCGGCGCCAATGAGCTGTACAGAACTTGGTGCAGTCGATATACGAGAATTGTAAAGACGTTGAAGCCACATCTGCAGACAAGCTACCACCGAGAAAGAGACAAAAAATACATCAGCAGCTGAAATTCCTTTCTAATTGAATAGGCCATTGAAGATGAATAAGGAGCTGTGGGGCGTTATTGTATGATTGAGAGAGGCACAGATAACTGTGGATGTACTTTACACTACCGAGAGTGTGCGGTTGGTGGGGGAATACAGTAAGAAATCTCAAACCATTCTCAGCAACAATCTCACTCAACAATTGGAGTCTGATGGTGGGGAGGATAACCCATCAAAGCAAGCTAAAAGACGGCGTATTCTGGATGACGATGACGTTGATACTGAGCAACAAAGCAGTACAAGTCATGCCAATTCGCAGCAGTATGGCAATATTTACGATTTTGGAATGGGTTACAAAAAGGTACTATCTTTGAAATGACCTTTAATATATCTTATTTGAATACATAATGTTGGAACAAAATAATTCTTATAATATATTTTTTTTTCTATTTGTTTCAATATATTAATATTTTTAGGGAAGCATCTTTAAATGTTTTTTAGAAGATTTATTCTTATCCAAATAATTGTTATTTCAATTTTGAGAATATAAATAAAAAACGACCCCCAAAATATATCTGGTTTGATTGAACTAGTTCAGATAATTTCATATTATTTTTTTGATCTAATTTATCTGAATTATTAAAATTTAATATCCAATTGTCCTAAAAAAGAATTTATTATATAATCATTTATATTCAAACTATGACTGCCATATAATATTTAATTTATAAAATGTCACAGCTAAAATTTAATTTCAATTAATAAAAGTTGAAATAATCTTATGAAATAATATTATATAAAAATACCATATTGTTCAGTTTTAACATAAAAAATCAGCATTTAATAAATTAATAATATAAATATTAGATTTTTTTTATTTTTTTAAAAGTTTATTTTTATTTTAGAATTATTTGTTAACATATATTTCTTATTATTTCTTATTATGCATAAAACATTTAGGGTATAAATTGAAATCCCATTAATATGTGCATATTAATAATCTAAATACAACAAAGATTGTTTTTATATCTAGAATAAGTTATAAAAAGGTAGTTTTTTTTATACTAGGTAGGCATATATGCATTACCAATTATTTTGATATAAAAACTATTAGTAGCAAATATTTTATTAGTAATAAAAATTTAAAATGTTTATAAAATTGAATTTTATTTTTATATAAAAATAACTTCGTCTAAAGATTTACTTTAAAAAAGACTGTAAATATATGTTGGCAAAATGCATTACAAGTTAAGATATGAAAATATGAGGAAGAAAAAAAGAAAAAAAGTAAAAAATACAATAAATTATAATATGGTTTTCAATTCATATATTGATTTTTATGAGGAATTTCCTATTCCCAACGAAAAAAATATTATAATTTAATACTAATATATCATAGTTTTATTCTGACCCAATAATTACAAGAATCATATTTTTATTAGTTACTATAGAAAAATATTAAAAGAAGAATATACTTGCATCTAAGGACACTAGATTATATATTGTTAAATTAATTTAATATATAAACTTTAAAAAAATTTATAAATTAGATTTTTAACTAAATAAATTCAGAAAATATGATAAATAAAATATTAAATTGAGAATTTCATTGTTTGATAAATAGATATAATAATGTTAATAGTACCATTAATTGTATTATTAGTTGTATTATTATCATAACACTAAATATGGTCACTGCAAGAATCGACATGTATTCCCTGGATATTCCCTTAGGTAATATCCTGACATTTTACCCTAATATTACCCTGATATTACCCTTTTCACATATTCCTCTAATATTACCTAGTATTACCGCGTTGTTCTAAGCGCCGCTACAATTAATATGTATTCCCCAGGTATTCCCCATGGTAATATCCTTATGTTTTACCATGATGATATTACCTAATATTACCATTTTCACATATTCCCTAGATATTACCTAGTATTACTGCGTTTTCACCACTCTAATATGGATGCTAGTAAAAAAATTGTGTTTGAACTTTTTGTTGAAAAAGTGTATTCTTTATTTGTGACATTTCCACCATGTGTAAAACTCAAACAGATTCAATTTGCAATCATAACATTAACAAACGAATCGTGCCCAAACATCTGTGCAATGTCGAGCAATGTCCCCAAGTTAGGAGCAGTAACGGGTCATGTGGCAACAAGGAGACGCATGAAGAGACGATTGAGAGGCTACGGTGGGATAGACGCCATGTGTATATATGATATAGTAGAAAGTGAGTGCTTGTGAAATGACAATAAGAACTTTAATCATTGGCTATGGCTTTTTTACTGTAGCACACTATATTGAACACAGCCGTCGAAGCACAATCTGTTATGGATCTTGACAGACTTTGTGAGATCATTGACACCTAAGACCAAGTCGATACCTACCCCTGCCACAACATTTTGTTTACCCCGAGTTCTCATCATACCAAAAAATAAGATATACCACCATCCATCATCTTGATACTCTTGCTCATCATCACATTACCATTGTAATATACCCGTACTACGATCATCATCATGCTTCGCTCGTAAGATATCGATTTCTCATTCAAGAGCTTATTACTGCCTTTGGGATAATACTTAGATCTACTGTGTGCATTTGTGTGTATGTGTTTATGTTGGTGGACCGCTGTTTTGTAGTGAAAGGATACAATTATAGCATCACTGTCACAGTTATGTAATCAATTTTTTTTTATATTTATACAAAAAAAAAACCATAATCAATTTTTACTTGCTCAGTCATTCAATCCTTCACTAAACTACTTGAAACCGTACAGCGGATTTGAAAGTTGTATCATGTCCCCAAGTCTGGCAATCCTGTATCGGCGTGTTATTACGTAGGCGTAACTGGAAAATCAGCATAGGCAGCCACCAAACGTTAGAATGCTTGTATGTCTTCCATCAAAAGGGACAGATAACCTTGTTGGGCATGGCATCTTCATACAACGCTGTTGAGTATGAAGCACTTATTAGTGAGTCTAGTTTTCTTTGTATGCATGTACCTTTTTTTTTCTCTCCCACTTGGCCCCATTATGACGTTTTGCAAGAGTTGGATGGGCGGAAGGAGCACTATTATTATTCTCGTGGAAACCGGACTCGACTTTAAGCTGATTATAGAAAGAACAGCAAAGTATCATGTCCTATTTGGCCGTCTCAGCCATAATGATGGATGTACTTCTGATAAGATTGATACATAATCCATGACCTATTAGTGAATACTTGTTTAGTACAGCTGCTGGCCTATGCTATCTTTTGTTTCTATAAGTTATATGGCTTGAAGAAATCAGCAGGTGCTCACAACGTGCGAATTGCGTGCAGCTAGTTGTGCCTAAAATGTGAGGGTTGAGTCGTTTTCTTAGCTACACGCCTCAACGAGTAGCGGCGCGCATCATCGCCTTTATGCAGATCTAATAATGTGTTGGATGTAGCTCCTTTTCCTTATCACCACTACACAACAAGCACCGTGGACAAATTAATTGTCTTTGGAAAAAACTTGTTTTTTTCATGGTGTATTAATGCTTAAATGCTTAATCATACCTTTGATGCCTCTACTACAAACTCCTATTATAACTGATGTACCGCATTAAGTATCACTTTGAATGTTTGGTATGTGCTATATGCCATCTGCAGATATTCATCGCTGATACAGAAATATCATTACAGATATCTATTTAATATCGTTTCACCAACCCGCTACAGATGTAACAATGTCCTATGTCAGTCTAAACCATACCATTGTATATTATATGTATATGAGCAAATCTATTAGAGAAAGATAAGTACAAACTAGCAAATACGGCCACAGAGCGAACAAAGGAATGGCATACAGCTCTCGAGAGCCTTTTTCCTGATATTGCATTGTGTAGGAGTCGCTATTTTGTCCTATGTCACGTATTGCATTGACACATGAGTTATTAAGTTATTTTCTGCAATTATCACAAATTCATATTAGACGTCGCATCAGAGTACACATCGATCTCTCTCCTGACGTGACTATAAGCAGCTTTAATGCAGTCAGACCCCGGTTTTTGCAACCCAGCCTTTTCCGAGCTTTATTGCAAAATGTTAATATTTGCATCAACCGAAATGGGGACAGTATGAACTTAAGGACAATCATAACTAAGTAACGCTTCATGCTACTTGAGTTTTTTCGATTATATACTCATGCCCCTGTCATCCAACGTACAGTAGTGCTATATGTGCTCAGCACACCACTGGATACATATTCAGTTTCTCAGAGCATATCGACATTCAATGTTGTCCAGCAGAGGTTTTTTAACATGTCATTGCATCCAAGTCTCAGACAACCGTTCGGGTCTTTTGGGACCTTACAGGCATTGAAAGGCCGTTCTAGGTGTCCGAGTGACCACAAATGACAAACAAATTCTGGACTTTTGGCATGTTCCATCCCGGATAAGGCGCAGATCATGGTTTTAATTGCATATCTTGCAAACTTTGAAGCCCCTTTTGCCCGCAATAACGTGCAAATCGTATACGCGTTTGCAAGTTGCAAATGCTCGTCTTTTGTCGGATTTTCAGAAGGAGATTGCTGCGAATAAAATGAAGACGGGGTTGCAAATACTGAGGTATTATTGTAACATCAGATTATGTAATACTTATCCGGACCAAATCGCACACGACACAAGATATAGTGTTGTGTTGTACCATTTAAGAATCGTATTATACGGAAAAGGGATGAGATCTAGAGGTTATAACTCTAAATTGCGGGTTGCTATTGCTTGACAGCTATCGTAGATGTTACGTTATGGCCATGGTATAACATGTAGCATTTCAGAGTAGTAATGATAGTACTTTTATTAAATTAACACACAAAAAGAAAGCAAAGGTGCTGATATCACGGTAATTACAATCGCTTCATTTGTCGCTTTGCCTTTTTTCGACCGTTAGTACCACGAGTCTGCCCTTCATTGTACTTGCGTTTATAGTACTGCTTGGCGTCTTCGTTGGCCATCAGTTCATCCACAATCGTCTCCTTGCGCTCCTTACGCGTCAGTCGAGCCGAATGGTATTCAGTGGGTCCTTCCACCACAGTGCCGACTTGGAAGTATGTGGGTGTCTCCTTGCCGACCTTCTTGTAATGTCGTTTACGGTCAATCACGTGGCGCATCTTCAGCAGCTGCAAATCTCGTTTCAACTCTGCTGTCACTTCGGGTCTAGCCATATCGAACCAGCCTTTGCCTGTCGTCTTTTCTCGTTCCTACGGGGACGCGATAGATGCGAGAACGACATAGATGATAAGTAAAAACTAATCTTTCTATTCCATCACACCTCAAAGATACGACTATGCCTTAATGAAGAATAACACAAACCTCTTGTCGTTGTTTTCGTGATAACCGCTCCTTGTCATCCTTTTCCCGTTCCTTGACCGCCTCTACAACCTTTTTGTGTTTCCGGTTTTTCTTGCTATCGTCTTGACCAATCATGTCTACAGTGCCGTCTACCAGTCTTGCAACTTTGCCACCTGTTCGCTGAATGTATAATTCTTTGTCCATGGCAATCCGTGAGTCCAATTTGGGTAACTTGTATTGAGATTTATCGTTCTCGTCTTCTTCGGTATCACTAGTTATGATAATAAGTCCACCAATCTTTTAACACAACATCCATATCCAATTTTTACGAGAGAGAGAACTTACAGCTTGATTTGATCCTGCTCTCCAATATGCTGTTTACTGAGTGCTTTTTGGGCCTTATTTAACAGAGCGTCAAGATCTTCGTCATCGTCTTCGTCCTCGGAGCTGTCCCTGTCACTGTCTTCTTCTTCAGAGCTTTCTTTTTCGTTCCCATTTAAAGAGGCCTCGGATCCCGACGATAATTCTTCTGATTGTTCTTTTTGATTTATATGTTGTTCTACTTTTGCTTCTGTGTCTGAATGTTCGTTTGACGATACTTCGTTGCTATTAAGCTCGTTGGCTGTAGTATATTCGGAAGTTGTTTCAGGAGTGATCTCCTTTTGTATATCTTCTTGAAAGGACACTGATTTCTTAAGTGACGCTCGTCGTTGTGCGCGTGTGAGAGCCATGAGGTTGGACAGGTCGGATCGATCGATCGTTGTGTATATGTGTGTGTGTGTGTGTGTGTGTGTAAAAAATAAAGTAAATTTTATTTTCGAAGACAGCATCCGAAATCGGGCTTGGTCTTCGGGCCGCGGATCATTTTCGGAAGTGGTCTACAGCTTATATAAACGTGTGGCAGCTGCTGCGTTGGTAATCAGTACTTGGTTACACTTCTTCGAGTCATCACACATATACAACAATGTCAAGCGAACCCATCAATGTCTTGTTTGTATGCCTAGGTATCTACCATATTTTAATACTCAAAGAGCTTAAGAGAAGACACCATTGCTGAATGCTTACAATCTTAATCTTTGACAGGCAACATTTGTCGATCGCCCATGGCGGAAGCCGTGTTCGCCCACGTTGTCAAGCAAAAGCAACTTGACGGCAACTTTGGCACGATCGATTCAGCAGGCACCTCAAGCTTTCACGTACGTTGTTAATGAGTGTCGTATGGTCTTTATGAGTCTACCACTATAACTATTGTCAACAACTGACAAAAAACCGGATATATGGTATTTTCCTCTCTCTTTCTCTCTAGGTTGGCGAGAATCCGGATTCGCGAAGCGCAAGTACTTGCAAGGATAACGGCGTTCCCGTAAACCATCGTGCACGTCGCGTCACTCAAGACGACTTTAGCAAGTTTGATTATGTTTTGTGTATGGACAACTCCAACCTTGCTGACCTTCAGGTATGTAGATCGATGACTCAATTTTCTGTGGAACGTGAATTTTGAAATAGGTTAAAGTCAGCCAGTTGCCAGGAACGTGGGTAGGATGCTGATGATCTCGTAACACTAGGAAATGAAACCAGCTGGAAGCAAAGCAACCGTGAAGTTGTTTGGTGATTATGACCCACAAGGCGAAACGATCATTCGGGATCCTTACTACGGTGGCAATGATGGATTTCAGCGTAACTTCAAGCAAGTAACGCGGGCCAGTGAAGGATTGCTGAAGGCTTTGGGATTGATCTAGTTTTAATTATTCGTAGTACCACATATTGTAGTCGTAATAGTAAAAGAAGCATAAAGTACAGCACATGCACCGGCTTTTTCTTTTCTTTTAATCATCCAAATACTGTCTTCTATTATTCCTGAACATAGATTATGTGGATGTGCCCAGTAAAAATGCTCTTCATGAACGGAGAAGACCCTTTTCTCTACGTCAATTTCGTTCTTTGTATGTGCTTATTAACCACCCTCCAAGGAAGCGGCTCATATATTCTTGAGATTATTTATCGGGATCACAATAGTTAGTATGCAACAGCTTTATATACGTGCAATCTAACCACCACTTGCTGCTGCAGGATTTCATATAATAGTTGACGTCATTACATTTTAGCCGAGATCTGTTAGTGTGGGGTGATACGAATGTCAAACGACCGAGTTCATAGTGTTTGAACATCTAACTTCACTGAACCTAAAGAACCTTTTATGAGTAAGTCAATCCATAACGTACACATTCTTACACTACCATATATACACGTATGTGCATGTTTGTTTACTAAACTGTCATACTCTGCGTATTTCGTTTCGCATAAAAACGAGAAATACTGTACGCCAAAAATATCACGCACCGAAAGAAAAGCACGTAAACTGTCAGTTGAGAAGGATCGACGTCCGTAGTTTGCATGAGAAGATGAAACACTAATGCACCATTCCATTTCTTATTTATATGTCTAGAGATAGCCTTAGTGGCTAAAGTGCAGCGAACGCACTGTAGTGAGTGGGATTAATGTTATACTCAGGTTATTGCAGCGATAATGGGTAAAAGGTAGCACGGACGTAGATGCATGTACACATGCGTGCATCCTAGATGCAGCTGAAAAGGCTAAAGCACGATATTGTATGGTGTAGTGATAGAATGATATGTCAGTTCCAGGGCTACATCACTGCGCAAAAGGAGACCACTTATTGATTTCTGTGGGCTCGGCACGACTCGGTGCATGTCATCTGACGCTGGAGATAAACACTTTTCGATACCAAGATAAGAGGCATCCCTTTTCCAATTCACTTGCACTAATATCTTTCTCTTTCTCTCCCACTCTTCTTTTTCTCATCACCTTACATACCTGAAACCCCTAAATATCTGTTAAAATTATGGTGACTGAACTACAGCACCCACTCGATCCTCTCTCGGTAGAGGAATTCCGTAGTGTTGCCGCAATTGTTCGCAAGGCGCGTGGATCGGATGATACCAACAATTTCATCTTCAGCTCGGTTGCACTTTATGAACCTCCCAAGAAACAAGTGCTAGCCTATTTGCACGCCTTAACCACCGCCAACAGCTCTGTGGTGGACCCACCCGATCGCGAAGCGCTCGTTATTTTGATTGACCGACCAAGTGGTCTAGTCCATGAAATCATCGTATCATTGACCAAATCCTCGATCGTCAAGTGGGAAAAACTCAAAGGCATGCAACCCACACAGCATCCAGATGAAATGCTCGAAGCTGAGCAAATGATGATAAAGGATGAGCGTATCATTGAAGAGTGCCGTCAGCTCGGAGTCACTGATATGTCTATGGTCAAGATTGATCCTTGGGCTGTTGGGTTTTACCATGCTGACAAAGACGTGGCCAAACAAGACAAACGCCGGATCATGCAAGGTCTGATGTACTGCCGGACATCGGAGGACGATAATCAGTACGCACATCCACTGGACTTTACAGCCATTTACGGTCAGTTCAAGTGTATATGCAATACACATATATATCACCTGGACCAAAATAAATATACGCCTTTCAAGTACATGCATATAGTTTGCATGAAGATTTTACCGAGTATATACTAAAATATCACACTGCGATATGGAACGTAGACGTTAACGCCCAAGAAGTGATTGATCTTATTCGTCATGTGCCACGCAACAGTAAATTTGAACGCGCGAGTGTACCCATGGCAAACCATCATTTCTTACCTGAGCATCTGGGCCAAGACAAAATGCGCAAGGATATAAAGCCAATCCAAATTACGCAACCCGAAGGTGTCAGTTTCACCTTACGAGGTCATACACTGGATTGGCAAAAGTGGAATATGCACATCGGATTCAACTATCGTGAAGGTGTCGTTATCAGCAATGTCACGTACAAGGATGTAGGAGACCAAGTACGACCTGTGCTTTATCGTGTGTCTCTTTCAGAAATGGTGGTTCCGTATGCCAATCCCTATGAGCCTCACACGCACAAGATGGCTTTTGATGTTGGCGAATATGGGCTGGGTAATATGTCAAATTCTCTCGAGTTGGGATGCGATTGTGTGGGCGACATTACATATATGGACGGCGTGATTACGGATCTCAAGGGCGAACCGACAGTTATCGAGAATGCCATATGTATCCACGAAGAGGATGCTGGTCTTTTGTTCAAGCATACGGATTATCGATCTGGCAAGGCCCATTCGGTTCGCTCGCGTCGTTTGGTCGTTTCCAATATTATCACTGGTATGTCTCCAACAGCTTAATGTGTGCAAGCTTTTTTGATGTTGTATCATAGTCTAATAATCTAAAAATACTTATGTAGCCGCCAATTACGACTATGGCTTGTACTTTTACTTTTACCAGGATGGGACATTCCAATACGAAGTTAAGGCTACAGGTGAACTGAACACGCATATTCTGGCAGAGGACGAGGTGAGATAGCAATGAATCATAATTGATTCTTCTGTTTATTCAAGTAGTGCGTGTACACTAACTCTACGAACGAATTATGCAGGACCCAGCACCTTATGGCACGATAGTCGCACCACAAGTGGTCGGCCAACACCACCAACACTTGTTTATGATGCGCATTGATCCCATGGTTGACGGCATTGATAACTCGGTTATGCAAGTGGACGTGGTGCCATCTACAGACCCTGTGGGTCACCCAGATAATCGCGTTGGCAATGCCTTTGTGCCTGTGACTCGGATCTACAACACAACGGATGAAGCCCAAGTACGCAGCAACGCAGACTCCTCGCGTTTCTGGCAAATCATCAACGAAAGCAAACTGCACCCATACACGAAAAAGCCGGTCGGATTCAAACTTGTCAGCAATAACACGCCACCCATGCTCCCTAAACCAGGAGCCATTGTCACAGAACGTGCCAAATTTGCGACAAAGACGGTCTGGGTTACGCCGTATGAGGAACATCAGTTGTTCCCAGGTGGATCCTACTGCAGTCAAAGCGAGCCCGGCATGGGTCTACCTGAATGGACTAAAGAGTCAGCTAGTGTACGTGATAAGGATATTGTGGTATGGCTCACGTTTGGCCTTAACCACATTCCACGCGTCGAGGATTTCCCAATCATGCCTGTTGAGACGTGTGGGTTCCATCTCAAGCCGTGCAATTTCTTTTTGGGGAATCCAGGTATCGACATTCCCCCGTCGAAGAAGCAAACTGCTTCAGCAGCGAATAACAGCAATGGATGTCATTGCTAAACGAAATAGTATCTAGCGTGTTTCGGATGATGAAAATATATCGTATCTTTTAATAGTAAGATGTAGATCTTTGTCTTTCTTTATAGTATGGATATGCAATGTGTGTGTTAGAGTGTGTGTGTGTGTGTGTGTTTAGAGAAGAGAGGCAGAAGGTTGGGAAGGGGCCTTGTGTGTAATCAAGTTAGGGAGAGAGAGACCTTTGGCAGAAAGACAAGGGAGAGTGTGGGTCAAGGTGGTAATGGGAGAGGAAGAAAAAAATACAAGAGGGGGAAGCGATTAAAGTATTAATTTTGATTAAGAGATTCTGAAAGGAAGAGAAGAGAGAAGGAACGACGGCTATCTAAACGTATCCCTTTTCTTGCAACACTGCCCGCGCTTCGGGTGCAATTGCATTCCACAGCTGTGTCCGCGTAGCATCATCAACACCGTTCAGGACGACCTTCAGGTTGTTTACCACCTGCTGTGTCAGCTCAGGCTGCAAGATGTCTGCTGCCAGTACCTCGGTGAAGATCTTGACCAGTTTGGGGATGTTGGCGTTGTTGGGGCCTAGCACGCTAGGATGGTTAGCCTCGAGCAGTTCCAACAGATAGCTGTAGACAAAGGCGGCCTCCTGGTCGTCGTTGACGATGGGCAACGCTTCGAACCATGGACCAAGCACGGTATCTAGTGGGAACCTGGAGCTGTTGAATTTGCAGATCTTGGCAACGGCGGAGATTGCGTTTTCGGTGGCAAAGACCACCGTCTCTTCACGGCTGTTGGGAGCTTTGATGATGTGGAACAAAGGCTCCAAAGCAGCAGCACACACGTCGGCGTATTGTGGACCACCGAACTGACCGCAGACACCCAAGCCATAGGCAGCAGCTTGACGCACTTCGGCAGCCGGATCCTGCAATGAGTTGACCATGGTCTGCAAGAACTGGTTGGCATAGTTGTACGAAGCGGGGCCGGTGTATTCGACAAGATCGTCAAACACACAAATGGCCCATTGGCGTGCGGTCGAGCTGGGGTGGTTCAGGAAGGGCACGATCAAGGGTAATAATCGCTCAAAGTAAGGTCCAAAGGTAGCAGCGCCGTGCGTCTTGAGAACGACCTGGATAGCGTGCGAGAGCTCGCTCAATGCGTCTTCTTCGGTAACTTCCTCGTCCATCAACTGCTCTTCATCCTCAGGATCATACTCGCCAGCTTGCTTCTCGGACTCGCGAGCGGTCAATCGTTCCAAGAACATCTTTATGTGCTCCTCGCAAGCCTTGGTGAAAAGCTCGAGCTGCTCGGGCTGCATGCAGTTTTGACCCAAAACTTCAACGCATTCGTAAAAGGTAGCGTACAGCTGAGCCAGGAACGAGACATCGTCTTCAGTGGCAAAGACCTTGGCGATCTTTTCAAAGACAGTGTGCCACATGCTGGCGAGCTCGTTGCCGGGCACATTGGCTTCCTTGGCATCACGCAACAACAAGGGAAGCAGGGCAGCAGCGGCGTGTCGGACACCGTCGTGGAAATAGAACTTGAGCAAGGGCAAAGCAATCTCGAGCACCTGGGTAACGTAGGGCAAGAAACCGGCGCCCAAGTCGCGTGCGTAGCTAACCAGCATTTCGATGGCCGTGTGCTTCTCCTCCAGCACGGAAGTCTTGATGCCAATGTGCTGGCCGTTGATGGCAACAAAGTCCCAGCCGTCCTCGGAGGGGTAGTTGGCTTCGACATCCTCTTCCTCGGGATCGACAAACGTAAACTCAGGAGTGACGCGGGCAGATTGCAAAAGCGGCGGCATGATGTTGGGAAGGTACTGCAAAAAGTCCTGGCCCATCATCTTGCACATGCGAGCCCAGGCAGCAAGCAAGTAGGTGGTCTGAATATCATCGGGCTCCGTGACAGATTGTTGGATTTCCGCAAGAATGTGGATGAAGCCTTGAGTGTATGGCGCAAAACCTTCCTTACCAATAGCCAGACCAATAAGCGAAGCGCATTCGATGGCGCGGCCACGCAACAAACGGTACTGCTTGTCGGTAGCCTGGCGAAGGATATCCAACAACAAGGGGACAATGACGCTGTGGTACTTGACGAATTTGTCTTCGGCGCAGTCGGCGACAGTGGCAATGGTGGTGATGGCCTGCTCCTGGACGTAGGTCTTGTGGGTCTTCAGCAAGATCAGCAGACGCTCAAAGATGGCATCAAGGTAAGGGTCAAGCGTGGTCTTGTCGGCCTCCTCGCAAAAGTTGACCATGGCAGCAGCAGCATGGGCCTGGACACGAGGCTGGCTGCTATCCTCCATGACAGGCAAGATAGCAGTAATGATGGGCTGGTGGAAGTTCTTTTGCAGATAGTCAGCGAAATCGGTCGACATCTGGCCAATTGCGTTACAGGCGGCATAGCGGACACGGGGATGGGGGTCCTTCAGGTAAGGGACGATCATCTGAATGATATTAGCAAGTTCGGGCTTCATGACCTTGACGCAGCCTTCGCCGATCGACGAAATGGCCATCAACGAAGCGCGGCGCTGCTGCCATTCGCTCGACTGGAGCATCTGCGGGATATACTGGAAGGCAACGGGCACAACAATCTTGCCACCGAGCGTGCGTGCCACTCGGTCAAGCGTGCTTTCACCCATCACATAGTTCTCCTCATTATCGTCCTCATCCAAGTCGTCGGTCGTGTACCAGCTCTCGTCGTCTTCCATATCAGTGACCATTTCCATGGCGACGGGGATGACTTCAGAAGCAAAGTTGGGCACCTTGCGAACCATGGCAGGCGAAGCTTCGCTCAGAGTAAGCAGCAGTTCCAAAGCAGTTTGACGAGTACGGTCTTCAAAAGTCTTGTCCTTGGAAATAGACACCATGACCGTCAGCAGGTTGGGAAGGACGGGTTTATACAGACGAGGAGCGCTGTCGGCCAACTCGATCAATACGACAAGGCCGTCGACAAGCGTCTGATCGTCGCGGTTCGTAATCACGGGGCCCAGAGTCTACATTGTTGCATTAAGTCGTGCGTCCCTCAGACATCCACAATCCCAGTAACACTCTTGTGATTTTTCCAGTGGTTACTTTACCTCAAGCATATGTGGCATCAGGGCACCCATTTGCTTCTGGGTTTCAGGCTCGGCCTTGACAATGTATGCTACTGCAGCCTTCATAGCTTCCAAACGGACCTGAATAGCAGTGGATATCAACATTAGTAAATGAGACAGTTTTCTTAGTGCATCACAAGTGCATGTATGCTCTTTACCGCTTGACTTTCGGCATCCGTCAAACTGCCCATGAACACGGTCTTGAGGGTGTCGGTGTGCTGGTCAGAGATAAGTTCGGGGACAGAAGCAAAGATACGGAAAGCAGACTCACGGAGCGCAGCATTTGGCGACTGGCTGCACTGGAACAAAGCCTTAAGCAATGCGTCCCATCCAACTAAACACCACGGTACCCAGAAAACAGCCATGTACGTTAGAGGTCCACTCAGTTGTATCCCCTCCCCTTCCATCCCTTCCACACGCCCCTTTTCAACTCTGTCCGGTCTTTCCACGTTTGTGGTGAGCGTGCCCTACCATTCTTGCCAAGATCCGACTTGGCAACCTCAGCAATTGTATCGGCAACCTTGTGGCGAGTGCCTTGGTCGGTTTCGTTGGCCAGAGATGCCAGCAAAAGCTCTCTCACGCTGCTTCGAGATGTTTCCTGGACCATGTCCCAAAGCGTGGCATCGGGGTCTGTGGGTGTCGTGTATGGCTTAAACGCAAGACGACGCAAAAGCACACTGCTGTGGGAGCGCAGCTACACATATACAAGAAAATTCCCTTTAATAAATGCATATGACCCCCTTCCCCTTCTTGTTCATCGAAAAGAACGAAAATAAAAAAAAAGAGCCCGCCCTCACTCCCTTTTGTTCCCTTCCCGTGCTTTTGCTCACACGCACAAAGCAAAGAAGCGCTACCACAGCTAAACACATACCTGAACCTCGGAGTTCTGCGCGACGAAATGCGAAAGTCCAACAATCAGCAGGTCGGGTTGCTGCTTCACCCACTTCTCATTCAGCTCTGTTTCAGCTGCCGATCTATAGTGAAGAAGCAAAAGTTTAATACATAAACTTCAAGGGGGGGAAGGGAGAGAGAGAGAGGGAAACATAAAGCTGCCAAACTTTATCGTGTGTCTCTCTGTACACGGTTCACTAAAGGCAAGGCTCTGACTCATTATTTACCGCTGAGTGTTGTCGGTAGAGAGAAGACTCGTCAACACTGGAGTCAATTGCTGAAGCACTTCACCAGGGATCTCCATGTTGTGTTTAACGAAGAAGCGGCGGGGAAAAAAGGGAGAAAGCTGAAAGCGCGATGGGCAAGTTTGAAGAAAAAAAAAATAAAGGCTTTTCCACACAAAAAAAAACTGTTTTTTTTTTGTAACAGCGACGACGACGACGACGCACCTGGCGGGGTTTTTTCTTAAACCGGTAAAGACGTTTCCCTCGTGCTCAAAATCTTTAGATTTCATATTAGAACAGTTTGTTTATTCTGCTGCTATTGAAGTAGGCGTGGGTGATGGCGAGGGTGGTGACGATGCTGATGTTGTTTGTGATGGTGGAGAAGGAGGAAGTAGAGATTTAGAAGAGGTACAGTAAACTTTTGCAGGTATCACAAATCCATGGTCTTCATCCTTTGGATCCAAAGCAATGAACGGCGGAGCGACAACATATACGACAGTGCCCTCCGGCTCGCTCTTGCTGACGGGCTTCATGGTGGCGCTGTCATAGAGGGCGACACCTTCTTCAATTGAGCCACAGAACACTCTAATGTCCTGACCCTTCATGGCAAGATTTAGTTTGGCAGCACGTGCGCAGATGGCATCCATCTTTTTCTTTTGCTGAGGACCGTCCTTTATGCGTGGATAGATGCTGCTGAGCTGATCGAGAATCCTGTCCACTAGCGCTTCCAACGACTTGTCAATCATGGCCTGTTCCTGTTCACCAGCTTGGCGCACGACGAGTGCGCTCACTTGCTGTCTCAGGCGGCTGGCCCAGTCTGTGTTGCGCTCCTCGATCCATGCATTCAGCTGCTTGAATGTTTCGTTCACAGACACGCCAGTGTGGATCGGCTGGTTGAAGATGTCCTGGGTGAGTGCCTCCGTGATAAGCTTCTCAGTAAACATGGTGATGATCCATGGCTCCAGCCGTGGTTCTATGGCGTCGTCTTCTTCTGATGCGTTGGACAGAAAGTAATGGCGGGTGCTCGGCCATCGGTCCAGGATATATGCAGAGCCGCCAGATCGATCCATTTTTGATTTCAGGCCCATGCAAAAGTTATTCATTAGGTTGGCCAAGTGGGTGATCTCATACTGGATTGTCGACAGATCATCGTCGGTGGGCCGTATGCTATAGTGCATCCAGTAAACACATTGTCAGTGATGTCGATAATTGGATAGAAGGATAAATCACGGTAACAAGAGCCTACCTCTTTACATGGGCATAGAAATTGCTCTCCATCCGCTTGTATTCTTCCTTTTTGGATTCAAGCTCCTTGACAGCGCTGGCATAGGCCGACTCCAGCCGTTTGTGTTGTTCCATCTGTGTCTCCAGCGCCGACTGGGCTTCTTCCTTTTCTTTGCGTGTGGTACTCTGCTCCTCGTCTCGCTCTCTGCGGATATCTGCAATAAAAGCTTCTTTTTCATTGTTCAGTCGCTCGAGAATCTCCTTGTGTATCTGTAACGACTCTGTCAGCGACGTGATCACCAAATCTTTGTCGGAATCCGTGTCGCCGTCTCGTGCGCGCTGAGTATGCACTATTGTTTCGCCCTTCATGTCATAATACTCTATCATGGCGTCCGACAGTTCCGTCGGCTGTGTTGCCGATGAGGAATATGAATCGCCATCGGTTGTTGATGCAGGCGCCATTGTGATTGTGTGTTTTGAAAGTTGCAAAAGAAGAAAGAAAGAGAGAAAGCTTTAATAACACGGAGTCGTCGTGATATGGTGTCCAAGGCCTCACCCCCCCCCTTTTTTTTCACATAAATTGTTATATACATAGTACACTCTTTATTATCAATTATGTATAGGAGCTCTTCACCAGCCCCTACAAGGGGTCTGAGAGAGAGACAGAGGAGTGAAGGAGTGCCGGATGCTACGATTACTACTACTTCTACTACTACTAGCGGTAGTAGCAGCAGTATGTTTCTGATCATGATGCTAGTGGTTTATTTTTACATATTCTTTTCGTCTCCATGCTCGACAATCTGCTCGACAACCTTGTCCACGTTCTTGGTCTGAAATGAGCTCCTGTAAGCAACAACAGTAACAACAGATAGTTGCATATATTGTGTACAGCATATGCGTATGCAAATTCAGTCAGTATATGTCTGCCTGTCTATCGTCGGTGTTCAAGACACATGAGGAGAACAAGTTGTGCTGATAATTTGGGAGTACGGGGTAGAGGATTGCTCTTGATTACTTACTCGAGAGTACCCTTGGAAGGTCGTACGAACTCACCCGTTTCGCTTCCGGTGGACGTTGTCATCACGTCAAATGCTACATGCATTGCCGTTTCGTTCTGTGAGCGAAAGAAAAGAAAACGTAATGATATAGAATAGAAAGCTTTACATTGGACAACGTCGACAAGAGGAATCGTCTTGTCCTTGCGCCACTTGGAAGCCATGCCCTTGTTGGCAATCACAAAGAACTCTTGGTCGTTTTCGCCTCGGTAGGTAATTTTGGTTGACATCTTGCAAAGGTTTAAGGAAGTAAAAAGAAGAGAAATTAGGGCATTTTTTTAACCCAACAAAATTGCATGAATTTGTTTTTCCCCGGGTCCACATTTGAAACCCATGTCACAATGGCATGTCGCATATAACACAAATACCTGTATTGCTCAAGTGCGTAACTTTAACGTATGCTTACTGTACGTGAGAATACGCGTTATCACTTGGTTGGTACGAACAACGCTGTTACAAGATGAAATTAATGGCTACCGCCTCACATTCTTATCATAGTGCTTGTAATAAACATATTCAAACTTACTTGTTTGTTTATAATATGTTGATATACATTAAAGTGCTCCCAAAGGAATTTTACAATTCTGAATTTTTCTTTTCAGCGCACGCTACTTACAGGAAGAGAATCTGGTGCTCGGTGGGTATTTTTGCAAAGGATAAACCGCTGATAAACCCCCTTGAAATATATCTTCATTGTGGCCAGGCTTATCACATTGCGATCGTCTTTTACTATCTCACCACAAAAGATGCAAATAGACTTGTATGGTTTAATCCTGTCAGTGCCATGCGATGAATTGTCCAGGGTGTTTATCAGTATAGTTGAATGTTATGGGGTGCATGAATTGAGTGCGTGAGAAATCACATATTATCATCTTGGGAGGAAGAAAAGGGGCATGAAGTGAGCAATCCATGTCACTCTTCTATCCATTCGGAATAGTCACAATGATAGTAGTCTAGTAAAATAACATGTATTAGAATATACTCTTGCCGACATTTAACGGCAAATTGGTAAGATTTCATACTCGAAAACGCTTCCTCGGTTTATATCAGCTTGAGAAGATAAATCTTCCTGTCAATCGTCGGATAATGTGGGTATTATCAATCCTGCGTCATTTCTCTTCTTGAACCACAATTTTCTGGTACTTAGTATGTATTGACTCTAACAATCACAGCTTTAGCACGACAAATTGACTACAGTGGTTCCCCGTTTATTTCAACCTCAAAGGGGGTCTATAAAGTGTTGAGACTACTGAGGGTTGACACAAAACGAGGGTGATTCAAGCAGTGTTCTATGCTTAAAGGGGGTATAGAAAAAAGTTGAAATAACTGAGGGTTTATCTTATTGAGAGTGAAATTAAACGGGGAACCACTGTACCTAGCAGGTGCTGCCATATCAGCTGCAATATAATAAAGTAAGACTTTCTTATATATGATGCTACTCTTGTTTTAAGAAGGTGAGTTGCTACAGTAGTAGGCTCGATTATGATATCAAGAGCATTTATAAAATTTATGAAGGTATGATATAACAAAAAAAAACTCTAGTTATGTACTAATAATTAGACTGTATGATAAATTGATGGTTGAGGAGATATTACAGAAATAATATACAGTTTTGGGTGATGAATGAATAAAGAAGTTGGACAGAAACAAAGAAAGCACAGTATAAACTTTGTCTATCGTCTAGCCTTTCTCTTGAAAAAGCAAAGGATAACAAATACAAATACGTTGAAAATGAAGTAGCAAATCATGATACCGAGATTTCGCCATTTGTTGCCTGCATCCCATTGGTATAAGCTCGAGTAGAATTCTTGACCAGACTTGTAAGAGCAGTATTCGCAAATGTCTGTTGCATTTTCGTTCACGATATAGCCTGTGGCACCGTTTGCGAAGAAATTGGCGCTGTACTCGCCGCATGTTTGGCCTTCAGGTGGGTAAAACGTGGCGACGTCGAGTTCCTTGCATTCAACCGGCAGGTCTCGCATTTCATTTGTGGCTAGACCTTCTAGATAGTAATGAAAAGGATCTAAAACAATGTAATATTTCCAGTTGTGAGTATCAAGAACAGAAAGTGAGAAAAAAGAGCCAACGTGTTTCAAAATCTTACCCAACCAGTACATCCAGGAGCTCCAAAAGTGTGGCATAGCGCTTGGAGATTGCATCATACCGGCAAAGAGGATCAGCATGGAGATAAATAATGGGTTGATTACAGAAGCCATCGTGGCATGCTCAGAAAAGGCAGCAATGACAAAACCAAGAGAAACGGCCCAGCATACAAAGAATACAAACATCAAGTAAAAGTAACCACATGCTTCAGACGTGTTGACCAAACCAGCAGTCCAGTAGAATCCGCACATATAAAGTGCACAGATTACCAGAATATATGGAATTTCTACAAGGATCGATGCAATGGAGAACGGCACCCAGCCATAGTAGCGCGACGCGTACTCGCGACGGAAGTAGAGTCTTTCAGTCATGAATTTTGGTTGGGACAAGATGATCTGTATAAAGTAAAAAGAAGGTAATAAAAGTATGTAAGTCTTCTGTTAAATACGGGAAATAGAAGCAAAGAAAGTTACCAAAAGAACGGCCATAATGAAGGTGGATAGCAAGAAGAAGAGACGGTTTTGCATATCCGAGGTCGTGTATGACATCTTCCAATACGTGAAACCAGTGATCAATGCAATGCCTTCAAGGGTAATGAAACGACCAATGTTGTATTCGGGAGATCGCCAGTAAGCAATGTTGATACGTTTGTAAACAAGCCAGAATTGCGTCCAGAACGATGTGGCATATGCTAGTGATTCGCGCTTGGGATGTTCCTCAGCAACCTGATGAATATCTTCGAGTTCTTCCTCAAGAGACTGAGCCTGTGGTGAGTTGGTCCAAATCTCAGCCCAGTCGCGTGTCGCCTTTCCAGCCGTACCAGCACCAACGACCTCCAAAATGTATTCTGCAGGGTTGGCGTCAGGCGAACAAGTAGGACCGCCGTTCGATTCAAAGTAGTCAATCATGATACGGGCATCCTTGCCAATTTCCCCGTAGTAAGCAGTTTTGCCACCACGAACCAAAAGCAATAGATGATCAAAGTGCTCAAACAAGATAGAAGAAGGCTGATGAATCGTACACAGGACGGGCCAACCACAGTCAGCGAGCTTGCGAATAAACCGGACAATGTTAAACGAACTTTGGGCATCCAAACCAGAAGTAGGCTCGTCCAAAAAGAGCAACTTGGGCTTAGCAACGAGCTCCATACCGATAGTAAGGCGTTTGCGTTCCTCGACAGAAATACCCGTGCCTTCTTCTAGAACACCGATCTGTGCATCTGCAATGTCTTCCATTTCGAGCAACGTCAAAATCTGCTCAACATATTCGTCCTTTTCGGCCTTGGGAACATTTTCATTCTGGCGCAAGTAAGCAGAGAATCGCATGGCCTCGCGCACAGTGACTGCCGGCTGGTGAATGTCCATTTGCTCGCAGTAACCGGTGATGCGTTCGAAATCAGACATCAAGGCTTCGTTGTTGAGATAGACACGGCCATCTACCTTGCCAATGGTCTTGCGCTTTGCCAACACATCGAGAAGGGTAGTTTTACCCGCACCCGAAGAACCCATGAGAGCTGTCAAATGGCCAGGCTTGACAATACCGGAAATGTCATTGAGCAAGTGCAGTGGACCACCTTTGAACGGAACCTCGTAGTGAATGTGGTGCCAGGAAAATGTTGTACCGGTAGCAAGACCTTCCATATTGTTGGTAACCTCTTGTTGCTTCTTGCGTCTTTCATCTTCCTCTTCGTCGGTACGGGATTTTGGAGCTTTGCCGGGATGATACAGTTTGGTGATGGATCCGCCTTTCATAGCATCCGAGAATTCCATGATACCAGCAATGACCACGGTGAAGAAAAGGAAGAATGCAACCACAGCCACGAAATAAGGTGCCCATTGTTGGGATGGCTCGTAGCTGAGTGCTTCGCGAAGGTAGTCGTCACCACGCACAACGTTTTCACCGGGTACAGCTCCTTTCATGGTGCAGACCTTGTTTGCCCACGCTTCATAGCCAGGGCCGAATGGAATAGAGTTTCCTTCGCCTTCACACGAGTAGACCTGACCGCGCATCTCGTTGATAATCAGTGCCTTGTAAGCATAGCCCATGGGGTTAATCCAGTAAATCCTATGTAGGGTAAAACAAAGAGCAAAAAATGTTTAGAAATAATGTTAGCTTGCAGGAAATGATAGCTTCTTACCAATACAACCAAGGATGCATCGTCTTGTACGGAATGACATAGCCGGTATAGGTCATCATGGCCACCAGAAAAATACCAGAGATTTCCGTACCCAAATAGAAATTCTTACAGATGGCACCGAAAAGACGAAAGAAACCGTTCATCATCATGTTCAGAAAGAATAAGATGAGACAGTACCCGAACCAATGACCGGCATCCAGATTAAGACCCATCAGGAAGTACGAACACAGAGCAAAAATGACAACTAAAAATCATAGAGAAATTATAAGCTTATCAGAACATTACTTATTATCTAGCATATCAGTGATTATAATCTTTACCTTGAACAATGGCGTAAGGTACATCCATAATGACTTGGGCAATGTAAAACGCAGACGGCTGGAACATGGCAAAATGCTTCTGCTTGGCCAGGATAGGTTTACCGGTCAAATAATTCACCATTTCCGTCTGTGAAATCAGCGAGTTGAAGAGCAACGCAAAGAATAGAGCACCACCGCGAGAGAAGGCACCTGCAGCCGTCATGGGCATCTTGTAGAAACATGATGCAGATATCAAACCTTGGACGAAAATCGTACCATAGCGAGAAAAGTTGCCATGATGGTCCTTGATCAGTAGATGGTACTGACGAACTGTCAATGCCATGACTTGCTGCCAAAAGGAAGCGGTGTATGGAGACTTTTTGAGTGCGCCCTTTTGATGCTCGGCGACAACAGCGTTCTTGAAAGTTTCAGATGGGTTATTACGTTCGATCAGTTGCTCGTAATTCTCGAGCTCGGCCATCAAACGCTTGTGGATAGTGGATTCATAGTACCGGGCTTGGAATTCAGATGCGTGCTGTGGCGCGGTGTTTTCAAAACCAGGCTTGATTTCACGCTCTACGGGATTACAGAGGCCGGTGAGGAAATCTGGAATCGACTTGCGAGGCGGGCAGTAGAATCCAAGGTTTTCAAAGTAGGCTTTTGCTTCGTCGGCTGGGCCAAAATAGATACAGTAGCCATCATCAAGTAGCAAGACTTTGTCATACAAGCTGTAGATGCTATTGGATGCTTGGTACAATGTGGAAATGGTTGTCTTTTTGAAAACGTCGGTCATGATGCGGAGCGAACGGACATAATCGAGGGCAGAAGCGGCGTCCAGGCCACGCGTGGAACAATCCCAGCAGTTGATTGAACTCTGTGTTGTCATGACCTCGGCAATAGAGAGACGCTTGCGCTCACCACCAGAAAGGCCGCGTACAAAGGCATTACCAACTATGGTAGGCATCTGTCGTGTAAGACCTAGCATGTTGCCGAGCAAGTAAATAATTTTCTCAACAAAGTCTTTGCTAGTCTCATCAGGCAGTCGAGTACCAGGAGTCTTGCAACGTAAGGCGAACTGCAGTGTTTGTCGCGTACTAAGTCTATTGCAGGCCTTCCATTAGTATGCGTCATCCGTTCATGTTCAAAGACTACAAAGATGACTTACGTTGGGTAATGTTGATCTTCTTCTTCGTTATAGATGGCTTGGCCACGGTAATATTTACCGAATGTCTCGTGATCAATACCTCCGTAGCTGACTTGACCATCGACCTTGGTAAAAGAGCCGCGCATATTAGCCAAGACTTTAAGCAAACTGGTACAACCAGCACCAGGACGACCGAGAACGAGAAGCATTTCACCATCCTTGCAGAAACCGTCAAGACCACGGAGAATCGTCTTTTTTGAAGTCTTTTTACCGATGCCAAAGACTTTCCAGAATTGAAGAGCTGCCATCAAGTCACTCAGGTTTGTACGAATGGTATGCGCATCAGCACCGAGGCCCTGATAAAATATGAGACGCGGTGTATGTGATGAATTGTTAATGATAATCAAGAAGAAAAAGTTTCGTCGTGTTTGTTTTCGGTAATAGCTTTTTGATTACTGGAAAGAGATCTAATTTATATACCTCAACTGTGAGATCACGGAAGACGAGCCCAAGGTGTTTAGGGACATGGCCGGCTTCTTGAGCGTCGTTGTTCATTCCGTGTAAAAAGTCATCGAGACTGAACTCTTCTTGGGTGACAACACCCTCTTCAACTTTACTGGCGTTTGTTGATTTTCTGCTGATCCGGGAGAGTCCGCGTTTCAACTCGTGGTATTCACCAATAGCAGCTATTTAGATGGGTCAAAAGAAAAGAATTAAGAACGTCAATTGATTGTAGTATATGTTTCTTGATGTCAGTACGTCATGTCAAATGAAATTGTGATCTCTTACCATCGACATCTACAATATTAGCGTTCGGCTCACCATAGCTGCCTTTTGAACCGATAGGTTCAAGGACTGTCTCAACTGACGTCTTGTCATCGTTATTACTACGTTGTTGCCGATATTGTTGCGATATTTGAGCTTTCTCTTTATCCATAAGAACAATACTGGTACAAAGAAAGATAAAGAGCGTCGGATTAATCATGAAAACAGCAGATACAGATTCACTGTATATACTTGTGGAGACGGAAGCTTTTTTGCGCCGATCTGGAAGAACTTCCTTAATGATGTATAGTAGATCGCTCGGAGACGGAGGCAATTCGGACCGTTCTTTAAAGTGTGTATCCGTCGCTTCTGACCCGCGCTTCGGTTGATTAATCTTCCACACCGACGCCTTCTTCGAACGGATCCGATGGAGTTTAGGGCCGAAACCACCCAAACAATCCGAAAGCGCTTTATTTATCAATCAAGGAGTTTTCCATAAACAGGTTGGTCTGTGTGTCGCTATGTAAATCAACCATGACAGAAATACGAACAAAATCACCATTTCGAGGGGCCGAGAAAGGTCAAATGAATTTCTGTTTTTTCCAAATTTGGTAATTTTGATTTTTTTCAGTGACACAGGTTTGTGTTTCAAACAGATCAATCATGGATACTGCCGATCTGATAAAGAACAGTCGAGCTTTTTGACAAGCATTGATTTCGAAGAAAAGAAGGATAAAGGAGAGCCTCTAAAAAACTCTGTGCTATAAAGGCCTTTTGATCTCTGTGCATTAAATGATTCTCTAAAAGGCAGTAAGCACACTTACCGATCGAAACGTCTTCTTCAGACTGGCAGAGTAGAAAATACAATTGTCACAAAAGGAAGCCTGGATCCTGTGACACATTTCCTCAAATCTTGGCTCATTAAATACTATACAGAAGATATCAAGGATAGAGCAGACGAAGCAGCATTATAAAAGCAAGCCGTTTAGGTATTTATTTTATTTTTTTAAAAGGATAGCAGTGGACACCACAAGTATGCAGGTAAAAACAAAGCAAAAACAACCGGGGTATGGGTGTCTATATCATAGTTAGCTGTTTGTTGGGGTAAATAGATAATGAGTCTGACGTTAACAAAGCCAGCTACGTTGTTTATTTGTGAATATATCATCGCTAGTGACGTTCACGGCGAGCAGAATGATAATAAGCTACATTTATATACTGTGTGTAGCAGTGCCACGGACCAATGCTTCATTACCATCAATGAAAAGTGTCATAAAGAGTTCGGAATCTTTTTTTTCCACACCTTTGAAACTTTGCAGGATGATGTGATCTGATCATAACACGGCCCGTGCCAACAGCTCAAACTAGACTTACCAATATAGTATTAGCACAAAAAAAAACCGACTGGACCAGCTAAAAGCAGCAACACATCCACAAGGTTAATTCATTACTAACTGGACTTTTCTTACCAACTAGCAGCTATTATGATCAAATATGTTGGGCTATATTCAACCATGACCAAAGGAAACGACTCATGCTGCCGGCGCTAATCTACATGCAGCTAGCTTTGCACTAAATATGCAGCCTCGGCATTTCCAAAAAGCAACAATACGGCGGAATAGCGTACGGGTTATCAAATGGCTGGTGAAGGATCATTTTTCGATTCCGATACATACACTATGTTACATACGGAGATGCCATCTTTGCATATTGCAAGCACAGTTACATGTATACATATTATTTATATACACATATGCGCAGCAGTACACACGCAGCCGCAGCAGTACCCCGCGCGCCTTTGGGCAAAAAGGGCCGTGATTTGGGGTGATGCACCCCACCTCCGCCCCGCCACCTTGTTTGTTTATATTTGTTTGAAGTAAGATGATGACATGTGACAGATACAGGTCTAGAGAGGGGAGAAGGAGAGATCTTGCAGTCCAAGCAACTTGGTTCTTACAATTTTTCCTTATATGATCAGATCTAGAGTGCTTGTATGCAACTCCCAACATCAGTAAATGTAAGATAGTATTATCATGCGCTAAACCACTATCATATGCAGCGAGAAGAGCCACCGTATTTCTTCTCTTCCTTGTTACAAATGAAGCATTAGCAGCACAGTACATAGTATCAGGGAGAAGAAAGGAAAATGAACAATTCTCCCTGTTGACTACATTCATTTTGGAACATATGATGAAGTCATGATGCAGGTATCATAAGTTTGAAATCACCAAGCAGTTATACACGTACATTAATGTGCTAAGATTCGATTGGCACTACTCGCAATCCTCGGTTTCGTGTAGGACAAGATCCTTCAGATGTTGCTTCTCTCAAAGTTTGACAAAGTGTTACGTGGGCTAAGATGGTGTGTGCTTGTTATATATCAGGTGACGTCTTTATAAAAATGGCGCTCACAACAACCCTTGAGGCGAGGTACTAATGAACTTTATGATATGATCTTATAACATGTTTTACTTTTGAGACTTGCTTATGATCAGTACCGCGCAATTTCCATAATTACCACTATGCAAATCTACGCGGCTTCTTCATTTCCTAAATAACTGAAAATAAAAGTACTCAAGAATTTCTTTTTAGCCCTCGTTGTACCCTTTAATTACGGCTCTTGGCATTATTCATAGTCCCATCGTTTCTATTTTAAAAAATCAACCATGTTTAGAAAATAGGTCGGTTTACCAGGAGCCAATAAGGGCAGCGAGTACTTATTGCACCGCGTGACTTTAAAATATGCTGTGTATGTACTGTTCACAAAGGGGTCGATCTTCTTCACTTTACGCATTCTCTTTGACCAATGAGTCCGTGATAGGGCCGGAAAAATACCGCACTTTAAAGTTTGACGGAAAATGTGCTTCCGAAATAGGCAATTTTAGGCAACCAATGCAAAGAAAAAAGAACTGATGTTGTTTGCATTAAGGCAGTTTCTTTGTTTTTTGTTTTTTTCATAAAGAAGAAAAGGCAGGGTTCTATGCGGTACGTACACATAGACGGGGAGGAGGAGAGGGACACATTTATGTACAGAGTACTTCTGCAACACACTTATTATGATGGTGCGGATGAAATATTGCGGGGTTGACCGGCAGTTGTCATCTCAACAAACGGATGGTGTACATGCACGCATGTAAGTAGAAGCTGTTGTTATAAGTGTTTATTGGAATAAAAAAAAGCATGTGATTGGGTTTGTAGAGTCTCTATTATGTATGATGTGCAGTCACCGGCAGCTAACGGCTACATACCAGCAGCACAAGCTACCACTACTTGGTCGTGAGGACTGAAATGCATAGTGAGTAAGAGAAGGCAACCCCACACCAGAAAAGGCAATTTTAGACATGTGCAGGTTTCTTTTAATGCGTTTATCCGGCGTAATTCTCGTCGGCGCAGAATACATATACAATAGGAACAATGCTGGAAAAAGCAAATAGAACAACAAGAGGTGGGAACTACTAGGGGTATGATGGTAGAGTGATGTGATGTCGGGCTGATTACATATATCGAAATAGTAGGAAAGGGGGTATTGTTGTTGGTGCAGGTGAGTGATATAGCTACAAATGTTGGTATAGAGATGAAGGGATGATGCATAATATGTATAGGTGATAGTGGGTTTGCTCTCGGTAAATAGGTGACATAAATAGAAGAAAAGGGATATAACAGCGGATAAAAAAAGGAAGAAGAGAAAGACATATACAGTGTGAGGTCTAGAACAGCGAAAGGGTCAAGATGCAAAAAGGAAATTCAAGGGGAAGAAGCATTGGCAATAATATATAGCGGGGATGAACAGAAGAGAAAGGGTAATGCTTGAAAGGGGGTGTGTGTTTAGTAAGAGAGAAGAAGAGGGGGGGGAGTAGGGTGGAGCATAAGTTTGTGAGGATAGCTTTTACGAGCACCGAACAGAGGTAGAAATCGTAGTAGTAGTAGTAGACGATGCTGTTGAAGAGGATGGTGATGGCGGCGTAGGATGATGTTTATTATTAGATGTAGTAGCTAGAGCCTCTTTAACAACATCATGATGATGTGATGATGATGATGGTGTTGGTGACGGTGGTGACGGTGGGAAGAAGAGCGAGGACAGATTCCGGTCGGTGCGTGGCGTGGTTGGTGGCGATGGTGGGAAAATGTCTTGAAGCTTGGTCATGGTGTTGGTAGCATTATTTGCTGCTGATGCTGTCTTTGCGACATCATTCTCATAGCG
Organism: Zychaea mexicana; assembly: GCF_025766255.1. Taxonomy (NCBI): domain Eukaryota; kingdom Fungi; phylum Mucoromycota; class Mucoromycetes; order Mucorales; family Lichtheimiaceae; genus Zychaea; species Zychaea mexicana. The sequence continues at coordinate 619,488 of NW_026516665.1, read as the reverse complement.
CTCGACTTCGGACGTGCGTGTGAAATACTTGCATCCACGGATGCTTGCTTCGAGCTCATCCAGACTGATGCGTCGCTTAGGGTCGATGCAAAAGATCCTTTTAAGAATGCAGTTGAGCTCCTGCGAGATGGGCAGAATCTTTAATAGATAGTTGCGGTCTGCCAGATAGGCCCGGAAGGTCTCGTCGTCGAGACAGGCCTGTCGCCAAGGATTCCTGCGAGCGGCTAGGTTGATTAAGACTACGCCGAGTGCCCAAACGTCGTTTGGTGCAGTAGCATAGCCAGTCCGATTTGCGAGATCGTCACCTTGACATTCTATTAAAGATGGGGGCGTGGCACAATAACAAAACCGCGCCAAAACCTTATTAGTATCTTTCAGGTGACTCAAAACACATAGCACAAGCAAACAGACAGACACACAGACACACAGAAAGAGAGAGAGAGTACAAGCACCCATAGCAGGAGGATATGTAGAGTGGCACACGATGTGCACTAGTCGGTGGCAGAGGGCATGGTGGTCTGTGCTTCTACGACCCTGCTTTCTTTCTTCCGCGTGTAAGCGTGTTGATGGACAATGAATTACCTGGTGAAAAGTAAAATGTGCTTCCACAGCCATAGTCGGTGGCAATCGACTCTGAAGTAGCAAGGCCAAAGTCTGCAAGCTTGAGTGTCTGTCCTTGATCAAACACCAGAATGTTTTCAGGCTTCAGGTCCCGGTGATAAACGTGGCGTTCATGACAGTACCTCAAGGCATTGATCAGTTGCAAGAACACGCGTCTGATGCGGTCGTGGCGGCCATAGTACATGTTGTGATCCGTGATGGCAGTAAACAGATCTCCCTCGGGGCTGTGCTCAAGCACGACATGCACAAACTGTTTTTGTTTGACAATCCGTTCAAGTCGGATGATGTTTGAGTGTGAGAGTTTGGCGTGAAGTGTCATCTCACAGCGCTGCAACGCTCTCTGGCGGCTGTCCAAGCCCTCTTGCGCGAGGGTTTTAATGGCATACTGCTGCTTACTGCGAATGTCACGTCCGAGATAGACACGTCCGTATGCCCCGAGGCCGAGTGTTTCGACGATCTCGAGGCTGTCGTGGATCATTGTTCCGGCCGGCAGACTTGTGCTGTTCATAGTAGTAGGTCGTATTGGTACAGTGGGTTGGTGGTGTAGTAGAGAAGATATGTGGAAATAGGTTATGTGACGAAGTTTGGATCGTCTACAACAAGAAGAAGGTAAAGAAGAAGAAGAAAACAGAAAAACAGGGCATAAACACGCAAGGAAGAAGAAAGAAGAAAAAGGAAAGAGCCGTAAAATGAAGGCCCCTTTTTATATTTTTTTTGTTTGCTGGAAACCGTCGTTAATGCGAATCTGAATTTGGGGGGAGGGGGGAAGGTGTTGCCTGGGTGGGGAAGGGTTACCGCTTAAAAATGGGGGGTGGATCCAGAACACAACTCACTTGGGTCACCAGGCATATCGACCACACGCACACCAGCGCTAAAGCTCTTTCTCCTCTCCTCTCCTCTCCTCTCCTCTCCTGGTCTCCTACTCTCTTGCACACTCCCTCTGTAAATATAGTTGTGTAGTGCGTGCGTGCGTCTGTTTTGCCACCACCCTGCCATAAGCCCCACCCCACCCCCAAATGAACCTGGCTCTCCTTTCACTTGCCTTTCTACTCTTCTGTTTAGGCACCGTTACTGGCGATCCTCAGGTAGGTTCAGTCGAGAATCGATTTAAAAAAAAAAACACAACATGCATAATTGTGACTCGATCGATTACATTCAATAGACCTTGGATGCTTCCCAGATTCACGCTGTTCTCCAACAGGGACAGCAATATAAGCACGAGCTGCAGCTTGAAAAGCAACGCTTCCATGACAGCATAAAAGCATACAACGCAGACAATGACGCAGGGCTCTTTCGACTTGCAGGCGTGAAACTGGATGATTTTACAGCATTCGAGAATCTCGTCTTTGGCATGTTTGAGATCTACGGCCAGACCGTCCATCGAAAACACGGCACCTACGACTTCAGAACACCGGCCCTAAAGTTGACCTTTGATTTCCAACTAGCCATCAAAGAATCGCACGTCCACCTTAAATCGCACTCGTTCGATGAGCTTAGCAGAATGACTCAATCGCCACCGCCACCCAAAGACCTTGAGGGCAATGACGAGGAAGCAGCCATTGAAAAGTCGCCAAAGACAGCAGTGACTGGATATACACCGCATCATGTGCATAGTGAAGGCGATGCGCCCGACTCACGCGAAGCAATCCAAGAAATGCTCCACGGAATGTTGCAGGACGTCCGTCAAAATGCGGACCAGCTAGAACAAGGCATGCACCAACATAATCTAGCGTTCCCTTCATCAGGCGAAGGCGCAACAATCGAGACTGTGCTGAAATTGAATGATGAGGATACGCAAGAGGATGAAAATGCGGTTTTGATCGACCAAGACAACAATGAATACATCATGACGAGACCGTTTGATACGACTGTGATCTATGAAGGTATATGCTATATCTGCAGAGGAGAGAGAGAGAACGTGTGTGTGTGTGTGCAGGTCATCCGTGTGACGCTTGTATAACAAGAGAGCGGATGTATACAATGCTAATGCACCCTACTTACATCCACATGTTGTAGATATGCAACTGTTGCATGATTTCATTTTGATCGTCGTGACCTCGTTTGGGTTTGGCTGGCTATTTTCGATAATGGGTCTCCCTGGTAGAGTGTCTTATTTTTAGTAAAACTGTGAGAGGGTGGGGAGGGGGTTAGAATTTATGACCTTGGCAACGTGGCAAGCAACAGAGGTGACAGCTACAGAGAAAAAGAAAGCTAAGCAAAAGTAAAACCCAAAAAGCTTTCTTCGGATACATCTTGGCCGGTGTAGTGACAGGCCCTTCGGGTTATAACCTTATCAGGGTAACGTTCAGGAGAAACAACAGCATACACCATCATCATCGCATACTGAAAGTCCATTTATTAATTTTAGGAACTGATTCAAACGGAGACGCTTGCTCAGCTCGGAGTCGTGTTCATCGTGTTCGTCTTGGGTCTCGAATTTTCTCTGGAAAAGCTGAGAGCCATGTGGCGGCTCGTGCTAGGGGGCGCCATGATGATCCTCGTGGTGACCGTACTGTTTTTTGTGATTATGGGTGCTATTCTTGGCGCTTCGATGAAGGAAGCTATTTTTGTCGGCGCATGTGTGAGTCTGAGTTCGACGGCCGTCGTGGTGAAATGCATCAAGCTGGACCATTTGGAACACTTGTACGGTCTACTGGTGATGCAGGATGTGCTGCTCGGATTTATGCTGGTATAGGAAAAAACACTTTTCTCTTTCGCAATGATAGTTGCTCGACCATTAACCACTGTTGTTGTTGTTGTTGCTGCTGCTGATAATGACAGGCCATCATCCCTGCACTTGCCGAGTCAGGTGTTCAGGTTCTGTTTGCAGTTCTCAAGATCGCCTTATCGTTTTCCGTGTTTGGCAGTCTGTGCTTTGCTATTGTCAAGCTGATGCCATTGTTGCCGCGTGTTATACACAAAGCATTTCCTAATTTAAAGGTCGCCTATAATCACGAACTGGTGGTGCTGGGCACCATCGCTGTCTGCCTGGTCATGCTCCTTGTTTCGGATTACCTGGGTCTCGGAATGGAGATTGGTTGCTTTGCCGCAGGCGTGATCGTGCGCTCTCGGAAAAACCTCTTTGAGTCCGCTCTGGCCGTGATTGAGCCTGTGCGCGATTTGTTTGCATGTCTGTTCTTTGCATCCATCGGCCTCCATGTGTATCCTTCCTTCCTGGCCTCCGAAGCAATCCTGCTACTCACCCTTGCCGGCGGCGTGATTGGATTCAAGTACATTGCAACCTCCGTCATCCTGGTCTTCCTCAAACTCGACTTCCGCAAGTCTTCCACGATGGCCATTGCCTTGGCGCAGATCTCGGAATTCGGCTTTGTGCTCGCATCCCGTGCCAAACAGCTGGATATTATCTCCCGCGAAGTGTACTACCTGCTGCTCGCTGTGACATCGCTAACCCTGCTATCGACTCCCCTGCTATGGAAGCTGATGAATCGGTCATCGCTCCTCCACGATCCAACTACGTCGTCTGGAAACCAGTCGACCATCCCATCATCTATTCTGCCTTCCTCCTCGTCGTCTTCTTCTTCTGCTGCTGCTGCTGCTGCTGCAAGTATTAATCATCATCATCATCCTCATCATCGCTTACATCAACACCAGCAACATAGTAGGGACCCTGACGATCATCATCCTGTGATATCTATTTCGCTCGACGACTCGGCGGATAAATTTGCTTAGAACAAATACTTACTCCGGTTGATTATTACTTTACCTACCGCCCCCCCTCCATTTTGTATAATATGACGTTTATAGATTTTCCTTTATCTTTAAGTTTCTTCTTCTTCTATACAGCCCGTTTGTTTGATATCATTTGAGATTTACATTATGCATCTGTCCAAGGAGGTCTCTATAGGGATTAGATTCAAGGGGCTAGTAGTAGTAGTAGTAGTAGTAGTAGAAAAGGGAGGTGAAGAACATAGATTAATGACGGTCGACAATGACATGTCCATCTCCCCTTATTTATTATGGCTATGACAGTTATATAAGATGTTTTACAGGTTTTCTTCTAGGAATTACAGGTCTCGGCTACTGATGCTGATGCTGATGCTGATGCTGCTGCTGCTGCTGCTGCTGCATCTGAAGTCGGCGTTCTTGGTGCTGATGCTGCTTCTGTTGCCTGGGGTAAAATCCAGTCGTCCTTTGCCTTGTTGTTCATCACCAGATATTGCCGTTGTTGGCGCATCATGCTCCGGTCTCGAAGCTTGAGCAGCATAGAGCCGTAGTTATCAAAGTACCGACGCAGCTCTTCAACACTCAGGGCTCCCCACTTGTCCTGGCCCTCGTTTTCGTCATCAGCATCCTGAAACAAATGGAGCGGATGGATGAGACCGCGATACTTCGTCCACACCTCCTTTTCAAAACGATCATCGAGTTCTTGCTTGGCAACGTCAATGTTTCTCTTGTTGCTATCCGTGCTGTTGATCGGTTGGGTATATCCGTAGCCTTGCCAAATAATGACCAACTCCTCCTTCTTCGAGTCGGGTATGATATCCAATGTATTATCGTACTCGATGGCTTGCTGCTGCTTCTTTTCCTTGGTGGCTGCCGCTTCCGCCTCTTTTTCTTGTGCCTTTTTCTTATTAGCGCTCTCGTCATGGGGTGTGATCATTCCGCCGTGCCGATCCGACAGGTCTTGGGTAACCAGCACGGGGACTAACCCCGCCGACCCGCTTGATTGCTGCTTTTGCTGTTGCGGAGTAGCATACAACACGGCCGACAGCGACCGTCGAATGGTGCTGCGAACTTCTTTGTGGTTGGCCTGATTGGCTTCGGCAGGATCGTACTGTGCACTTGTCGGTCTCTTGTTTGTGAGATTACGGAACGATTGCAGGTACAGGCTTTGGGATTTCTGTGCCCGCCGACTTCGTCTCCGCTCATCGTCGCTGTCTTGTTCTTTTTGTTGTTCCTGTTTCTGTGATGGTGGAGATGGCGGAGGCTGGCTTTTCTCGGCTGCGCTGGTTTTGTTGAACAGTGAAAAGCCCGCAAAGGAGAAGCGTTTGCTGGACCGTTTGTTGGTTGTGCTTGTAGCTGTGGCAGTGGTGGACATGATGGCTTATGACGAGAGAAAAAGAAGCAAGGGAAAGGAGTGTAGCTAACAAGAGTGGAGTTTGAGAGGTGCAGAGTGCGTGGTATATGGAGCGTGTGATATGAAAAAGAGGAAAAGAAGAAGAGATGCTGCTTGCTGCTTTGTTTGTCAATCTAATAATTGATGCACACGGCCCCTCTCGAGATGGTTCCTCCTATCACGTATACGATATGCAAAGCGGGTGGAGTAGCAGAAGAAAAGCGAAAAAAGTTTTTGGCTCAAACCGCCTCTTTTCATTTCTTGTCAAACCTACGACAAGCCTAATAGAGAAACCATGCATGCCCTTCGTGTCCACTCCTCTCCACTCTTTGTCAACCGTGACTCGAAACTCCGTACTACATGATACACACACACACAGCAGCTTATTTGTTTATTGATTATATCCACAACCAAGACGTCGCGTTCCAGTGCCGAGCCAGCTGCCTTGCCTCGCTAATATACCCGTGCTCAACAAGGAGCATCGCGACACCCCTAAGTGCTGAGTGCAATGCTGAACTGATCCAGGATTGTTTGATGTCTGTATGCTCGCCCATATGCACTAGCCCTTGGGCGTACTTGAGATACGAAGGAATAAAAAGCGTGCGCTGACCAGCGGACGGATCTGCCCATGCTGCGCCGGCTGCAGGATCTAGATTCCAACATTTACGTGCATAGTTTCCTGTGTACTGCTCTAGTACAATGAAGCCGTGGAGTTCTTGAATGTATTCCAGTACCCGCGCTACATGTTCCTGCTTGCTCATGGATGACCAGCGTATACGCCTATCGTCGGCATAACTGGCAATCATCAATCCGCGTATTTATCCTCTATCGTCGTTGTAGTCAACACCCTTCTTCTTAGCTACTGCTGCCGTTGGATAGCATACAAGACCAATGGGCAAGTCTGTACTATCGCAGCCTCCTAGTATGGGCTTTTCATCATAGTATTGCCAGAATGGCGTTTCGAATTCTAGAATGACTTTGCAGGAATCGCCATGCTCCAGGTTTTGGATGGCGCGTTTCAATGTGTAGGGCAACGCTGCATATACCATCAGCAAGATAGTGCAAAATTGTGTATAGTGTCAATTAATATATGCAGTAAGGCAAGAATGATTATCGTTGCTGCTGCGTGCCTATGCATTGCATGATGTTGACAAAGATACGTTACCTTGTGGTAAATGCCATGTGCGCATCACTACAAATGGTACCGAAACAATGACATTATCAAATGATTTGGTTTGGTACACTTTATCGGATGGATCGTTTTTCCACTGGACAGATATATGCCGTTGCTTTTTTCGTTGAGTACTTTTTGTTGAGATGGTGCTGTATCAACAAAAGCTTCGTTGTCATCGTCGTAAATTTGGTGAAAAAATTCGATTTTAGACACTCTGGTGTTATAGCGAATCTTATCTCCAAGCATGGGTAGGAATGCGTTTGTAAAACGGCTCATTCCACCTTTGATTGTACGCCATTCAAACGTCTTATCATGGAAAAATACGTCGTACATATTTGTCCACACCAGGTGTAGTCCAGATGATCCCAGGTGGTATTCGGTAGCATTCATGCTGATGCCCATCTTTTCGTGGAGCCATCCCCATTCTGTCCAGTTATCGTATCCTTTGTCTAGAGCATGCTTCAATGTGAAAATTCTTATTGGTAATATGCGGGATGAGAAAAAGGTGTAAAGAATTTTTAAGAGTTTTTAATACTATCATATAGGTACCTGGAAAGCTTCATTTTAAATTTGTTGCCATAGAATCCATCCATTCGTCGCTCAGAAACAGTTGCGTAGCATTGTTGACCTCCTCGGCAAGTTCTACAAGGTCGCCTGGTGGCTCTTTTGAACCTGGCTTCAAGTCTCCTTTTGTCGGTATACGTCCGTTTGGAAGTCGATAGCCATTATGGTAGACGAAATTACTTTTGTTGTTGTAATTGTTGTTCGCGGCAAAAACAATAGTATCATACAATTTAGATTTTTTCCCGGTTGACCATTGCTACAATCGTCAATCCAGACTTCACTTTACTGTGTTCCATTCTATATTACTTATCCGTCGACTGCAACCACGGGGTAAACTCAATATGATATTCCTTGGCATTCATCCCGTCAAGTTCTTTAGCTAGCTGGAAATAACAGCTTGGTCCTGTAAGGGAAGAGTCCGGTTTTTGTGCTTGTAGCTATAAGGAAATCGCATCGCTCCAAGCTCTTGGTACAATTCCGTCGAGTTACCGAAAAACACTGTTTGGATCCGCCTGTGTACGTATGTTTTGTGTGCCAGGATAAAAACAGCAAGAGCAATGTCAGTATCAGAACGTCGCATGCACTACTTTTGTTGTATATGTATATACATATCTGCTATTACTACTTTACTACCCTCCAACTCGATTGTTTGCTTATATAAAACCAGCCTGCTCGAGCAAGTATGCACTGAAGAGCCCAGATGCTCCAGCACCGATGATTCCGATTTCTACCAACCACGTGCAGCATGTAATATAGGATATGCACTTTATGTCAGATAAAGAAAAAGGTTTAAATATCAAGAGCATACATACTTGTGCTATTCGTTTTGGTGTCTTGACTATCTACGGCGTATAACATCTGTGGAGCTTTCGCAACGATGGTTGTATCTGTCGATGATACTGAGCTGCATTGAAATGAAAAGACGATGTATCTTCTTTCATTTCTTCTGCTGGATGATAGTGACCATAGCAATGTTGTTTTCGTTGCTTCGATCGTCTAAACACGTCGTACGAAGCACTCTGTGTAAGAATGGTGTTATCCTGTGCAACGAAAAGACATCCGCTATGATAGGGTATGTCGTATGGCACAATCCACACGAGCCGATTTGCGGTCTTTCTCGATATTTTTGCTGATCCAAGGAGCATGTGGCTACTAATAGTTGTTTGGTATATGTTTCCCGGTAGCTTATTGCTTTGACGACAGGAACTGAACATAACGGCAACATCATCATGCTCGTCGTTGCTGCTGTCGATGGTCACATCGGTGAAAGCGCTGGTATAACCGAGAGGACTCTTATGATCGACAAATATATTTACTAGTGAACCAGCTTCGATGGTTGAATCGCGCAAGTAGATTTGGAAACTGCTACTATTATCGTCAGGAATCGGATCACGTTGTGCTGCAACGATCAGTAATAATTATAAGCGTCCCAGTGATAATAATACGCTGACAGTGATTGTTAGGCGCATCTTAATTAGAGACGATGTAAGTTGGAAATATCCAATCGAACAGCCCGATAAGAAGGAAACGAGAAAAAAAAAGGAAAGAAGGCTAAGCGAACATACCTGCATTTTTATTTGTTTTTATCTATTAACGAAGGATGCAACAAACAACAGCGCCACAGAAACAAAGCGATCATTCATATGTATATGGAATCGTTTTTAGGTGCGTGAGTAAACTAGGGTGCCCATCGAAGGAAATTATTCATAGCCCTCGCTTATCGCGAGTCTTTGTATGACATATCTGTTGAATTCATCAATACAAAATGTTTATGAGCAGCTATTGCCTAACGTATAGTTCATCCGTCAAATTCCAGTTCTCACTCGGAAGCTCAAAAGGTTCCGTGAATCCCCATGGGTTCTCATTGGAAAGGAAAAAGGGTGGACAAGTAGACAAATGTGCTGCGGCGTCACTGGTATGCATCTGAATCGCATGATACGTGTCTCACCATGCAGAGCTGTACCGTCGGATAGTGTCTCCGCGTGTTTGTGAATGGTCCTTGCACTGCACAAATAGAAGAAAAACAAAAAGGTCCGTACGCCAATATAAAACGTTTGAATGAGCACGTAAATTCACAATATTACAGGGTTGTTGGGTTTACAGTTTAAATTTTGCCGTTATAGAGACTAAAATTCAAGTGTTTGCTGATAGACTGAGACGTGCTCAACCAGTAAAATATAATAATGTCCTTGCATTTCTGCGATATTTATTAACGACCATATATGAGTTGCTATTTACGCTAACAGCATTATCATGTGATGCTCTTTTCATTATTTGGGTGATAGAGATGCCGATTTGAGCTATTTTATCGAGCGTCTTCTACAACAGCTATTTTATGATCCATCCTGCACCCAAGTATGGTACAAACTCTATTTCAATTTACGACCAATCATGTCATCAATATGAATGAACAAAAAAAGGATAAGCATATACATTATTATGTACCTCTGAATTGGGCATTTTGCCAAGCAAGGTAGTCTGATGATATCATATAAAATATACTGTTGAATATTTTATTGAAAAGAAGTGTTGAATCACCTGTAATTAGAGACATTTACTAGGCGATAGTATGCAAGGTCAAACTACTATGTAGGACATGAGGTCCTAGCAACACAAAGAATACAACGGGAAACTATTTTATTCCTTGGCTGAATATCCAATAATCGAGAATGACCCAAGCACAAAAGTGCTATTCGGGCAAAGTTTCATAACGGTTAATTCTCCTTGCTTCCTAACCACCCAGTGGCGCGGCTCACAGGATGAAGGTGCGATTATCTACCTAGCATATCCTCTCACCAGTGCACCGCGATTGATAGCTTGACCGTTTCTTTACCGACCTCTCAGAAACAATCAATACTCGTGTAACTGATGTCTGGCTATTCATCGGTATGTAGACTTCACATGCTATCAGAAGCTTATCAATGCAGGCAACGTTCCTCAATTAACCGGTTCTGCTTTCATACAATATTGTTACGGTGAATTTGGGGTATTCCAGGTAGTTGCGTAACGGTTTATGTGTATGTTTAGTAGTGAGCACCAGTAATAATATCGTTTATTACAGACGGGTTGTGAAGTGATATGAGTGTAAAGTAAGGTAAAAATGTGTATGGGTTATGTCCAAGGTTGTAAATAGTAGGGAGCTGATGTCTTGATTAAGCTCAGTGAGTAGAAATGAGGATCAGGGATGTTACGTCTGTCCAAAATGAATGAGGAATAAGGATCGGGAATGTTACGTCTGTCCAAGTAAATGAGAAATAAGAGCAGGAATGTTACGTCTGGTCTTAATAGAAGAGTTTATTTAGCTTCAATTATGAGCAATAAACAATATGTAAGATAAAACAAGCCGTGTTTAGGTCTTGAGTGATTAAAAACAACACTTGAAAAGTTAAGTCAAAAGCGAGAGGTAGAAATTCGATGTCTTTATTCAAATAAAATGAGGTGGTATTTAGACCTTTCATCTATAATAATTGAACATCAAAGATGATGCTCGAAGGTTGTGGAAAGTACTCGCATCCAATGGTTATGGATGTGGATTCAATTGGAAAGTCTAGGAATAATGCTATGATTAGCTATTCGTTGGCAATTTGGAAGGTGCCAGAAGTTTGTAGAGTTGTTGCTGCGTAGTTATTGGATCGCTGTGTCCTTGGCTTTATGAAAAGAGCCAGAATGTTGTAGTAATTGCGAGGCTGCTGTAGTAGAGCTCTTGTTGTTGTGTGATGTGATGTACTTGATGTTTGTTATGCAGCTCTTTCTTGTATTCAGATTTTATTGGAGCGATAGTTCTCGGGGTATCATATCAATATCTTGAAACTCGCATTTCCCAACGGTCAGTTATGCAACCTGTACGCTCCCGTAACTCGCATCCATACCTTTAATCATACACATGAAAATCTTTTTGATCGGGCAGCTTCAAGCGAAGACGATGATGGTGAGTTAACAAAGCTAGCCTTATTGTTGAAGAAAACATAACCACAATAACATGGAAGAGGCCGGTAGCAAGTAATTTTCCTCTTTATCGCTACGGGATCCATCATTGTACCTTCTATTTCTAACATCTATAAGAGAATTGAGGCAACAGCGACGATCAATGTCTCTGATGTTGATCGAAAAGCATTACCAAACAAAATAAGTACAATTGCATGTCTCTGGCGATCCATCGTCATTGTGCAAGGAACGGCATCCGTACAGTCTCCGTTTATCAACGAAGAATATCTCTTGACGCTAGGTCAATATGGTCGGACGTGTAAATGTTGTACGATCTTTTTTGAACACGTCAGCAACGTCGTAGCCGTATTTCCCAATATTGAATTGTACCAACTGGGTCAATGCTCTACTTTTTTTTTGTGGGGACAGTTAGTGTCGATGAACAATACTATTGCATCTCGCGTGACCTACAATTCCAGCATTCACGCCCGTCTATATACCTCTGACAGGTGCTATCCTAGCCGGGTTAATCATCAGAAAAAAATTGGCAAATCGATCTCGCACCACTGTCATCATTGCCTGTCACCTATCCGTGGGCTACTCAAACAGTTCTGAAAGGCACCATTCACTCTTTCACCGGGCGCATCCTGTTCTTTGGCATTTTTACCACAGCAAGCATCGTTGTCGCTCTCGTCCCCAACACTTAATACGAGATATGATAGCTACTCCCCAAGACTCAAGCGTTTTTTGGCAACCAATGTGACACTGGCCAACACTTCTGTGTACCTAAGGAATAACTCAGTCGGAACCAAGCTACTACGATCGTTCTTACCACAACACATCTACTCGACTATCAACAATTCCATCTTACTCACACTATCACGCCTCAGCTCAAGTACACAAACATACAAGAGGCTTCTTTTCTAAATAATTATTGCTGCTTGCACTGCCTTCACTGTCTGTCAGGCGCGCTGGAAATGAGCTATCATAGTCAAAATCATAAATTACTAAATTCTTTCCTCCTTTAGAAACCGGCTTCTCGTAGCGATACAATGAAATTCTTCTCTTACACCAATAGAAGACTTCTTAGTCATCGCCTCGCCATTGCCAACAAAGTTTGCTAACACACTTTTTTAAAATGAAGACCCTGAAAGCACGTGAATATGTACATAGTGTACTAATATTCGGAAAACATTGAAAACCTTTCGTAGAATTGCATTGGGCTTCCTTTTCTTTTCGTTTATAACATGGTGGGTGGGTCATTTATCCGTGGATAAAAATTTTGATTAATACGAGAGTGTATAGTATCCACGCACAGCAAAGACACCGGCCACGAGATAATGTTTGGTCAAAACGAATTGATCGCATCGAATCGTTAGATCGGATGATGTTTCGGGGAGCAAGATAAAGTCGCAATTGGAGTGCTAGATTATTTTTAGAAGCATATGGGAGGACACCGAGAGCCGTTATATACTACTGATGACATTCGCGGTAATGAAGGTTATGATTATAACTACGACGACGACTACGTTTAAACAAACATACATACTTTACAAACGTTTATCTGTAAGAGCACAGTACTGTACTTGAGTCTATGTTTTCGATCAAGACGACAACATGTAACTCTCTTTTAAAATGCACATGTTGTACATAAGGATTATGTCCCATCGTCTACTGTCAACGTTTCAAGATTCTGTCTCCAGAATCATACAGCAACATAATGTGTCGTACTAGCATTTTTCTGTGAAATTGGAGCCTCATGTGATTAATCACATCTAATGTGGATTTCACCCTTTCATGATGAATAGCTAACTACATCATTCTATCTACCATATCGCTGTTTATTTGATAGCATTCTCTCTTACAGATGTTGCGTTAGAGACAAAGTGATCGTTTACCATCAAGTGCAGCTACAATCGCTTCTCAGCCCAGTGCACTCTCTGACCCTCCCATCGTCAAATAAAATTGGTGACACGCCAAGGTGCGCCAACCATTGGAGCTATTGCCATTGGAAAACGGAAGGATTATGCCGAAATATAACAATATTCTTCAAAGAGAAAGAAGAATGCTGATGAGTGACGTGATCTCTGTTTACAGCGCTTTTTCTGTGGCCTTTAGTGCTCGTTCGTTTGATTGGTTACTCCCTTGGTGTGTTACACACATGATAAAAAATGCTGGGGTCAAAAGTCCGTTCCCAATAATGCAGAGCGAGCTTAATTTGATTTTTGTACTCCCCAAGCTATAGGATAACGCCTGTATTTTTCAACCAAGAAGAAATGGATATTTGTGACCAAACTTGGAAGCATAAAAGAACGCAATTGGCAGTTGCTACAAATGGTTGATCGACAAAAGTAGCAACAGACGACAGCGATGTCTAATGACAGCATCCCTTGTTTTCATGAGTGGTGTAGCATTGCGATTTGAACCTGGCACGATCATAACAAAAAGAAGGTCGGTGTACTACTTGGCTACATATTAGGAAAAGGGCCCAGTAATAGAGCAGTATTATTGTGTACTTCTGGTGGGTATATATTTCAGTGCCTCGCGACTTTTCCAGGAGTAGTACCTAAAACATCGGAAGAATTGGATGTTATACCAGCTGTGTCTGAATGCGGCACATCGAGAAGCAAAGGAAGCTCTTCATATACTATGTATGTAGTGATGCGCCCGTAAACTTTGTACTGGTGCTAAGGCCGCTTCTTGTAGTAGATCATAGATCGTATCGACGGAGTGTACAATAAGTAGTGGTGCGGACATGAAAAACAAAGCTTACTGATAACGCAGCAGCGCGCCATGTCTCTGGATCAAAGCGCTGACAATGGGATGTGTGTAGGCTCTCTCTTTCTTGGACTCGGGTGCCATGGCTCTTGTTCTGGGGAAGAAAAACGGGATTATTTCCTTTAAGAGTCCCTTTTCATTGTACCTGCTGCTTGCTGCGTCGTATTGTCCATTATTGCACCCAATGGAGAACAGAAAAAGAGGGCAAAATTAACCTTCTGTGCTCACGCCGTAAATTTGATAGCTTATTTCTCATCGGATATGGCAAGGATGTACGACGATAGCTGTTTTTTTCTCTCCCTCGTAGCATATGAACGGCTTCTAAAACGTTGAAAAGGGCTGATCTAAGAAGAAGAAAAAAGCACAAGATTTACCACCCGTCCTGTGTTTCTGTAGCATCAACCACCATATTAAGCGTAGTTGGCTTTTTGTGTCACTCGTCTTCTGGCCCTCCATCATCTCCGAGGATGCAGGTTGGCAGTAGCAGTGGTGGTACATCGCACCCATCAAAGGAAACAACAACAGAAAAAACGTGATGGTCTGGCCTAGATTTGTTTCGGTTGCATGCACTTTGACTTGTATACGTCTTACCTCCTGCTCCCTTGCTCCGTAACCATTACACACATCGACTCTCAGGAAGAGAAAAAGTCGTATGGTTTCCCGCGCGCGCGCGCGCATTGAAAACCCTTTGGACATTGTACACTGCTATAGTTGTGTGCGGATCAGGGCATTGGCCAACTTTTCTCTCTCTCTCTCCGCCCGCACAACCGTTCAAAATCTTTTTTTTCTCACTGTAGCACATTAGCCTCTTTTTATTCAACCCTCCAACTGACGCAGACACACACGTTCTCTCTCTTTTTCCTCTTTCTTTCTTTTTGGACCGAACAACTTCCCTCCCTTTCTTTTTAAACCTTTGACCCACGAAAGACAAAGGATCCTCAAGCACCAACAGCAAAATGACTGACTCAAAGGTGGAATATGCCGTTGAAGAGGGCCTGACGGTCGATTACAACACAACCACCCAAGAAAAGACCGAGCATATGAAAGTAGTCGAAACTACCATTGCCTCATCGAATCAACTCGCTGAAGAATTCGATGCAAAGGGTGAGCGCATCTATGTCAAGAGCGATGCTGAAAAGAAGCTGGTCCGCAAATTGGATTACGTCTATGTCATGCCATTTGTGGCTATTTTGAACTTCCTTCAGGTATGTGCAGGCAGTGTTCCACAGGGATCACATTAGAAATATGTACTGATACATTATGGATGTTCTACTTTCTGCCCTACCAGTTCTTTGACAAGAGTACTTTGAACTATGCTGGTGTGCTGGGTATTCAAGAAGATACTAGTAAGTAGTACTTGCATGCTCATTCAATCCACAAATTTCAAACTGTGCACAACTTTCGGGACCGAAGCTAAATTATATTCTGCTTTAGACACCAGTGGCTCCCAGTTCAGTTGGTTGGGCTCGCTCTTTTATCTTGGCTATCTTGTTTACCAGGTCAGTGAGCGATATTGCTGGTGACCGCACCGTCCGGTTCGTAAAGTACTGACCAAAAACAATTATCAAACAAATTATAGGTGCCGAATCAATTCCTTCTTCAACGTCTGCCACTCACCAAATACATTGGCGGCTTGATCGTCTTATGGGGTTTGGTCCTCGCTGTGACCTTTGAGGCAAAGAACTTTCCTCAGTTGGCCGGTCTCCGTTTTCTCTTGGGTTTCTTTGAGGCCGCCATGTATCCCTGCTGCATCATGCTTATCAGTACCATGTACCGTCGTCGTGAACAGGCTTCTCGTCTTGGTGCTGTCTACATTTGCAACGGTGTCGCAATGGCAGTGGGTGGTTTTATCGGTTACGGTGTTGGCCACATGGATGGTGCTTTGGGCCATGCTTCTTGGCAATGGTATGCAGAGACAGAATTACAGATGCTTTATTACGTATGCGAGCGCTAATAATGAGACATTATTCATGCTTCATACACACTTAGGTTGATGATCATCCTCGGTGTGATCACCATCTTCTTTGGTTTCGTAATCTTTTTCTTCCTCGTCGATGACCCTCGCTCCAAATTTTTGCGATTGACCCCTGAGCAGTTGCAGATTGTCGACGAGCGTCAGCGCGACAACACGACCGTGCGCACCAAGGAAATAAAATGGCATCACGTTAAGGAAGCATTAACTGAGCCTCGATTCTACTGCTTCTGTTTTGCTTCCATGTTGATCAACTTCCAGAACGGTGCCTTGAACACGTTCAGCAGTATCATTACTGCCGGTTTCGGCTTCAGTGTAAGCAATTGTACATTTACTGTCTAATATATACCACGTCATCCCAACATTTAATGTCTCACAACATAACGTTCGTTTATGAATTTCTGACTCGTGCATATCTAGGGCGTTGATGCCATCTTGCTTTCCGTCCCTTCCGGTGTTGTTGATATTATTTACATCGTGGTCATTATTTGGTACAACAACAAGTATGGTAACACCCTGTATTGCGCTTGTGCAATGCTTGTGTGTGCTATCATTGGTCTTGTCTTGCTCATTGCCATCCCTGTGCCCAAGGCTAAGCTGCTGGGTCTCTACCTTTGCTGGGCCTATGCTGCCGCCTATGTCATGTTCCTTTCTTCTGTCGCCAACAATGTGAATGGCTACACTAAAAAGATCTTCTACAGCACCAGCATTATTGTCTTTTACACAGTACGTTTCTGCACATCTTTATATAAGCAAACAATTACCCATCACCTGATGCTTGGCCACACACACACTGTGTGCCCGGAAAACATCCTCTTCTGAAAAGTAGGATTCTTCTAGCTAACTGAATGTTTTCTATATTAGATCGGTAATTTCGCAGGTCCTCTCATGATGGTCGCTTGGCAAGCTCCATTATACCTCGGTGGTATGTTGGCCTATATCGCATCCAACGCTATTTGCATCGTTTTATTCTTGATTGCCCGTATGTCTATGGCCAGACTCAACAGAGAGCGTATGGCTCGTGGTATTACTTCTACGGCAACTGGTGAAATGCAGGATCTTACTGATAAAGAGGATCCCAACTTCATTTACAGACTTTAAAGAAGCAGCTGTTCCCCCTCTATCAAAACCCTCTCTCAATTTATTTATTATTTTACCCTTAACAATCAACACACAAACACTCACTTAGTCACTCACTCAGTTTTTGTTTCTTTTTTGCACCCGCTATTATGCACCTTTTTTTCTTATTCCAACATTCAATATTTTCGCTTTAGAAGACTTAGATTGAAGATTAGGGTTTTCCCAATGAGAGTCTCTATTCTTCTCTAATTGTATTCCCCCACCCTTTAAATTTCTACTAATAATCTTATCAACACTTTAAACTATAAAAAAATTACCTAATATTTCCGGAAAGGAGAAAAATCAGTTAGGAGGATCCGGTCGCGGACATATGGTACTATTTACTACGTTTGCTATTTCTCTAAAAAATACAGCAGATGGGAACTTAATGACTTTGGTTCTTTATCAGGTATTTATATCGTTGCAATTGTAACAACAATAATGAGGTAATGTAACGTGGAATCCCATTTACTATCATAAAGCTGGTTTATAGTCTTATGCACGTACATAGTATCAACATACATCACAGCATGAGAATGAAAGTCATATTATATGCTAAACATACAGAGCCCATTTTATATTCTGAATATCATACGCATCTACTTTATAAAAACAGGTGCCATTTTCAAGTAAAATGATGAGCAACATGCATCACTTTGGTTACTGTGTATTGTTACAAGCAACTAATTATATGTGCTACCGTCATGTAAAAACTTGACAGCCAATGATACTATAATTAACGTATTGCATACAGCTTGACAGGGAAGAAAAAAGTGCTGCTCTTGGCGAAAGGGCCCATGCATTTTTTTACTTTTGTTTTTTTACATTAGTTGCAATGTATATTTTAGCTCCGAGTCTGACAAGACATGCGCAAATGATCACACGCAGAACGAATCAGGCAAAGAGCACACCAATATGTTTTTACGTGTAAGACCGAAAACACAGTGTAACAATGATAGGACCGAGGCTCTTGGTCAAGTGGCGACATCTCGGAATCTTCAAACAAACGTCCTTCGGTCCATCGTGCTTAAGGATCTATTATATTGTACACTAAGAAGCTCGTTCTGCTTTCCTTTTCGGACAACCTATCCTCTTTTTCGGACCTTGTCCTCCATACCGCTTTCTTACCAGTATCTTGTCTAGTTTGGATAGTTGTTTTAAATTGAGTTATGTAGAGTTCTCTCCGCCACATCTCGTCACTTTGATATACATGCTTTGATCCCAATAAACTGGGCCTGCTGCATGCTTTTCAACTGTTTAAGATATATACATGTGTAAAATCCACAGTTGAGGCTCTTGCAATTGGTAGCTTTTGAACACTAAAGTACTTAAACGAAGATTATTCGAATGTCATCCGCTGCACTATGGTCGAGTTCCATTCCACTATGTGTCTAGTTTTTTATGTGTAAAATCCTATGTTGCCATAATAGGGCTGCATCTGTAGTTGAAGATTTACATTTCTCAAAGGAAAGGCATTGATTTTTGACAAGCTGACATTGTGCCCGTGGTAGTTATACGGCAAGCTCACCACAAGAACTTTTTAACGCAATCTTGAGGCTGCTGTTTTCATATAATGGCTCGGCTGTGTAACTTATAAATACGACTAGTGTCTATGATGTTGCCGTCGAGAAGGACCAATGATGACCCACTTTCTACTGCCGAGTTAATGAAAGTATTAGTGGCACTACTAAGTCTTAGTTTGTGGTAGACCGCTTACATCCATCTTTACTACAAAAAGGTTACCGCAATGAGAAATGGTAATCGAGAGTGGCAGAAGATATAGTGTCAATCTCTGCTATTCCCTATTCCATTTTTACAGTCATCGGAAAAGTATTAAATTTCAACCTATTAGACACAAAAGTCATTTGAGGGATGATGAAGTTTTCAGAATGGTGAGTTCGATGAGCAAGGCCGGACCTCTTGTATGCCCTATACAGTATGAAGTTTATGGAGGGTAGTCAACTTATCATATTCAACCGAGACGAGCAAACATTGACTCCGTATGTATGTACACGCTCTTATATTGCTTGCTGATCTGAAGTTATATAGCTATAGAAAACCTGCAACGGCTCCCTATGCTCCTTTAAGGCTGATTTGGAGAGGAGCGGTTGATGTTTATATGTTAGATCTGTACTAATGCTACTACTCAAAAAAGTCGTTTTTGTTCTATCCTTATATCGGTGAGCCTTGATGCTCAGTGAATATGATACTGTACTGATATGCAAATGAAAAAGTTTTGAATACCTGTTGTAATCATGA